>NC_090758.1:45968012-45975512 GCF_036898095.1 Palaemon carinicauda
GTTAAACAGTAGGGTTAACTACACGACCCACTGCTACCACAGATCTCTTAAGTTCCTCTACTTGCTTCGCATAGTGGCGAAAGAACACCCTGGAAGACTTCCAGCCCGTGTATAAACGGAGATGTTCAAAATCCATACAATTAAAGAAATTTAGGGATGAGGCAACTTTCCTCGGATCGTGACCTGCGGGTGTACTGTGAAGATCCGCTCTGCGAATAAAATATGTGATTTTCGCTCTGAGTTGATTCAGAGATAAATTTGAGCATGATGTTTCTCCCCTGAATAGTTGACCACCCTTGAAGTCTGAAGTTCTACGAAGATAGACCTTTAGGCATTCTACTGGACATAGAGATGCATCTTCTTTCAGAGGGCAGATTCTCCAGGGACCCCACCTGTTGGTGGGTAACTCATTCTTGGCGAGAAACGTAGGATCCGGAAACAGGTTCAGATCCCCCCCATCCAGGAACTGAACACGACCTGCCTCTCTCGAGAGGGCTACGATCTCACTAACCCTGGCCCCGGACGCAAGTGCAAATAGGAAAATAACTTTTTGCGTCAAATCCTTTAACGCACATTCTTCATTGCTCAACAGGGAGGCGAAATGAAGAACTTTGTCTAAAGACCATGAGATGGGCTTTGGAGGTGCTGAAGGTCTGAGCCTAGCGCAGGCTTTCGGAACTTTATTAAAGATCTCGTTACCTAGGTCGATCTGGAAGGCAAATAAAATGGGTCTCATCAGAGCAGATTTACACACTGAAATCGTGTTAGCTGCCAACCCTTGGCCATGGAGGTGGATGAAGAAAGATAAGCAGAAGTCTGTTGAGATCTCCTGCGGATTCTTTGCCTTTACAAAGGCCACCCATTTTCTCCAAGATGACTCATATTGCCTTCTAGTCGATTTGCACTTATATTCCTCTAGGAAGTCTATGCTGGCTTTCGAAATCCCGAAACGCTTTCTCACTGCAAGGGCGAGAAAATCATGAGCTGCAGGGTCCGGGTTTTCTGTAATGAAGCGCAGACAGTCAACTTCTGGACTCGCTGGGTCAGAACTGGATGTGGTAGCGGCACGAACTTCATCTGTAGTTCCAACGCCAAGGGGAACCACATACTGTTCGGCCACTTGTGGGCCACTATTCCCGCTACCCCCTTGAAGGATCTCAGTTTGTTGAGGACCCTCAACAGAAGGTTGTGAGGAGGGAACAGATAAATTCTGGACCATCTGTTCCAGTCGAGGGACATTGCGTCCACTGCTTCCGCTAAGGGGTCCTCGTACGGGGACACGTACAGGGGCAACTTCTTGTTGGCTTTCGTCGCAAAGAGGTCTATCTGCAGTTCTGGGACTTGATTCAGAATGAAGGAGAATGATCCTGCGTCTAAGGACCATTCCGACTCTATCGGTGTGAACCTGGATAGAGCGTCCGCTGTCACATTGCGGACTCCTTGAAGGTGAACTGCCGACAGGTACCACTTCTTCTTTTCCGCCAATCGGAAAATGGCTAACATCACTTGGTTGAGAGGTGGTGACCTCGATCCTTGTCGATTCAAGCATCTCACAACCACCTCGCTGTCCATCACCAATCTTATGTGGATCGAGTGACGCGGGGAGACTTTCTTTAAGGTAAGGAGCACTGCCATAGCTTCTAGAAAGTTTATATGAAAGGTCCTGAATAGCTTGGACCAAGTCCCCTGGACTTTTATCCGATGAGAGTGACCTCCCCATCCCTCCTTTGAGGCGTCTGAGTGAATCGTCATCGACGGGGGAGGTGGCTGAAGAAGAACCGACTTCTTTAGATGTCTGGCTTGGGACCAAGGTCTGAGAAGAGTACGTAGCCGAGGCGGCACTGGTCTTCTCAGGTCTCTTCGCGCGTTTGATGCATACCTTTTCCAAACTCCGGTTGCATCCTTTAGCTGTGCTCTTAGCACTGGGTCTGTCACTGAAGCAAACTGGAGAGAGCCTAGTACCCTCTCCTGTTCGCGTCTTGATATCCTTTCGGAATCTAGAAGTCTCTTGACAGAGCCCGCTATCTCCTTTCTTTTCTTCGTCGGGATGGAGAAACTGTGTGACAAAAGGTCCCAGTGGATTCCCAGCCACTGGAACTTTTGGGATGGAGAAAGTCGAGACTTTTTTCTGTTGATCTTGAAGCCTAGGTACTCTAGGAACTGGATCACCTGACTGGAAGCTTGCAAGCATTCAGTCTCGGATGCTGCCCACACCAGCCAGTCGTCCAGGTAGGCTACTACCTGAATTCCCTTTAGGCGTAATTGTTTGAGAGCTGCGCTCGCAAGCTTCGTGAAAATCCTTGGGGCTATGTTTAGCCCGAATGGCATAGCTCTGAAGGCGTACAGTCTCCGTTGTAGCCTGAACCCTAGGTAGGGGGAGAGTCGACGGCTGATTGGAATGTGCCAATAGGCGTCTGACAAGTCTATAGAGACTGAGTATGCCCTCTTGGGCAGTAAGGTCCTTATGTGATGCAGTGTTAGCATCTTGAATTTGCAATTCACTATGAACTTGTTGAGTGGCGACAAGTCCAGAATGACTCTGAGCTTTTCCGAGTCTTTCTTGGGAACACAAAACAGCCTCCCTTGGAATTTGATGGACTTCACCTTTCGGATCACCTTTTTCTCCAACAGTTCTTGAACGTACTCCTCCAAAACGGGGGTGGAGTGTTGGAAAAACCGAAGGCACGGGGGTGGAGTGCTGTACCAGCTCCAGCCCAGTCCATTCTTGAGTAGGCTTTGGGCCCAGGGATCGAAGGTCCAGCGATCCCAAAATTTCATCAGTCTCCCTCCTACCGGTATCACCTCACTTGGACTGCCGTCCTGAGGTCTTGCCTCCCTGACCACGACCACCTCTGAATCCCCTTCCCCTTGAGGGGCGCCTAGACAAGCCTCTGGCTGCTCCTCTAGGTTTTGCACGAAAGGAAGAAGACTGTCCTTCGAACGTTGGGGTGAATGTGGTTGACTGACCTGGCACAGCCTGGGGTACCCACTGAAAAGTAGTCGGGGTTTGTGCC
Organism: Palaemon carinicauda; assembly: GCF_036898095.1. Classification (NCBI taxonomy): domain Eukaryota; kingdom Metazoa; phylum Arthropoda; class Malacostraca; order Decapoda; family Palaemonidae; genus Palaemon; species Palaemon carinicauda. The sequence continues at coordinate 45,971,027 of NC_090758.1, forward strand.
ACCATCTGGGGCACTGGAGGCAATGGCAATTGCAGTTGCTGTTGCTGTCTATAAGGCTTGGCTGGCCGAGACGGTAGCCTAGTCCTCATATTCTTCCTCTTTGGTTGAGGGCCCTCATCCGGGGAAGATTTTCTTTTGATAGCCAGGCCCCACTTCTGGAGAAGGTTTCTATTCTCCACGGCGGCCTTATCAACAACCTCTTTGACCACATCGGTAGGGAAAAGGTCTTTTCCCCAAATGTTGGAGGAGATTAACTTCCTTGGCTCGTGTCTCACCGAAGCCCCGGTGAACACGAACTCCCTGCAAGCTCTCCTTGCCTTGACAAAGCCATAAAGGTCCTTCGTCACTGTGGCTAGGTGAGACTTAGCCACTACCATGAACATTTCATGGACCTTGGGGTCACTTGCCATCGTCTCAAGAGTAGTCTGATGAGACATTGAGGCAGCCAGTCTTTCTTTTGTCTCGAACTCTCTTCGTAAAAGAGAGTCGGACAGCTTGGGGAGGTCCTCGCCGAATTGCCGTCCGGCAATATCAGCCTCCAACTTTCCCACTGAGAATGTCAGATGGACATCCTTCCAGTCTTTGTGGTCCATAGGCAGGGCCAGCGACAAGGGTTTACACTCCTCCAGGGAGGGGCAAGGCTTGCCGGCCTCGACTGCCTTTAGGACAGCCGCAAACCCTTTCTGTAAAAAGGGGAAGGCTCTATCAGGAGAGGACACAAAAGAAGGGAGCTTCTTGCTCAATGCAGCTACCTTCGAGTTAGAGAAGCCCCTCTCTTTCATCGATGATGAAAGTAGGGCTTGAGCCTTAGCGTGGTCCATAATAATGACCTCCTTCGGCTCTGTCTCCTCCCTTAAAGCTGGTTCTTTTCTCAGCCAGACATAGCAGTCCGGATATGATGCCTTGCTGGGCCAGAATTCTACCTCCTGTAGGGGAACTGAACCCAGCTTATCCGAGATGACGATCTTTCCAGTCGTCATCGGCATGTGCTCAGCATACCTCCATGGGTTAGCATCTGAGCATATGGGAAGGTCTTTCACATTGAGCCTTTTCCGGGGCCCATGTGATTCTGCCAGGGACTGCATAAGCAGTTCCATTGCAGCCGCCTTCTCCTGATTCTCCTTCTGCATTTGTTGGATCATTCCAACAATCGAGGAGAGGGCCTGTCCCAGTTCTACTGGGAGACCAGCCGATGTTGAGGGGATAGGCTCCGGCATCTGAACCGGAGTAGCCGACACCTCGTCGACCTCATCCTCTACGACATCCGGGGTTTGAACTTCATCCTGACCTTCTGCCAGGAGGTCTTCTTCCAAACGTTCGTCCAGGTCAGACATCCTGTCATCCAACTGGATGTCTTGCATCGCGACTGCGACTTCCACGTCCAACTGGACTTGATCTTGAGGGATCTCCTCTTGAGGGTGGGGAATCACTGCATCAGCTGATGCCTGGGGAAAAAGATACGCCCTCATCTTCTCACTTGGAAGATAAGGGCCAGAGGTGTTCTTCTTGAAGCCCCTTACCCAAGTACGAAGCTTTTCCCTTGCTATATCCCTTGATTCCGCCGTTCTAGGGGAATCAAAAGCCTCAGTAATCAGGTTAGTGCATACAGTACATACCTGAGGGTCCCAATACTGGAGATCATCCTTGGAGACAGCGCATGCTGCGTGTCTCCTACAACACTCATGTCCGCAGAGGTTCTTGCTGCGGACATTGCAGAAAACATTTCCGCACCTCGGAGGGTCCTCCTGTAAAGAGAAGAAATTTCCATGAGTATCAAGTGAACTATGTATCACTGGATATGCATAGTATAGCATAACAAATCATAAAGGAAAGACACACACTTGTGTTTCCCTCACAACCCATTGTTGCAGCCTTCCAGATAATAAAATCAAAATGGTTTATCTCTTCTAGAGTAACCAATGCAAGGTTTCCAGAGGAAACAGGTGGAGCTCACACCTAAGCAATGATTTTAAAATCCTGGATAATAGACAGGGAAGAACTCAGCTTCCTATCTGAGGGCAACAGCAAAGGGATGTGCAAGAAAACACAATAGTGTTAGAAGATACAGTGCTGTACCAAAACCTTTACTATGGTTTTCTTCTTACTGTATATGCTATACAGAAGAATACTAGTACAGTATAGGGGGATGTGTGCCGGCCTGCCTTTGCCGGCCGGCACACACCACAAATAGCTTTAAAGTATACTACTTAACAGCTATAGGGCGGCAGCACTTTGGTTCAAATGCCTGTGTCGGTCGGCAGCAACTGCCGGCCGGTAACAGCCAGTGTTGGCCGGCAATGGCTGCCGGCCAGCAACTACACAAGGCAGTACCCAGCTGCCGGCCACACTCTTGGTGACCGGCAGACAAGGACTGACATAAGCCGGCCGGCAAAGGTACAAGACCGATGCCAGCCGGCAGCAAAAGAACCAGAGGACTACACCTGCCCGGCTGCCGGCCTCATAGGCCGGCAGCCGGGACAGGTACAGCGCTAGAAGAAAAATAGAATGGATGCCGGGATAAGAGTGTACACAACCTCCAAGCCCGGCAACCGAAAGAGTGCTTATAAGGAAGGGGCGAAACTAATTCAGGCTTCCTTGACCAATGCCGTCCGGCTCTGCCGGCAGGCATGGATGAGGGACCAAGAGAGGTCCGGGCAGCACTTGAAAACATAAGACCCTTGCCGGCCAGCAGCTCTGCCGGCCGGCAAGGAGCTGAGTCAATTCCACATCCCAACCTATACTAGGTCCAGAAGTAGAACGACGTACAGTACAGTAAGACCCCTGCCGGCCAGCTCTGCCGGCCGGCAAGGGGCTAAGTCAATTCCACATCCTAACCTATACTAGGTCTAGATGTAGAACGACGTACAGTACAGTAATGGCTATGCCATTACGGAGATAGAGGGGGAAGGGACAAGAGGGTCCTGCCAACCTTGCTTTAGTGACAGATCACCCGCAGCCAAGAAACTTATCTTAGCCTAAGGGAGATCTAAGGGAAAGGCCAGCAATACTTGCCAGCTTCCAGAGCACCAAAGCAAGGAAGGCGTTGCTACTCCCAAGGGAAGAACTTATCCTCCCCCGAGAACAGCAACAGGACTAGTCTGGTAGATCACAAAAGAAGGAATCATAACTACAGAAACCTTCGGTAGTGACCTAAGGGAGCTAAGCTCCCTTTGTATGTGTTACGTCAGCGAGGGGGACTCAGCCCCAAGCCAGACAACACAGACTCAGACTAAAAACTCTGTTGTTTTGTCCCTCTTGAACCATAACTACAGGAACAGGAAGGTACAGTAACACCCTAGTATAGTTTTATCGAAAATAAATTCGGAAAAAACCACTTAGGGATAAGCCCAAGGCTTAAGCAGAGGGAAAGGGATTGCATACCTTCTCCGAAGAAAAGAAAGCAACCGGGGAGTATGATAAAGTATACTAACGCTCCATAAGCAACTAGCCTAGGCACCAAGAGAATCGATTACCTAATTCACCGAAACTCACACGTATACAATCTTGGAAATATTCCACACAGTCTAAAATGTATAAAATATAGCCTAAAGCTTCAATAAAATTTTAATACACTCGGAAAAACCAAAATCATGCATGAAGTACTAGGACCAAACGACTAGGCTACATGGCCTAGCGTAGGCCAGAATGGCGAATACTTCGCCAAATAATACTAAGCACGAAAGGAAATCCTATGTAATGCTAAATAGCTAAAATTTATTAAAGCAAAACAACCAGGAATGTCGCTCTGACTAACTAATTTATACCTAGCGAGCGACAGTGTCCAGGACACCTCTGGTAGGCTACGGCTCTTGTATCAAAGATTAATCCTATTAATCACTCAAAATTTAACCAAGAGCCTACATTTATACATAACAGACACTATACTCAACTTATCAGAGGCCAACGAAGACGGAGAAGCCATGAAAAGCCGAATAAATCCAAGATTTGCGAGAAAAACAGGAAAAAACACCGAGTTGTTAAGCTACGCAAAAAGGAATACAGATGGCGCCAGAATTGGCGCCAGGCACGCATACGAATTGGGGGATAGGGAAGCCTTAGGAGCGGCTCCCCTTTTTCTTTCCCGAATTCGTATCTCGTCAATCACCTCCTACGAGACGAAATCTCTGTCCAGGATGTAGATTGCCATGTGACGTGTCTAGAATACGTCCTCTGATATGTCGCGATATCCCTTTCACGAGGGATACTCGCTCCAGGAGTTAGAATTCTGGTACCTTAAGGTAAATTCTCTGGGAATATCGCCGTAGTTGTAATATACCCTAGGAAGCTACCCTATAGGAACTTCCATCAGGACGACATGGCTTGAGCCAAAAATAAGGATTTTATTATAAGTCTGGCTATGTGGATTCTGCCAAGCGTTGCGGTTTACCTTCTCTCTCTCTCTCTCTCTCTCTCTCTCTCTCTCTCTCTCTCTCTCTCCTAAAAGCAACAACAGGTGGTCCCAAACAAATTGATCAGGAATCTGTAG
>NC_090758.1:45980512-45985512 GCF_036898095.1 Palaemon carinicauda
CAGTTAATAGTTCACTGCAGAAAAAAGGCCTCGTACAAGTCTTTCCACTTGCTTCTGATTATAGTCTTTATATGCCAGTCCACGACCGTAAACTTTCTTAGTTAATCAATCCATCATCTTCTCTTCCTTCCCCCCATTTCATTTAAAATCTGTTTTAGTAACGCTCCAAGTTTCTCATGCATAAGTTATTATTGGTAGAACAAAATGATTAAATACATTTCTTTTTAGAAAAATTATACTTTTGCCTAATAATTCACCCATGTAAATTAAAACTCAAAAAGTAAATACTGATAATAATCAACCAAATGAAGATGAAACATAAAATACTGCTCTGTATCTTTTATCTTCTAAGAAATATTGAAAGCCACCAAAACAGATCTGGATTTTTTATCAGATACATTAAAAAACAACCGGAAAAAGATTTAGATTTTTATCTGACATGGAAAACAATGAAGAGAAATTTATATTTTTAACGGAGATATTGAAAACCAAAATAGATTTTGATTTTTGTTGGATCTATTGACGATCTGTAACCCAACATTCTCTCTCTCTCTGTCTCTCTCTCTCTCTCTCTCTCTCTCTCTCTCTCTCTCTCTCTCACACACACACACACACACACATATATATATATATGGTATATATATATATATATATATATAAATATATATATATATGTATATATAAAAAAGTAAAATTGTTGAAAATCTTTATACATAAGTAAGTTTAAAACCTTTGCAAAATTACCCAAGATTTGAACAAGCGAGAAAAAGTAATGATCGAAAATTATTCGGCAAGTCTGTAACATTGGCATACTTTTCAAATACAACTGGGAACTCATTTTCTAGTTCATTATTGCCAATAATTAGACTTATATTCCTTATTGAGGACTGGTAATAGTTTTCCTTCCATATTTGAGCAGTTAATAGGAATTTAAGCATAAAGTTTTCATGGTTATTTGTCTTATATATACACACACATACACACACACATATATATATATATATATATATGTATATATATATATATATATATATATAAATATACATATATATATATATATATATATATTTATGTATATATATATTTATGTATATATATACATATATATATATATATATATACATATAATTCCAGTTTGTCTTAGGTTTGATGCTAAAACAATTGAATTCTATAAATAAATAATTTTTTATGTTCATTATTATTATTTTTTGAATATGTTAGAGTTTTAAGGGGAAGATATTATAGAAATAAGTAAAAGGATATATATATCTATATCTATATATGTATATATATATATATATATATATACATATAGATAGGGATGTGTATATATATATATATATATATATACATACATATATATATATATATATATATTATCTTTCTATTTATATATTTATATATATAAATATATATATATATATATATATATAAACATATATTTATATATATATATATATATATATACCTACATATATGTACATATATATGTAAATATATATATATATATATATAACATATATATATATATATATATGTATATATATATATATATATATTATGTACAGTATATATATATACATATACATATATATATATATATATAGATAGATATATTATATATATATATATATGTACAGTATATATATATATATATATATATGTATATATATATAGATATATATATATATATATATATATGTGTGTGTGTGTGTGTGTGTGCACAATGTATAAATAATGTTTTTGGTATGTGTGTGTATGTGTTTTTATATTTTTGCGTGTTTATATATTGTGAATTTTTTTTTTTAATCTCCTGAAATAAATAAAAATCCTACAACAGAAACAAAAAAGAGTCACATGAAGAAAAAAGGTTAAAAATATGCTGAAATAAAATCTTCACTGAGAAGGATGATAGAAGAATCTTTCAAAAATATTCTTTTAGATTTATTTGGATTATAATTTGTCCCTTATTGGGCTAAATTGATCGCAAATTTTATTTATTAAGTTGTAAAAGTATCAGATGATAATAGATTTTTTTTAGGTTGACAAGGGCACCAGCTGCCTTTTGAGATACTACCGCTAGAGAGTTATGGGGTCCTTTGACTGACCAGACAGTACTACATTACATCCTTCTCTCTGGTTACGGTTCTTTCCCTTTGCCTACACAGACATCGAATAGTCTGGCCTATTCTTTACAGATTCTCCTCTGTCCTCATTCACCTGACAACACTGAGATTACCAAACAATTCCTCTTCACGAAAGAGGTTAACTACTGCACTGTAATTGTTCAGTGGCTTTTTTCTTTTTCGTAAGGGTAAAAGAGACTCTTCAGCTGTGGTAACCAGCTCTTCTAAGAGAAGGACACTGAAAAATCAAACCATTGTTCTATTTTCAAGGGTAGTGCCATAGCTCTTATACCATGGTCATACACTGCCTTGGGTTAGAGTTCTCTTGCTTGAGGGTACACTCGGGCACACTGTTCTTATTGTTACTATTCTTAAAATATTTCATTTTTCTTTTATTTCCTTTCCTCACTGGGCTATTTTCCCTGTTGGGGCCATTGGGCTTCTAGCATCCTGCTTTTCCAACTAGGGTTGTAGCTTAGCATTTAATAATGATAGTAATAATCATGACTGGAATTATACCTACAGTATATTCATCATCATCTACCGTAGCTAATCATAGGGAGGACAAAGGCCTCAGATATGTAGATAGATAGATATTTAGATAGATAGATATTTCGGTGCTATTATAGTATGCAATCTACCGCCGATTTTCTACTATAGTATGTTATCTACCGTCAATGTTAATCCTCCTGTTTGATGAGGATTAGCAAACAGATTACTTACCACAAGTATGTTATCCTCATTGGACTTTAATGATAGTTTAATAATATTTATTGGAAGGACAACATGGCTGCATAATTATAAACAGTTTGTAGGTTACGTTAGGTTTAGGCTAGGTTAGGTTGGGTTAGGTTAGGTTGAGTTAGGTTAGGTTAGGACATGGTACATAATTATAAGCAGTTTGTAGGTTAGGTTGGGTTGAGTTAGGTTATCAAGTCGGTTGTGATCCTCCTTATTAAAGGCGGATTAGCAAGTAGACTGTATTCTTGGGGACTGATGGTAGGTATCATACTATAGTCAGAAAGGGGTGGTAGATAGCAAAATCGGCGGTAGATAGCATACTATGATAGCACCGATTATTTCATTGACCACTACCATATAATCATTTATTAAAAGAATACTTGTGGTCAGCGTTATAATATATGAATGCAAAAAAATAATAATAATATGGAATCTCAAACTGTATCTACAGCATCAGAGAGAGGGAGAGAGAGAGAGAGAGAGAGAGAGAGAGAGAGAGAGAGAGAGAGAGCAGAATAATGAAAATAATCTTTGATAAAAAATCCCCAACCGATGCCACATCAAGAGAGCCCACTAGACGCAACTTTGTCTCTGCTCAGTTACTCAGCCAACAGACGAACCTGTGTCAGTCAGTGTTACGTTGGCAGGGAAGGCGCCAAGTTGTCGATCTCATGAGCTCTTGAACTCTGTGCCACTGAGACGTTGGATTTCAAGAATTAAAGTGAAATAGTTTTTGATATATTGTTGATGCTCTTCATGCTTCTGCGATTAATTTTGAAACGTATGATGGAACTTGTTTGAATTTGATTATAAAAAAAATACTTTAAAAAAAAGGCAATAATCTCCCATTTAATTAAAATGGAATGTATTTGGCAATGAATTGAAAAAACTGTATATATATATATATATATATATATATATTTATATAAATACAGTATATATAATATATATATATATATATATATATGTATATATATATATATATATATATATACATATATATATATATATATATGTATATATATATATATATATATATACACAATATTTATTCAAGTTCACTGAAATGAGTTAGAGATTAAACACTCACAAATAAAAATATGTCAAATTTCCCCCAGCTAGTTTTTACTACATGAAGTTTTTGATAGAGATTAGATGTATAATCTATTGCCATTCTTCGATATAACTGAGTTTGTAAAAGCAGACTGACTCCTATTCATAACAAGAAAAGAGATTTTATGAGGATGAATTTATATGTGTGTAATTCATAAATATTTTTTTTTTTTTGCTACTGCAGATGAATTGAAAAAAAGGAATTTCCTTCCACGATATTGATAAATATCAATAAAAAAATATATTTTATTCAATCATTATTTGATATCATCAAATTATTAAGGATTTTAATACTTAAAACAGAAAAATATCTGGGAACTCGATATTACAATTTTTTTTATAAAATAAAACTTTCAGTAAAACATTATTTAATATCATATAATTTCTAAGGATTATAACACTTAGAAAAGAGTAAAGATTTCTCAGAAAACGTTTATGACTCTTAGAGTCCTTCGTGTTAGAACCAAGTTAACAATGAAACTCAGGAACGTTGCTCCAGGTAAACAAACCAACGTTTTTTTCATTGACCGTCTTGATAAACTTCTCCATTCTATGTGACCTGACCTCTTGCGAAGGCCCTCCAAAGACTCCCGCCATATCCACCAAGTACGGACAGCTCCGTGGCTTCTACCGGCAGGTAACTGACGACAAATTACGGGTAGCAACTTACCTGGGTATCCCATACGCCACGCCGCCCATAGGAGCCAACCGCTTCAGCCCGACGCGGGGGCGCTATCGCAATGGGTGGGCGTTCATGAAGCCACCCACTTCGGTCCTTCATGTCCGCAGAGATTCCCAGATCTGTCTAATGAGACAGAGGCCCTCACTAGGATGACGAAGGACAGGTACGACCGTCTGAGAAAGTACCAGCCGTCGTTGAAGAGACAGAGTGAGGATTGTCTCTACCTGAATATCTACGTCCCTCATAAAGGTCAGACTCATTTATGTCTATTTATTTAATTTATTTATCAATTTACTCAATGTATTAGTAGATCAAATACTCAACCATCTACATATTCC
>NC_090758.1:45995512-46003012 GCF_036898095.1 Palaemon carinicauda
CAAGGATATCGATTACTTTAGTTTTTTTGACGTATCCATTTAGCTATTTTTCTATCCTTCCATGTTAGATTTAGCATAATTCTCTTATGTGCCATCTGCATTGTTCGTAATTTAAGGGAAAGCTTTTTTGTTAGATTCCAAGTTTCAGCCCCATAGGTGATAGTGGGGAGGATACACTGATCATAGACTTTCCTTTTGAAGATGATAGGAATCTTCTTATATTTTAACACTGTACTGGCTCTTCCAAACGTTTGCCAACTGAGGGTTATTCTTATTTTTATTTCGCTCTCTTTACAGGCGTCATGTAGAGAGATTCGTTGTCGTAGGTAGATGTAGTGGTCCACTTCCTCAATTTGTTGGTTTTCAATTTCAAGTATGTCATCTGCATTTTCAGTATATTTATTGCTCATGACTTTGGTCTTTTGGAGGTTCGTGTGAAGGCCAATTGATTTGCTTGCTTCATTTATCTCGGTGAGCATATGTTGAAGCTCTTCTTTGGTGTGAGCAATGATAATGATGTCATCAGCAAATCTTAGGTGACTTAGTTATCCTCCATCTATTTTTATTCCTTTTTCTTGCCAGTTGAGTTGTTGGAAAGCTCTCTCCAGGCAGGCAGTAAACAGTTTGGGTGAGCTAGTGTCACCTTGTCTGACACCTCTTATGAGTTGGAATGGTTCAGAGTCCTTGTGGAGGTGAATAAATGATGTTACATGGTCATATATGTGACAGAGTACATTAATGTAAACTGAGTCAACTCCTGTTGTTCCAGCGCTGACATGACCTCCTCAGTTTCAACCGAGTCAAATGCTTTGGTGTAATCTACAAGTGCTACTACTGGTGGTATCTTATATTCATTTTTTAACACATCACAAATCCTCAAAACAAAACGGAATTCCCCAAACAAAGCTATAGTGTGTAAACACTGCCATAATTGCATTGAAGCCTTCCCTTTGCTGTTATTAGTCAGTAAAAGAGATTCAGAAACTCGTTCCTCCAAGCACTGAAAGCATAGTGGCCAATGTCATTTTATACAGGGAGGAAAGTTGTCACTGAAAAGGCAATATGGACTCATATGGGACGGAGTAAGAGTACTACAATAGTAGAATTTTAATTGGGTTATGAAGGAACATGTTCTCTCTCTCTCTCTCTCTCTCTCTCTCTCTCTCTCTCTCATCTCTCTCTCTCTCTCTCGTATCCAAAATCAAGTTTCAAATCTAATTCAGTCTAAGAGTTGAATAAAAATGTTTCATGAATTTATTAAATGGCAGAAACAAATTTCACCAAAAACGTTTCATCCTTCCGCAGAAAAATTCAAACCAGATGAATTGATGTACGATTTTACCTCTGTTTGATCAAAGGCGAATCAGAAGGAAAGGAAGAATCATCTCTTCATATTGGATTTGCATCTGAGATGGAACTTGGTTCAAGAGGCGAATTTCTCATGTTTTTTAACATTCTCTTATTTTCTATGATGGGAAACTTACATTTGAAATTAGTCATACTTCATCAATTCTTTAAAGCAATATATCGACTTAATTAATAAATATAGTTTGAATTCGATTTTAAATCTTAATAAGTCTGGCCAAGAAAGAGAGAGAGAGAGAGAGAGAGAGAGAGAGAGAGAGAGAGAGAGAGAGAGAGAGATATTACCTTTCAAGTATATTCCTCAATAGAATTTCAATCTATTCAACATGGCCATAGAGTAGCAAAAATGTAACTGATGAACGAAGAGAGAGAGAGAGAGAGAGAGAGAGAGAGAGAGAGAGAGATCTTCTATGCACGTTGCAAAGGCTGTAATAAAAGTAAGATAATTCTATGACTGGAATAAAAATGGCTATGTTTAATCCTCTTTTGCAGTCCTTAAGTACATCAACAAAGAATTTATGTTATCTTAATATCTCAGGATGTGATAAAAGTTAAGGATTTGATAGGATTTGAACCGCTTTAAATATAATAGGATAATAAAAATTTTATCATATCATTTAGCGCTTACTCGTTCATATTTTTCTACAGTTGTCCTTATACTTTTATCATTTAGAAATCCTACATATATATATATATATATATATATACATATATATATATATATATATATATGTATATATATATATATATATATATATGTATATATATACATACACATATATATATATATATATATATGTATGTATATATATGTATATATATACATATATATATATATATATATATATACATATACGTATATATATATATAAATATAAGTATATATATATATATATATATACATATACGTATATATATATATAAATATAAGTATATATATATATATATATATATATATATATATTTGTATGTATGTATTCTTTTATTTTTTAAGATGGAAAATTTATACATGAAACTGGTACTTAATCAATTTTTTTCAAGCAATTCAACTTTCATATAGTTTAAAATTATTGCCAAATCTTAGTGAGTCTGGGTAAGAGAGAGAGAGAGAGAGAGAGAGGAGAGAGAGAGAGAGAGAGAGATTTATGTACGTTGCAAAGCTTGACATGGAATAAGATTATTATCTCTTATGTTTTCCTTAATCATATCAGCAAAGTATTTTTGTAATCATCATATCTCATGATACGAGATATTTTAAGAATCAGATGAGAATTTAAACCCCATCTAGATGTAATAGGGTAAATGAAAATTTACTCATTTAGTTGAAGCTGACTCGCTATCTCGTTTATTCTTGTTCTACAGTTGTCACCTTTTTATTATTTGAAAATCCTGGATATATATCTTCAAATATTTACACACACACACACACACACACACACACACACACATATATATATATATATATATATATATAAGTGTGTGTTTGTGTTTTCATGTGTGTACAAATATTGAAAAATATCAAATAAGATCTTAGAATTTTTTCTTATTTTAAGTCGAAGTACATCCTTAAGATACAATTTACATTGATAAATATAAATATAGTTCTTATTTCCACAACGAGTAAATAACTTGAAATTCAATACAATTTTGTTGTAGAAGGGTACAAATATAAGAGAGAGAGAGAGAGAGAGAGAGAGAGAGAGAGAGAGAGAGAGAGAGAGAGAGAGAGAACATTCCATTTTTAAATAATCTTGCTCTTAGAGGTACCTCCAAGAGGTCACTCTCTCTTGTAGTTCCCACCCAGAGGCTACCTTTTCTTGAGGGTCCCTTTCCAAAGCCGCTTTCTTTTGAAGTTCCGTCATGGAGGCTTTATTTTCTTTGAGGTCCCTTTCTAAGGCCGCTTTATTTTGAAGGTCCCTCTTGGTGGCTGCTTTCTCTTTGAGCTTCCTCCATGAGGCAGCTTTCTCTTGGAGGTACCTCCACAATCCAGCGTTCCATTGGAAGTCCCTCAACGAGGCAGCTTTCTTTCGGAGGTTCCTCCACGAGGCCACTATCTCTAAGATTTCCTTCATACGTGACAGGACTGACAGAGACGAGAGATGAGAGTGGAGTAACAGAATTACAATTTTGAATCTGAGTCCAATATGGAGGAATTATTTCTTTATTTAGTTTTATTTATCAGAAGTTAAATATTGAAAGGAATTCTCTTGGGAAGAAGACGTCTTTGATCCGAGACAGAGGTAGCCTAATCATGAATTCTAATTTATTTCCTTCAGGTGAGTTCATTGTTCCTCTAATGCTTCTTTACCTGTTCTTTATTTGGTAAGGTAAGTTATTTGCGATTAACTTTCAGGTATATTCCTCAGCAGAATTTTAATTTATTCAACATGGCCACATTGTAGCACAAGAAAGCCCTTGAGAGAGAGAGAGAGAGAGAGAGAGAGAGAGAGAGAGAGAGAGAGATTTTAAAAGTAAACATCAGTGAATTCGTTCTATCCCTATAGTTGAGTCAATATATGGAAAATACCCCCTCAACCCCCAAAAAATTGTAACAAAAGGTTTCTCAACGGATTTTGGTAGGTTTTCATGTACTTTTTAACATACTAAAAGTTTACCAAACTATGACCACCAGAAAAGTGTTTTTTCAAGATGGCGTCCAAGATGACCGCCGAAACCTTTGAACCATCATAACCCTATAATTATCAACTCAAATTTGATGATCTTGGTGTCTATTCCAACATTTTTTGGGGCAAAGAACACATTAAGGCAACTAGGGATATCATTGAGCTGTTAAATCATTATGAAATTGGATTCTTGACCTTGAGATGTTCACTATCACCGTATACACAAACACTTACAACAAGCAATAGTTAAAAGACTTTATTCTTAGAGTTATAATGATGGCAAATTAATTATGAGCGTCTTAAATAGGGTTGTTAACTTACAGTACTCATGTTTATATCTTCTAATTATATCAAATCATACACTCATGAACTTGCTGGGGGCCATAGGAACTCTCATGGAAGGGACCGGCCTCAAAAACATACTTGAGACTGTTTATGGAGAAAATGCCGTGGTGCACATGTTAACAAGGAAAGCTGTCCAGAGGGCTTTGCAGAGCCACATTCTTGTTGACAAGTACCTACATAGCCAGCTTGTAATGGAAATGGCCAAAAATGATCCTCAGATTCAGACATTGCTGGATCAGGCAGAGGAATTTTACTCCTCCCTTCTTATTGGAGAGATGCTGCTTTTCTGAGGTTTTGATAAAACTTGAGACAGTAATGGAGAAGAAGAAATCTGAACTTGCTCAGACCTCAAAGACAAGCCAGTTGTGGCTGAATTATCAGCGTGTGGTTGGCATAGCAAGCATGTTGATCAAGGCAGATTGTACTGGATCTTGGTTGATGCATTTGCAGGCAGTGTCCAATTGCCTAACTGTCTACTGCAGCTGGGCACTTCAATTATCTGCGATCTGCTCATTACTACCTGCAGCAAATGAGCAACGTGGAGGAAAAGCACCCGGATGTTTATCGAAAGTTCCTTGATGGTTTTCATGTTGTTCGAAGGAGCAATCATTGCTGGGCAGGACTAAGTAGTGATCTTGCCATAGAACAAACATTGACGAGGTCTCTAAAGAGCACTGGTGGTCTAACCCATGGCAGTGGGATGACCGAGGAGATTCGTAATCTTTGGTCCTTATTTGCACCTGTAACATCTGAGTACAACAGTGCAGTGCAAGAGCTTTACCAACCTAACCTATACTACAAGTCCACAACACAAAGATTCAACTGAGGCACGCATTAAAAGAGATGCATCTGATCTTGAGAAAATTCAGACAAAGATTGCAGCCTGTTCACCCTTCATATCTGATACTACTCTGAGAAACATTGTCAACGGAATATTGGCTGGACCAGATGTGAATGTACATGCCTTTGAATCAGTTGGAAACAAGATCATTAAAGATATGACGGTAAAGCCAGCATTTACTTCCAAATTTAAGCGGAAAGACAGAGCCTAAACCCTTGGAAATATCTCTGCTGTGAAGATTGCTCCTGATCGTACCATTGATCCTGCCCTTCTGTTCCAGCTTTTCCTTGTGTCAAGATCAGGAAATCTTTCCCTTGAAGAGGTTTTGACATATGAGCTAAGCCCATATCCTCCAGCCCTCTTTCAGACCAGGAACCTTCTTCGAAAAGCAGATAAACCTCTGCTTGTTTCAGGCAATGCGAGACCATGTTGCAGCCTTATCAGGTGAGGCTGTGTGTTAACTCTAAACCTAAAACAGATTGTTATGTACTTGATGGAGGCTCGTTGCTCCATCCTTTACCATGGAAGAAAGGCCACTCATATTATACAATAGCCGAGTCTTATGCAGACTTCACTGTGAGAAATTATGGACAAGCAACAGTGGTGTTCGATGGATATGGTGAAGGCCCCCTCTATAAAAGACAACACACATCTGAGACGAGGAAAAAACCTGGACCCTATAATTAGTTTCAGAGCAGAAACATAGTTTTCAAGCAAAAAGGAGGACTTTCTATCTCGTGACAGAAATAAGACAGACATGATTTCTCTTATCAGCACAGCACTAACTATTAAGGGGATGCCATGTCATTCATTCACCAAGTGATACGGATGTTGATATCGTTAAGGCAACTGCTGTACAATCCCATCATTACACCACAACGTTGGTTGGTGAGGATACAGATTTGCTGATCCTGCTCCTTCCTTATACCAGAACAGACAATGAGACTATTTACTTCAGTTCTGATGCGAGCAAACAGTCAAGAGAACACAAAGTATATAACATTAACCTTTTGAAAGGAACTCTAGGAGATGATGTATGCACTGAATTACTCTTTGTACATGCCTACTCAGGCTGTGATTCCACTTCAAGGATTTTCGTCATTGGAAAAAAGTTAGTCTTTCGGAAATTAGTGAAATCTGATCCTGTCATGAAGTCCTGTGCGAGTGCATTCACCCATCAAAACAAATCTCAAGAGGAGATATCAGATCTTGGCAAAGAACTGAGGATTGATTGCTTTGAAGGCAAATCTAATGATACACTATCATCACTGCACCAAACCATTTTCACCAAGAAAGTGGCAACTGCTGAAGCATTTGTCACTCCTGAAAGGCTTCCCCCAACATCATCAGCAACAAGTTTCCATAGCCAACGTGTGTACTTTCAAATTATGTTATCGATAGGAAAGGCAAGTGAAATGAACCCAATTGAATGGGGATGGAAACTCGAGAATGACCAGTTGGTACCAGTTATGACCCAAAACAAGGCAGCACCTGACAAACTCTAGAAAATTATCCATTGCAACTGTTCAGAGGGATGCAGATTATCTCAATGCAGCTGCAGACGTTATGGACTCCCTTGCGCTGTTGTATGTGGCCCTTGCCAAACTGAAAACTGTAACAATTCAAACAACACTCTAGAGGTTGATGCTGAGGAGAAGGATGACACTCAAAATTGAAATTCTGAAACTTGTTCTATGCAGATAAAAGTGTTATTAACTAATGTAACTAAGTACTTGAAATATAAGGCTCTGTTAAGTGTAATTAGGATTTGATATAATTAAAAGATTATATAAACATGAGTACTGTAAGTTAACAACCCTATAGAAGACGCTCATAATTAGTTTACTATCATTATACCTCTAAGAATAAAGTCTTTTAACTATTGCTTGTTGTAAGTGTTTGTGTATACGGTGATAGTGAACACATGAAGGTCAAGAATCCAATTTCGTAATGATTTAACAGCTCAATGATATCCCGGGTTGTCTTAATGTGTTCTTTGCCCAAAAAAATGTTGGAAAGACACCAAGATCATCAAATTTGAGTTGATAATTATAGGGTTATGATGGTTCAAAGGTTTCGGCGACCATCTTGGACGCCATCTTGAAAAAAACACTTTTCTGGGGGTCATAGTTTGGTAAAATTTTAGTATGTTAAAAAGTACACGAAAACCTACCAGAATCAGTTGAGAAACCTTTTGTTAAAATTTTTGGGGGGTTAAACCATATTTTGCCCCGACTACTATCACTATCATGGTAATATTATTCTTATGATAATGCAAAAATAAAAACATAATATTTTCATTGTCTATCAAAGGAATGGGAGGTT
>NC_090758.1:46015512-46025512 GCF_036898095.1 Palaemon carinicauda
ATTATTATTATTATTATTATTATTATTATTATTATTATTATTATTATTATTATCATTATTATTATTATTAACATAACATCAGTAAAATTTTTACTATCATAATTTTAATATAAACTATAACAATTATCATAATAAATCTACAAAATATTGAAATTTCCAACCAGCTCATCGTGACACTCTCCCACTACAGATTCAGTTCATCTTCATTTGCCTAAGGAAACTATGAATCCTTTTGGCCCTAAAATGTAGATGTTGTTGTGCAAGTCTTGACATCTTCCTCTTGCTAAGAGTCAATTGAGAAAGAGAAGGTCAGGAGTTTTAGATTTAATCTTGGCTGTTGCTGAGGTGGGTTGTTTTGTTTAATTTGGGGGTAAATATTTCTTTGGATTCTATTATGTTCAATATCAGAGATAACAGATAATAATATATATATATATATATATATATATATATATATTTAATTTGCGTATTTTTTTCTACTTTTGTTTTGCATTTATTAAAAGTAAGTTATGATTTATACTACATGTTATATACATAATTCTTTCTTATGAATAATTTTTGCATTTAGGAGTTATTAAAAAGACATGGTGCATATTTCTGAAAAAATGTTTGAACATAAAATATCATCAATAATTCGATCCAAATGTAGAAACAAGTAAAATATGTGAAGAGGGATTTTATCCAAAAAACGACTTGTTAATGAAAAAATAGGTTGATCGTTGTGATATGAAGCAGGGGCTTATGCGTGAGCTACCCACAGGAAATATGGTCTGTTAATGGAACCAGCACAAAATAAAGACGACGGTGAGGATGAATTGAAAACCTGCGCCACTGAGCAACTGCAGGAAGGGAAGGAGTTAAGAACTGAAATGTCCACAGGGACTGTCCACCACAGTTCGCCAAATTGGCATATCTTAGGTCCTCGAGAAACATTTTTCTGTAACACATTCTGACCTTGCCAAAAAAATAAGTAAACTTGTTTTATATATATATATATATACATATATATTTATATATATATATATATATATATGTGTGTGTGTGTGTGTGTATATATACATACACACACACACACACACACACATATATATATATATATATATATATGTGTGTGTGTGTGTGTGTGTATGTGCGTATGTGCGCTTACTGTGTGTGCGTGTGTTGCAGAAGAAGCACAATGGTGCGTGTCTCTATATCAATTCTGGCGGGAAGTTCATCCAAAACATTTTAAGTTCCTTAAATTAGAAAACTTCAATTGATTTATTTAAGCGAAGCAGACAAACAATACAAGTTTCAATGAGTAAACTTTTTGGGGAATTATTCTCCCTGGAAGATGTGAAAAAGAACTCTTATCAACAATTAATTTATCTCTCTCTCTCTCTCTCTCTCTCTCTCTCTCTCTCTCTCTCACTCTCTCAGAAGAAGAAGAAGAGGAAGAAGAAGAAGAAGAAGAAAAAAAATCTATATTTTTGGACATAATTTTCAACAATTTTTTAAGTTATTTATGCTTGGTAATTAATATTCAAAATAAAATTATCTTAGAATAGGTCAAATTAATTGTTACTAAAGCTCCCATTTACAATATCTTAATAAAATTCCCTTTGTTTTAGTCAGAAATGTAAAAAAAGATGATAATAATAATTAAAGTCTTAATAACAGAACAATTCGAAGCAAATATGATCAAATTTATTGGGTGGAAAAGACTGATAAAGTAATGAGTATCTGGCAACTCGCGTGGATTAGATGTTGCCTCAGGAAATTTACTCTCTCATTTAACAAGATTAAACAGTGGAAGGAAATCTATACAGAAATAAATACAATTAACCATAATAAAAAAAAGCGATCTATACACTCGTCTTTGTAAGAAGGAATACTTAAATCTTTTATCTGTTATATTATTACTATCTATAATAAATCCTCTTTTTTTATTGTATATATGTGAAGGATCTAATTCAATGTTACTGTTGTTCATGAAATATTCGATTTTGGTTATTTATTCTTCTCTTTTATTTTATTTATTGCCTTATTTCCTTTCCTCACTGGGCTATATTTCCCTGTTGCAGCCTTTGGACGTGTAGCGTCTTGCTTTTCCATCTAGGGTTACAGCCTAGCCTGCAATAATAATAATAATAATAATAATAATAATAATAATAATAATAATAATAATAATAATAATAATAATAGTAGTAGTAGTAGTAGTAGTGGAGTGATAACATTATTATTATTATTATTATTATTATTATTATTATTATTATTATTATTATTATTATTATTATTATTATTATTATTATTATTATTATTCTTATTATTATTATTATAATTAATCTCACACTAAGAACATCAGGTAATTAACCTTAAAATCAAAGAGAAATGTAACCTACACTTAAATGAATTAATTCGCAGCCAGGAGACACTGCTGGCAATTAGCTTCTCTATTTACCTAAAAATAAGCAGGTGAGAGCCAAGGTGGGGAGTGAGTTATAAGCTCATTAAGAGAAAATATTTGCAACGACTATTAGAGGAAATATTTGTAGAGAATCCGGTAAATAATTTCACAGTTAATATGGAAAATATTGACTTAAATAAGAATTTACAATTATATAAAGTGTTTTAATTATATTGGTTAATTAATGATCAGATAAAGGGCTATTATTTATGGATATGATATTGATTTTTTTTAATTGAAGAGATTATTGTCAGGGTGGAAAAAACTACACAAAAGCACAGACGCACATTCAATTCTTCCCTCCACCTCACCTCTTTCTTAGTTATAAAAAAGCTATTTAGGGCAATTTACTGGTGATCGTTTTCTTTTTGAGGTTGTTGGTCGTCAGCGTGATATATATATATATATATATACATATACACACACACACACACACACACTCACATATATATATATATATATATATATCCAAATATTAATATATATATATATATATATATCCAAATATTTTTATATATATATATATATATATATATAAAAGCTTTTTGTGTGAAATTTTCATGTTTGGTATCAGAAATTTTATACTGAATATGAAATGTTCTAATTAATAGTAAGAGTTAGGCGAGAGTCTAATGAAGAAGTGGTTTTGTATTTCAATGGATAATATTTGATAGAAAGCCTTTAGCAAACTGAGGTGTTCATATGAAATATTTAATAACGAAACATTTCTTTCGATAAATATAGTAAAATTGAATTGTTTTTGTTTTTTATATCTGGAGTAAATTGGAACATGGAAACAAGGAAATGAAAAAGAGTCAAGCGAGCGTCCATTTATTGTGATGATTCTCGTTTTATTCTGTTTTTATCTCTCTCTCTCTCTCTCTCTCTCTCTCTCTCTCTCCTCTCTCTCTCTCTCTCTCTTTTATATTTCCTTCTCGTAATGATAAATCTTATTCTTCTATTCCTTTGGTTTCAATTCTCTGTTTGTTTCCTATTCTTTTGTGCATATTTCATCGCAGTATTTGAATATATTTTGATGTTGAATTCGATAGAATATTCATCTCATCTCGATACAATAAAAATTCTCTTTTGAAATCCTAAAGATTAATCTTTCCAACAAGGAATAAAAGTAACATTGAACTTTGATTTCCAAATTAGATTCACGGAGTGAAATCTAAATAATTTTTTGCTACTTGTAACACTAAAAAATAAAATCCTGTGTCTCCAAAACTTTGGCTTTTACCAGAGCGACAGTGTGCGACAGAATTGGTTGAAAATATCAGAATAAAACTAAATATTTCTTCTAAATCCATAAGTGAGTTCCAAAAGAACCCTCCTATTTTGAAGCTTTATATATTAATCTTTTTGAATATATAAGTACATGTAAAATATTATTAAACTGAAGGCAAGTCTTTTCAATAGGCAATTTTAGCTAAATTTTATTTTCATTTTTAAGTTACCAATTAAAATCATTGTTATCAATATCAACCTTCCACTTGATAATGTATGCATATATGAATATTGTGAGAATATTTTCTTTATAAAAAAAAATGACTGTTCTTCAAGTTATATATTTTTATGATTATTTTTTTCTTTAGATAAAAATGAATAGGATATATATCAGTAAACAACAATTCTAAATCATTTGATAAAATATTATATTTTCTTCCGTGTTACTTTAAGTACTATAATTTTTATGAATATGCAATTTGAAACTAAAAAAAAGATATATACATATTTCATTATTACAAAAATATAAAATGCTCAATGAAATATACATATATATATATATATATATATAGATATATATGTATATATATATATATATATATATACATATATATATATATATATATATAAATATATATACAGTATTTATATATATATATATATATATACCATGACACTTCCCCTAATTTTGGGGGGTAGCTGACATCAACAAAGAAACAAAAACAAAAAGAGGACCTCTACTCTCTACGTTCTTCCCAGCCTAACAAGGGACTCAACCGAGTTCAGCTGGTACTGCTAGGGTGTCACAGCTCACCCTCCTACATTATCCACCACAGATGAAGCTTCATAATGCTGAATCCCCTACTGCTGCTACCTCCGCGGTCATCTAAGGCATCAGAGGCAGTAGCAGGGCCTACCGGAACTGCGTCACAATTGCTCGCCATTCATTCCTATTTTCTAGCACACTCTCTTGCATCTCTCACATCTATCCTCCTATCACCCAGAGCTTCCTTCACTCCATCCATTCACCCAAACCATGGCCTTCCTCTAGTACTTCTCCCATCAACTCTTGCATTCATCACCTTCTTTAGCAGACATCCATTTTCCATTCTCTCAACATGGCCAAACCACCTCAACACATTTATATCCACTCTAGCTACTAACTCATTTCTTACACCCGTTCTCACTCTCACCACTTTGTTCCAAACCCTATCTACTCGAGATACACCAGCCATACTCCTCAGACACTTCATCTCAAACACATTCAATTTCTGTCTCTCCATCAGTTTTATTCCCCACAACTCCGATCCATACATCACAGTTGGTACTATCACTTTCTCATATAGAACTCTCTTTACATTCATGCCCAACCCTCTATTTTTCACTACTCCCTTAACTGCCCCCAACACTTTGCAACCTTCATTCACTCTCTGACGTGCATCTGCTTCCACTCCACCATTTGCTGCAACAACAGACCCCAAGTACTTTAACTGACCCACCTCCTCAAGTAACTCTCCATTAAACATGACATTCAACCTTGCACCACCTTCCCTTCTCGTACCTCTCATAACCTTACCCTTACCCACATTAATTCTCAACTTCCTTCTCTCACACACTCTTCCAAATTCTGTCACTAATCGTCCAAGCTTCTCTTCTGTGTCTGCAACCCGTACAGTATCATCAGCAAACAACAACTGATTTACAGTGATCCCTCGCTACTTCGCGGTTCGACCATCGCGGATTCACCACTTCACGGATTTTTTTCATAACGCATGTATATACATATATCGTGGATTTTCCGGAAATTTCGAAAATACCGAGATGTGACCGATGGTGCGAGATTGGAGAAAGTAAGGAAAATTGAATCATGATTGATTTTCAATATAAATGAAACTTTGAGGAGCAACAAAGATATAATTTGTTAGAGAGATAGAGAGAGGTAAGGAATGGGAGGTAGTGAAAAGTAGCCCAGAGATAGAGAGAGAGAGAGAGAGAGAGAGAGAGAGAGAGAGTTGTGTGTGTTGATTTAAATGTAATAAACAAAAGAAATTGATAGGTTATAACACATTGGTGCTTATGTAATATTAACTATATACTGTAGACGGTTTGAATAAGTTAAGAAATGATATAAACGATATTTTGTTAGTGTATTCGTACACTCTCAAGAGCGGCTGCTAGACGTCAGCATATCTAATCACAGCCAAAAGTAAAACAAAAAGAAGTCAACAATACTCTCGATTTTTGAAACACATCCTGAATTTAAAAACAAAAGTACACGCTTTCTTAATGTGCAATTAACTATTTAAAGAGTAGCAATTTTATAGAATAAAATGATGTTTCCCAAAAAATACTGGTTTGCCTGTGAAATCGGATGCCGTAGTTTTAGCAACGATTGAAATGGATGTAAACTCGGCATAATTTTTTCGTTTTGTATCTAATTGACACTAAGAAAACTAATTTTAGTTTCTTCATCTATATGTAAGTATTGTATAACACGAAGAGAGAGAGAGAGAGAGAGAGAGAGAGAGAGAGAGAGAGAGAATGAATCAGCTGTTGTAATGGAATGCCGTGTTTTTTGTTTCGTGAGAATTTCATCGCCACGACTATAACAACAACATACTGTACTGAACTTTACAGTATTATACGGACTACTGTAATATGATAAAGTAAAATATTTTTAATAACCTATTTTATATGAAATGGGGCTATTTATTTGTTAAAATTTACATTTACGTACGTAAAACAACTCTCTCTCTCTCCTCTCTCTCTCTCTCTCCTCCTCTCTCTCCTCTCTCTCTCTCTCTCTCGTAAATTGTTTTCCTGCTTTGCTACGTATGTATGATTTTATGTAGATACGGTAAATAATATTTGTAATAACATATTTTCTAAAAGCATTTACTGTAATATCATTATTTATCACTTTCATCATGCGCGTTAAATGCCTTCGTTTGTTTACTGAGCGTGGTTGTTTACTGAGTGTACTTTATGACGCCGTCGTTTTCAGGCGGCGTCATAAAGAAAAACATTTAATTTGGAAGTCCTACAATATAATCGATGCAAAAACTAACCTATACACAGATGTGTAAATGCATTTGTTTCTTCATTATGATCAGATATAAACTAAACAAAACTTTGGTTGCCATATTTTATCGTGCTTTTTGGCGTGTTTAGGAAACGCTTGATTTAAAATCGCCTTTAATATTTGTGCCTGTTTTAGTTTAGGGTACTGTAGTAACATGCATTAAGTGTTCTGTACATTAAAGG
Organism: Palaemon carinicauda; assembly: GCF_036898095.1. NCBI lineage: Eukaryota > Metazoa > Arthropoda > Malacostraca > Decapoda > Palaemonidae > Palaemon > Palaemon carinicauda. The sequence continues at coordinate 46,022,453 of NC_090758.1, forward strand.
GTAGTTTATTAACAGTACTACGTACAAGGGAAGTTCTGATTATACATGTTAAATAAATACGTAAATATGGTGTCACTACTTCGCGGATTTTCACCTATCGCGGTCGGGGTCTGGAACCTATCTACCCCGATAAACGAGGGCTTACTGTACCTCCCATTCATGGTCATTCTCGTCATCCAATTTTAATCCTCGTCCAAGCACTCGAGCATTCACCCTCTCTCACCACTCCATCAACATACAAGTTAAACAACCACGGCGACATCACACATCCCTGTCTCAGCCCCATACATACATACAGATATATAATATATATATAACATATATATATATATATATATGTATATATATATATATATATGTATATATATATATATATATATATAAATATATTATATATATATATGTATATATATATATATATATATACATATATATATATATATATATATATAAATATATATATATATATATATATATACATATATATATATATATATATATACACATATATATATATATATATATATACATATATATATATATATATATATATACATAAATGTATGAAATTATAACAATCATTCCTCTGCTACGTTTGCTGTATAAAGAAAAATCAATTCAATACACAACTTATTTTTTTTTATTAAAGACAGAACATTTTTCATCTATCCATTCAGTTTTAAAATCCAAATAATTATGAACATTTAACGAAACCTAATTATCCAAAATCTGTCTCAACGTGATAACCAATTTCCCCATCCCTCCACAGTACGAAAATCCCTGGCACTTTTCCCAATGTTTCCCAGCAAACAAATATCAATTCTGCCTCTAATGGGAAATCCCTTAAATAGAGAGGTGCCTCTGGACCTGTAGAATAAAATTTTGTGAATACAAAGTAGAGTTTTTACGAGCCCCCGAAAAAAAATGGGAAAAGAAAAGAATATAATAAAACATTTTAGTGTATAGAAACTGGGGCAAAGGTAACAATATAGAAGATTTGGTATTTGGTCTATAGAACGTATCCTTTTTATCTCTTCCTAAAACTCGAATTATTATTATTATTATTATTATTATTATTATTATTATTATTATTATTATTATTATTATTATTAATATATATATATATATATATATACATATATATATATATATATATATATGTATATATATATATATATATACATATATAAATTTATATATATGTATATATATATATATATATATATACATATATATATGTATATATATATATATATATATATATAACAATGCATAATTTTAATCATCCATTTTATTAAGTAAACTCTTCAATAATCAATCACACAAAACAAATTCCCAATGTTACAATATCCAAAAGCCAGCCAGCTATCAATCTCACAAGGCAGATCTAATTATAAATAACATCTCGCCTCCAATACATAATGAAGCAGAATCTCCCATGATGCAAAGTAGGTTCAATTACATTGCTGCAATCTGACGCAGACTGACCAGAATTAAAACGCCAGGAATTGGAGCCAATCAATCCGTGGATAGACAGAGTTCCTATGATTTACTTCGGAGCCTTGTTTAGAAAGGCAATCACTGGTGGAGGCTACACTACACACAGGTTCCTTTGTTATTTTAATCAGTTCATTTATACCTTCCCTAATTTGAGCTTTTTTTCCATGGGAACCGCTGGTTTTTGCAATATTTTCTTGGAGCAGGAAATGTAATAGCAAGTTTATATAATCTTTGTTTATTGATTTAACATGTAGTTTTAGATAGCAGGACATTAATAAAAATTAAACTTTAAGAGAGATATTCCAGTGCCAAATAAGGATGAGGTCATAGTGAGGGGTATATGGAGATAGTTATGGCATGCCTTTCGCACTCGTCAAGAGAGATTTGTTCACCAAACACGCAACTGGGCTCCACAAGGAACTAGATGAGTTGAAAGACGAAGGCCTACGTGGTTGAGAATTATGAAGCGTGAAGATGATGCTTGGAGATGTATTGATTCAAAATCTCAAGGTAGGGACGACTGGCGAAATCTAACCGAGGCCCTTAGCGTCAACAGGCGTAGGAGGAGATGATGATGATAAATATATATGTTGCTTTCGTAAAATATATTTGTATGTTCGTTTGTATATTTTCATGTAAATAATTTTGTGTAATAACTTCTCTTAGGTTATATCCAAATCTGATAACATTTATCACCAAATTGCAGCTTACTTTGTTGAAATGAGTCTATTCCCATTTACCAATAATTATAGTTGGTATTAATTAATAGAATTTATTCCAATTTCACAATAATTTTAGCTTGCAATTTTATTGGAATATCTTCCCATTTTCAAATAATTATACCTTGAATCGTTCAATAGAAATTATTCTCATTTACCATTAATCATATCTGGAATAGTTCAATTGAATCTAATCTCATTTACCAATAATTGTAACTTGAATTGTTAAACTAAATATATTCCTATTTAGAAATAATTGCAGCTTACCTTATTGAAAGGAATTTAATCCCATTTACCTGTAATTGTAATTTGTATTGTTGGGAGGAATTGAATTCCATTTAACAATGATTGTTGTTTAAATTTTTAATGCAATTTATACGCATTTACCAATAATTACAGCTTGCATTGCTGAATAGAATTTATTCCAATATAAAAATTATTGCAACTTACATTGTTTATGCAATTTATTCCAATTTACAAATCATTTTGGCTTGCATTTTTAATGCAATCTATTCCCATTTAAAAATAATTGTATATGGCATTCATAAATTGAATTGTTGAGTAAATTCTATTCCAATTTAACATTAATTGTAAGTTGCATTGTTTAATGGAATATATTTTTAGCTTGTTTTGTTTTCCCTGTGTGAATAACTCCAGCTGGCATTGTAGAATTGAACACATGCTAGAATATCAAATAAAGTCGGAATAAGAACATGAAATATATTCTACAACTCCACGTTATATATATCATCATTTCAATTTAATAGAATATAAATGTCCCACCATTTCACCACGAACATTTGAACGCCAGAAACCACATGGAACGAATGAGGTAAAACCA
>NC_090758.1:46038012-46043012 GCF_036898095.1 Palaemon carinicauda
CCTCTTTTTTTTATATAACTCTTATCTGTGAAGACCTTTTTTTATGGGAAGGCATCTTTCATGTGAAGCCTCTTTGCAGAAACCCTCATTTAAAGTACTCGCTCGTTGGAGTCCTCTTTTATAGCAAGGCTTTTTTTGTGTAGATGCCACTTTTGTGTGAAAGACTTTTTGTGGAGGCAAATTTTGTGGGGAGGACCCTTTTGTAGTAGGCTTCTTTCGTTGGAAGGCCTCTCCTATGGGGATAAGTCTTTGGTTGGAAGGCGTCTTCTATGGGGAGGCCTCTTTTGTTGTAAGTCCTCTTTTCTGTGGAGGGCTCTTATATGAGTAATTAGGACTCATTTTAGGAAAGCCCTCTTTTTATGGAAAGACTCTTTTTTGTGAAAACAAAATTCTCTATCTATATACCAAGGGCACTTCCCCAATTTTGGGGGGTAGCCGACACCAACAATGAAACAAAACAAAAAGGGGACCTCTACTCTCTATGTTCCTTCAGCCTAATCAGGGACCCAACCGAGTTCAGCTGGTACTGCTAGGGTGCCACAGCCCAACCTCCCACATTTCCACCACAGATGAAGCTTCATAATGCTGACTCCCCTACTGCTGCTACCTCCGCGGTCATCTAAGGCCCCGGAGGAAGCAGCAGGGCCTACTGGAACTGCGTCACAATCGCTCGCCATTCATTCCTATTTCTAGCACGCTCTCTTGCCTCTCTCACATCTATCCTCCTATCACCCAGAGCTTTCTTCACACCATCCATCCACCCAAACCTTGGCCTTCCTCTTGTACTTCTCCCATCAACTCTTGCATTCATCACCTTCTTTAGCAGACAACCATTTTCCATTCTCTCAACACGGCCAAACCACCTCAACACATTCATATCCACTCTAGCCGCTAACTCATTTCTTACACCCGTTCTCTCCCTCACCACTTCGTTCCTAACCCTATCTACTCGAGATACACCAGCCATACTCCTCAGACACTTCATCTCAAACACATTCAATTTCTGTCTCTCCATCACTTTAATTCCCCACGACTCCGATCCATACATCACAGTTGGTACAATCACTTTCTCATATAGAACTCTCTTTACATTCATGCCCAACCCTCTATTTTTTTACTACTCCCTTAACTGCCCCCAACACTTTGCAACCTTCATTCACTCTCTGACGTACATCTGCTTCCACTCCACCATTTGCTGCAACAATAGACCCTAAGTACTTAAACTGATCCACCTCCTCAAGTAACTTTCCATTCAACATGACATTCAACCTTGCACCACCTTCCCTTCTCGTACATCTCATAACCTTACTCTTACCCACATTAACTCTCAACTTCCTTCTCTCACACACCCTTCCAAATTCTGTCACTAGTCGGTCAAGCTTCTCTTCTGTGTCTGCTACCATTACAGTATCATCCGCAAACAACAACTGATTTACCTCCCATTCATGGTCATTCTCGCCTACCAGTTTTAATCCTCGTCCAAGCACTCGAGCATTCACCTCTCTCACCACTCCATCAACATACAAGTTAAACAACCACGGCGACATCACACATCCCTGTCTCAGCCCCACTCTCACCGGAAACCAATCACTCACTTCATTTCCTATTCTAACACATGCTTTACTACCTTTGTATAAACTTTTCACTGCTTGCAACAACCTTCCACCAACTCCATATAACCTCATCACATCCCACATTGCTTCCCTATCAACTCTATCATATGCTTTCTCCAGATCCATAAACCCAACATACACCTCCTTACCTTTTGCTAAATATTTCTCGCATATCTGCCTAACTGTAAAAATCTGATTCATACAACCCCTACCTCTTCTAAAACCACCCTGTACTTCCAAGATTGCATTCTCTGTTTTATCCTTAATCTTAATTTTATCTTATGTAAAATGCCTCGTTTCAGCATCTAACGTGAACTACTTCCAACACAAGTGTGTTAAAAAAAATTAACTTCAGGTTAAGTGTTGCGTTTGACTTCTAATAAGATTAGAAATACTCGTTTAACTTTTTTCTTTTTTTTTATGTTCATAAGACACATTACACTTAATATCACCATCATCATCATCATCATTATCATCATCTCCTATTCCTCTTAACGTAATAATTTTACCTTAACAATGCCATACTAACACATGGATATGTACATACGCACGCACGCACAGACAAACACACACGCACATGCACACACACACAAATATATACATATATATATATATATATATATATATATATATGTTTGTGTATGCGTGTGTCCTTATAAGTGTGTTTTTGAGCGTATTTGTTTTTCTTTTTCTCAAAATGTCAAAATGTTTTTTTTTCTTTGACGTTAATTTCTGGGAACAGAATTATTCTCTCTATGATAATCAGAATTCCGAACATAAAACCAAGAGACAAAAATGTCTCCAGGATATTCCCTAAAGGTAAAAGCCCTTTTCATTCTTTCATTCAAAGAAATTTAAAAATCGAAACCTCGAACGAAAACAAAAGACATTTTCAATAATATAATTCCATATTTGATATAATTATAAATTCAGCTTAATTAAACAAAAAAAAAATATCGTTGATTTTTTCAACATAAGGCTTAACATATCTTTTTTTTTATTCGTATTCACTACTGTTTGATTCAAAATAAAAAAAAAGCTATATCTTAATCTTTGTGTTATGATATATGATTTTCTGGAATACTGACCAGAGATGGAGATTATTATTATTATTATTATTATTATTATTACTATTATATTATTATTATTATTATTATTATTATTATTATTATTATTATTATTATTATTATTACCATAGTAGGTCAAAATAATTATATTACTATCTATCTTGTGTAACATTATTATTATAATTTTTTTTTTTTTAGCACCACCAATATTTTTATCCTCCATTATTTTTACTAACGTTATTATTATTCTTTTATATTATTTCTATTATAATTACTATTTTTTGTTAATAATTGTGTTTTGTGCATATGATATATTTGACTTAATAATAAGATTAAAATAATAATCCTAAAGAAATAATAATAACAATAATCAGCCACTTTTTTATATATATATATAATATATATACATATATATGCATATATAAATATATATATATATATATATGCATATATAAATATATACAGTATTATATATATATATATATATACATATAAAAATATATACAGTATATATATATATATATATATATAATTATATATATACATATATATGCATATATAAATATATACAGTATATATATACATATAAAAATATATACAGTATATATATATATATACATACACACATGTATATATATATATATATATATATGTGTAATATATATATATATATATATGTGTATATATATATATATATATATGGATATATTTCATACATATGTATATATATATATATATATATAAATATATTATATATATATATATGTATATATACATTTATACGCATAATATATATATATATATATATACATATATATATATATATATATATGTGTGTGTGTGTGTGTGTGTGTGTTTGTGTGTGTGTGTGTATACACATGATAATTATATATTCAAATTTGTATACATATTACCCCTTAAGAGTATATAATTATTACTGAAATAAACTACAACTATATTGCTAAATTGCTGAATTAAAATATAAATTAAATCTCATTTATATACATAATAAAAATACCAGTTATTTCAAAACACACAATAAAAATTAAATTCTCATCCTATTCATTGAAAATTCAACTAATCTAGATAAAATAAAAAAGTTAGATATTTATCACCAACTTTAAACAAAAATGGAATATGAAGTATCAAAAAAGTGTTATGTGGATCACAGAGAAAAGGAAAGAGATTAGAAACTATACTTTATATATCCTTTTTTATTCCATTCCTCTGTATTTCATGGAAGAGATCTTCAGCAACACCGCCCCCCCCCACCCGAAAAAAAAAAAAATTAGATAAGATGCATTTAAGGGAAACTTCCAAGTGGAGATTCAGATTCTGTCTAATTTTTTGGTAAGTGGCAATATAGCCTTCTCCCTCGCTTTGACCCTGGAGGAGCCAGGGGGAATCTCATCCTTTACCCCAGGATCTCTAAGGATCCTTTTAGAGTAGGATAATGTTCCCCTTTTCCTTTCTGGGAGATTTTACCCGCTGGAATATCAGTTGAGTTAAAAATGGAAGTTGAGATGATAGATGGAAGAGTAGGTTTCCAGGATAAAAAAAAAAGTTCTGAAATGGTACAGCTAAAAGGAGAAACTGTGCAGGAGTCTTATTTCTAATGTTTTTTTTTTCTTTTTTTTTTTAAACGGAATTAACCTGAAAATTTTATCGATTAAAATAATCTCAATTCTAGCTAATTGAAAAAATCAAATAATAAAAAATACCAAGTTTTTTTTAAGGAACGAAGTAAAAAATGTTTGTAAATAAATGTATCTTTATAATATATATTTTAATTCAAACTAAAAGATATATAAAAAAATAGATGGAGTTTTCACAAAAATAGTAATTTTATTTTCTTTTTTAAATTCAGCACAAACGTTTCTCAGTAAAAGTATTCTAATGGTATATATTACAATAAAAAATAACAAAGATTAAAAGTTTATACATTGGAAAAATATACATTTCTACTTTTATTAATTTTATAATTATCCAAAGACATAAATTAATATCCAAGACCTTACAGTTGCGTCCAGACAGTATGATATTCTTTTGTGCTCAGAAACTTTTGTTTCTAATATGAGGCACTCATCTGAGCTCCTTATAACTGGTTTTGAGAAGCCAATAATGTTGAAACGTGATGCCATCCCTAGGGCCAGGGGAATGGCGGTGTATATTAGGACCGAGTACCCCTGCTTCTCATAAGTCCTGCTATCAATGTGGATGTCATGAGATTCAGGTAATAAAAGTTTGTGGCAGGCATAAGACTTTTATTTGTGTTCGATCTAGAATGGATGATTCTATCTTCGATTGTCTTCTTACCATT
>NC_090758.1:46053012-46063012 GCF_036898095.1 Palaemon carinicauda
GAGCCGCCTGCCTCAACTACCTTGTCATATCACCCGCTGCTACAGGTCAGTCAGTAAGTGAACCTTGTTCTCTGTGACAAAGGGAATTTTCAAAGATATTAAGATATTTTAGGTGATGTTACATGTGGTTGGAGGGATGACATGATGTTAATGGACTTTTTTGTGATATTTCTAATGGATGGATTTGATAACATGATTACTTTTAATGTTGATAGTATTGCTGCTGCAGTTACTGTAATCTAGCATTTTAATATTGCTAGCACTGCAACTAATAATAATAATAATAATAATAATAATAATAATAATAATAATAATAATAATAATAATAATAATAATAATAATAGTCTGAAAAGTTTTACTATTGTGATTATTGTTATCATTTAATAATAATAATAATAATAATAATAATAATAATAATAATAATAATAATAATAATATTATTATTATTATTATTATTATTATTATTATTATTATTAGTAGTAGTAGTAGTAGTAGTAGTAGTAGTAGTAGTAGTAGTAGTAGTAGTAGTATTATAATTATCATTATCACTAACGTAGCATCATCACTCTTAAAAAAGATAATCAGGTCAAACAAAATCCTCAATCTATTCCACAAATGTAAATTCCTGAAAGGAAACATATTTCAAAATCCCAAAATGAAAACAAGAGTTAAATAATGCAAATAATAGAATGACTATATCGTGGAGCATCTCAAGTTTCCTCAAGGGAGTTCCTCATTTGATTTCAACTTTCATTTCTGGTTTTGGTTTTGGAGTTGTGAACTTTTAGGGAAAATTGTATGGTTTGGAATAATGTTTCTGTTTAATCCAGTTTATGGGTATTTTTATTTTTTCTAATATTATTGGAAATTGTATATATATATATATATATATATATATTTATATATTTATATGTATATATACATATTAATGTATATACGAGTATATATATATATATATATATATATCACCCACGAAGGCATTTATTACCGAATTCTATCTTAGGAATATATATCCACTTAGAATACATTTTATGGTAACAGCTTTTGGCCGGGTGGAGATTCGAACCCCCACCTGTGGGCCGGAAACCATGCCAGCAACGGCTCTACTGACTGAGCTATCAAGAGAGATAAAAGTTTACGACAAGTCCCCGTACATATTCCTGTCAAATTCAGGAATGTGTTCATAGACTTCAAATAAACCCCTCTCCACCATGATAGCTGAATCGTGGGTTTGTAACAATTGGTCATTTTAAATGAACATATATCACAAGCACACATTATTTCAATAAGTGTAAATATCACCCACGAATGGCATTTAATACCGAATTCTATCTTGGGAATATATATCCACTTAGAATTCATTTTATAGTAACAGCTTCTGGCAGGGTGGAGATTCGAACCCCTACCTTCCTGAATTCGACAGGAACATGTAAGGGGACATGTCATAACCTTTTATCTCTCTTGATAGCTCAGTCAGTAGAGCCGTTTCTGGCATGGTTTCCGGCCCACAGGTGAGGGTTCGAATCTCCACCCGGCCAGAAGCTGTTACCATAAATGAATTCCTAGTGAATATATATTCCCAAGATAGAATTCGGTATTAAATGCCATTCGTGGGTGATATTTACATTGATTGAAATCACGTGTGCTTGTGATATATGTTCATGTGTGTATATATATATATATATATATATATGTATGTGTGTGTTTGTGTGTGTGTGTGTGTGTGTGTGTGTGTTTGTGTGTGTTTGTATGTATACATACCTTCCTACTTGATTTCTTGTGATTCACAATTAAAAAGTCAAATCAGATACACTTCAATGTATATATCCTATTCTATTCTCTTATCATTAAGAAAAAACACAAATTCAATTTTCTATTATCATCTTTTTATTTGTTATTGGAGATTCCTTTTCCAATATTGTTTATTTCTCTTGTTTATAGATATTCTATAATTGGATTCTTGTTCTTGTACAAAGGCCAAACTACAGTTATTTAGATGCTCGTATTTTCTCTGTTGGTTTACAAAAGGTAATATTGTTTTTACCTTACAAAACGAGTTGGAACATTATTGAGAGAAAGAGGAATTAAGATAATATAGTTTATGATATTTATGACTACTGAGGCTCACAAAATCCTTAAATATTTGTTTAAACACACACACACACACTCATATGCATAAATAAGACATACAGAAGCAGACACACATACGCACACACACACACACACACACATATATATATATATATATATAAACCATGTCTCTACCAAAAATGTACCAAAAACATATAAGTTAACAGCCCCTCTAAACGCGTAACACCATAGAATTCTTCCTACCATAATATCCTTCGGGCAATCCTTCTCCCCTGGTCATCAGGAGCAGGTCTGTTCAAGCGAGCAATCCTGATGTCATGATCTGCACTCAGTCCCTGGGCTTCAGTCCGAGACCCATCTGGACACGCCTTCGATGTAGCCACCCAGCTGGACTGCCCTGTTCCAAACGACCTCTTTCGCCACTATGAAAATCTTCTCCAGTGTCTGAGGAAGAAGCCTCTGCATGACATATTAAAGGTGATTAAGTTGCTCTAGATTTAATCTGAATGAGTCTTTGTTTACTAGTGTAAGTGACCAGTCAAAAATCACAGGTTAGCATTTAGATAGATACTCTTACACACGCAGATACAGAGGCACCTCCTCTTGTATGTAGTTAGACTCTTGCAATTTATAATAAAAGAGATAATAATTTTAACTTATTTACATATTCCTTTTGTTTTGTTTTATATAACAAGTGGATATGATTTTCAAAAATAACAATAAGACATTCTAAGAAAACAAGGGAAAATTATTATAATTTGACTATTATACAATTTTATCTTAGACTCTTTCCACTCATATAATATGCTAGAACTATAGGATAAAATATTTACATAGTAAATTATGCCGTTTTTAGTAATTATTCTGCCCTTGGCTATGAGTCTCCACAGAGTTCACACAGTATATGAGCTACATGGAATCTAAATAGGTAGAAACACTAATGAAATGTAACTATTCTTTTTATTTTTTCTGTAGTTGTAATTTCATTACTTATCAACAGAGTTCACACAGTATATGAGCTACATGGAATCTAAATAGGTAGAAACACTAATGAAATGTAACTATTCTTTTTATTTTTTCTGTAGTTGTAATTTCATTACTTATCAACTGATAAGTCCCCGTACATATTCCTGTCAAATTCAGGAATGTGTTCATAGACTTCAAATAAACCCCTCTCCACCATGATAGCTGAATCGTGGGTTTGTAACAATTGGTCATTTTAAATGAACATATATCACAAGCACACATTATTTCAATAAGTGTAAATATCACCCACGAATGGCATTTAATACCGAATTCTATCTTGGGAATATATATCCACTTAGAATTCATTTTATAGTAACAGCTTCTGGCAGGGTGGAGATTCGAACCCCTACCTTCCTGAATTCGACAGGAACATGTAAGGGGACATGTCATAACCTTTTATCTCTCTTGATAGCTCAGTCAGTAGAGCCGTTTCTGGCATGGTTTCCGGCCCACAGGTGAGGGTTCGAATCTCCACCCGGCCAGAAGCTGTTACCATAAATGAATTCCTAGTGAATATATATTCCCAAGATAGAATTCGGTATTAAATGCCATTCGTGGGTGATATTTACATTGATTGAAATCACGTGTGCTTGTGATATATGTTCATGTGTGTATATATATATATATATATATATGTATGTGTGTGTTTGTGTGTGTGTGTGTGTGTGTGTGTTTGTGTGTGTTTGTATGTATACATACCTTCCTACTTGATTTCTTGTGATTCACAATTAAAAAGTCAAATCAGATACACTTCAATGTATATATCCTATTCTATTCTCTTATCATTAAGAAAAAACACAAATTCAATTTTCTATTATCATCTTTTTATTTGTTATTGGAGATTCCTTTTCCAATATTGTTTATTTCTCTTGTTTATAGATATTCTATAATTGGATTCTTGTTCTTGTACAAAGGCCAAACTACAGTTATTTAGATGCTCGTATTTTCTCTGTTGGTTTACAAAAGGTAATATTGTTTTTACCTTACAAAACGAGTTGGAACATTATTGAGAGAAAGAGGAATTAAGATAATATAGTTTATGATATTTATGACTACTGAGGCTCACAAAATCCTTAAATATTTGTTTAAACACACACACACACTCATATGCATAAATAAGACATACAGAAGCAGACACACATACGCACACACACACACACACACACACATATATATATATATATATATATATAAACCATGTCTCTACCAAAAATGTACCAAAAACATATAAGTTAACAGCCCCTCTAAACGCGTAACACCATAGAATTCTTCCTACCATAATATCCTTCGGGCAATCCTTCTCCCCTGGTCATCAGGAGCAGGTCTGTTCAAGCGAGCAATCCTGATGTCATGATCTGCACTCAGTCCCTGGGCTTCAGTCCGAGACCCATCTGGACACGCCTTCGATGTAGCCACCCAGCTGGACTGCCCTGTTCCAAACGACCTCTTTCGCCACTATGAAAATCTTCTCCAGTGTCTGAGGAAGAAGCCTCTGCATGACATATTAAAGGTGATTAAGTTGCTCTAGATTTAATCTGAATGAGTCTTTGTTTACTAGTGTAAGTGACCAGTCAAAAATCACAGGTTAGCATTTAGATAGATACTCTTACACACGCAGATACAGAGGCACCTCCTCTTGTATGTAGTTAGACTCTTGCAATTTATAATAAAAGAGATAATAATTTTAACTTATTTACATATTCCTTTTGTTTTGTTTTATATAACAAGTGGATATGATTTTCAAAAATAACAATAAGACATTCTAAGAAAACAAGGGAAAATTATTATAATTTGACTATTATACAATTTTATCTTAGACTCTTTCCACTCATATAATATGCTAGAACTATAGGATAAAATATTTACATAGTAAATTATGCCGTTTTTAGTAATTATTCTGCCCTTGGCTATGAGTCTCCACAGAGTTCACACAGTATATGAGCTACATGGAATCTAAATAGGTAGAAACACTAATGAAATGTAACTATTCTTTTTATTTTTTCTGTAGTTGTAATTTCATTACTTATCAACTGATATCTTTATTAAAATTTCATTAATTATGCCGTAGTTACAGTTTCTTTTCTTTATTTTTGATGAGTATATTCCTGGAAAAAAAATAATACAAGAGTTTAATAATACAATTATTTAATTAATATGGCAATTTGTTTAAAAAAAGAAAAATTGTATATACATTTTTGTGGATACGTAAAAATTATTTCTACTAACAAACAGAACTTAATTCTAATTAAAAGTCTATTTAGATAAATGAAGGGATGTTTTAGAAAACTAAAATGTTTTTAGAAAGTTAAGTTTGTATTTAAACTAACAATACACAGTAGGAATTTTATGTTTGATTGGAAATCATTTTAACTCGAGATGATTTTATTATAGAACTTTTAATTATATCTAGCAAAAATTACATTAAATTTAAATTTCGATCAAATGTCCATCTTTATACCTAAAGGTATTTTTTTTAAACTAAAATATTATTGTTAATTTGAATTTATATTAAACCTAACAATGTATGATTGGACTGTTTTCTTGTAAATGCTTTTAAGTCAAGAGGATTTATTTTCAGTATAATAATATTTCAATCAATATCATGAAAGACAAATAATAAGTTGACTTTAATATTTTTGTCTAAATAATAATTATGATTCCGGAAAAATATAATATTACATATATACAACTCTATACATAGAGTCATATATATATATATATATATATATTTATATATATATATATATATATATGTATATATATTTATGTATATATATATATATATATATATAGATGCGCCTGATGAACAGCAGAGCTTTACCTGGGCTACCTATAATAGCTACATTTGCTGTGAGCAATAAGACAAAAATCACCCACCATCACCAGTCCGTAGTTGGCAAGCCTAGTGATGAAAACTAGCCAAACCACAGGAATGAATAAGGATGTGGCCAATGCCCTGCAGAGTTCTAGGCACAGCTGCTTTTGTTGTTGTTTTTGTTGTTTTTGTTGTTGTTGTTTTATATTCACAGATATATACAGTTACGAACTGAAATCCTTGCATAATGAATACATACGTTTAAACAGAATAAAATTCCTAATTTCTAAACTATAATATAAAAGTTAACTTGCACCCAAGTACTTAATCGTATATCCTAAATATCTCCATTTGTCTATACCAAGTAATATTCTTAATCACTCAACTATAAAAAGAAAAATAAGAAATATCTTAATTTTCCTCTTGACTTCAAAGGCAAGGAAGGTCGAACTCCAGTTGACCTCCTACTAGGAATGACAGCTGCCAACCTCCTTGACATCCTGAGTCAGCAAGAAGTCCAGGAAGGATTCGATGCTGACTATAGGGAGGATCTGCTGAGATCCTTCGTTGTCAATAACTATCGATATCATCTGCAGGTGAGTATTATTATTATTATTATTATTATTATTATTATTATTATTATTATTATTATTATTATTATTATTATTATTATCACCTGGGCTACACACATATATAAACTATACCATCTAATATATAAAAGTAAACCTCACATGGAGCATTTTCATCTCGCCACAGGAAATAATGTTAGCCATCACAGCCGAGTACACTGATTGGTCAAGATCCCTCTATCAACCAATCAGCATCAGAGACTCAACCGGCCAAGGCCTTCACGATGCGAATATTGTCTCGCCGATGGCAGATCTTGCCAAGCAGCTCTACACGACTTCCCGATCGTCTTATCTCTACGTCTTGGAGGAAGAAGGTTCAAATGTGCGTTGATATGGATAGATTGGATTTATATATGAAATAGAAAAATATGGTATATATTATTAATGAGAATCTTTAATAATCTACAGAAAGTTTTTGAATCTTATCCATAGATTAGAGATATATGTATCCAAATCATGCAAATAATATTCATGAAAATATAATATAATAAATACCAATAAAAGAATCATGATATAAATAAAATCATTTATTCCTCTGCCATTTAAATTATTATTTTTCAATTTATTTATTACTACAATAAAGCTTTAAATTTGAACTAATTATCTTTCCCAAAGTCTGGAAACGAGAGTCTTCTCCCTGAACGAGCTGGCGTACGTCTTTGGTGGTCCTATGGGCACTCTTGGACCTTTGGCCTCAAGTTATAACTTCACTAAGATGGATGTCACACTCAGCAAATCATTCATATCAATGTGGAGTAATTTCATAAAATTTGGGTGAGTACAAGGTGGTTTTAGAAGGGGTAGGGGATGTATGAATCAGATTTTTACAGTTAGGCTGATATGCAAGAAATATTTAGCAAAAGGTGAGGAGGTGTATGTCGCATTTATGGATCTGGAGAAAGCGTATGAAAGAGTTGATAGGGAAGCGATGTGAAATGTGATGAGGTTATATAGAATTGGTGGAAGGATTTGCAAGCAGTGAAAAGTTTCTACAATAGTAGTAAAGCGTATGTTAGGATAAGGAATGAAGTGAGCGATTGGTTTCCGGTGAGAGTGGGGCTGAGAAAGGGATGTGTGATGTTGCCATGCTTGTTTAACTTGTATGTTGATGGAGTGATGAGAGAGGTGAATTTTCGAGTACTTAGACGAGGATTGAAACTGATAGACACGAACCATTATGAATGGGAGGTAAATCAGTTTTTGTTTGCGGATGATACTGTACTGGTTGCAGACTCGGAAGACAAGCTTGGCCGATTAGTGACAGGATTTGGAAGGATATGTGAAAGAAGGAAGTTGAGAGTTAATGTGAGTAAGAGTAAGGTTATGAGATGTACGAGAAGGGAAGGTGTTGCGAGGTTGAATGTCATATCGAAGGGAGATTTACTTGAGGAGGTGGATCAGTTTAAGTACTTGGGGTCTGTTGTTGCAGCAAATGGTTGAGGCGGAAGCAGATGTACGTCAGAGAGTGAATGAAGGATGCAAAGTGTTGGGGACAGTGAAGGGAGTGATAAAGAATAGAGGGTTAGGCATTAATGTAAAGAGAGTTTTGTATGGGAAAATGATTGTACCAACTGTGATGTATGTATCGAAGTTGTGGGAATGAAAGTGACGGGTAGACAGAAATTGAATGTGTTTGAGATTATGTGCCTGAGAAGTATGACTGGTGTATCTCGAGAAGATAGGGTTAGGAACGAAGTAGTGAGGGTGAGAACAGGTGTAATAAATGATTTAACAGCTAGAGTGGATATGAATGTGTTGAGGTGGTTTGGCCATGTTGAGAGAATGGAAAATGGCTGTCAGTTAAGAAGGTGATGAATGCAAGAGTTCATGGGAGAAGTACAAGAGGAAGGTCAAGATTTGGGTGGATGGAGTGAGTGAAGAAAGTTCTGGGTGATAGGAGGATATATGTGAGAGGCAAGAGAGCGTGCTAGATATAGGAATGAATGGTGAGCGATTGTGTCACAGTTCCTGTAGGCCCTGCTGCTTCCTCTGGTCACCTTGGATGACTGCGGAGGTAGCAGCAGTAGGGGATTCAGCGTTATAAAGCTTCATTTATGCTGGATAACGGAGGAGGGTAGGCTGTGGCACCCTAGTTGTACCAGCCGAACTTGGTTGACTTCCTCGTCAGGCTAGGAGGAGCATAGAGAGGAAAGGTCCCGTTTTTTCATTCGTTTGATGTCGACTACCACCCAAAATTAGTTGAAGTACCTTGGTATATGGATATGGATATATATGTATCTATCTATCTATCTATCTATCTATCAATCTATCTATCTATCTATCTATCTATCTATATATATATATATATATATATGTATATATATATATATATATATACATATATATATATATATATAATACTGTACAGTTCATATATATATGTATATATATATATATATATATATGAACTGTACAGTATTATATATATATATATATATATATACATATATATATATATATATATGTATATATATATATATATATATAATACTGTACAGTTTATTTCATTGATACCATAGATCAATAAAGTATAATTATGGTATTAATTCAAAACTCTATGTTCATTTCACAGACGTCCAAAAGACACAGTCTCCAATGCTAAGATATCCGAGAGTGCAAACGACATAACTTCTGAAGAGCAGATATGGCCCAAATATGATCCAGTCTATCAGAGATACTTTCAAATAGGTGAGGTCCCTATTTCTGTGTGGCTGTATTCACTCACAAATATAATGATACAATGATTTTCAATATTTTCTAGATATATAACCTTAGGTCAGGAAAGAACATTTATTCATATTTTTAGAGTAATTTTATTTTTTCATGATAACTTATATATTACTGAATAATCACTTTCTTCTCTATATATGAAATCCTATGGTCTAGTTTTTAACATTCGTCTCTCTCTCTCTCTCTCTCTCTCTCTCTCTCTCTGTATATATATATATATATATATATTTGTATATATATATATATATATATATATATATATAATTTTTCAATAACCCAGCTCCTATGAATACCATGTAAAGAAACTAGTAAAACATAATCTTTTTAATTTAATAAAACTATAAAACCTTAATGAAATACTAATATTTAACTGGTGATGATTTTAATAAACTAATTGATAGTACATCTAAAATTATATGATATAATTTTAATTTTTAATATAGATTCTATATGTAGCCTTTCCAGAAATTTTTCTTAGGTAAATTCAAGTGTTTGACCTGTATTTGTAATAGCTTATGAAGGTGTAACATACAACTCATATTCGGTGATAAATTGATAAACAAATATTTATTCATAACATCAAGGAGTCAAAACAATATATCTTAGATTTAATAATATATCTTCTATAGATATCGTATCCTCTTTATCACATAATTACTATTAATTGTTTAAATATCTCTATTCATTCCAGGAACACAGAACATTGTTC
>NC_090758.1:46070512-46078012 GCF_036898095.1 Palaemon carinicauda
ATATATGTGTGTATATATATATATATATGTGTGTGTGTGTGTGTATATACATATATATATATATATATATATATGTATATATATATATATATATATATACACATATATATATTCTATTTATCGAAGTTCATATGTGCTTATTCAGTGAATACTTATCAATTGAAAGGAAGAACTATATCCATAACCTAAGATCAGGTGACACCGTAAAAAAACCCTTCCATAATAGAATTAATACAATGGCATCATTAAATGGTAAAGTATATGCAATAGTAAACAAAGATTGTAAATTGTATCATCACTATACTATGAAGAGGTAATTACAAAAAACTACTGAAATAACAACACTTCAAAGACATCTCAACAGTATTTCGTCTCCAGATTATTCAATTCTTTAGGTACACTGTTAAAAATTTACATAAAAAACGGTAAAAGCCTGGCAACATTTATTCCAGGATTTTTACTGTTTTGAAAACAGATATATCGTCGTAAAAGAGTGGTATTACGGTTACCAACCTGTAAAAGATAATAAATAAAAAAGAAAGGTAAAATTACGGACGCCTATATTTTACTGAAATACGGTTGAGAACAATATATTTTTACGGAGAATTTCCCATTAAAACTACGAGTTTTTTTCCAACAGTGTAGATTTAGTGTTTAAAGTCAAGAAATTAACTTTTTCATTTAGAACACATATGTATGTGTTTGACTGCATTTATGAATATCAGGCAACAGAACTTTACCTTCTCTTAAACGGGAAGTGTCAATAAAAATCTAAATGCTAAGAAAGATAGATAGATATATAGATAGACAAGTCCCTAACTCAATTTCCTATCAATTTTTATTCTCTCATTTGCTAATCAACAGAGTTTAAATGTTATTCATTTTAATAATTGCATTTTTTCTCTGACAAAATACCAAGATACACACGTGGACGCACACATACACACACACACACACACACACACGTACACGCTCGTGCACAATCACACGGGAAATCCTCGTGAGTAAATAAAGATTACATCGAGGAAGTATTTTGGACTTGAATACCTTAGATTGGTCAGTATAGGTTTTTAATATTTCAAAGAGATTTTTTTTAACATGCAAAATTTTCAAATATTAATAATATTAAAGAGAAGGAAGCATATATTTGAACAAATGAACGTACACAGACACTCAAACACACACATACACACACACACACACACACACACACATATATATATATATATATATGTGTGTGTGTGTGTGTGTGAGTGTGTGTATATATATATATATATATATACATATAGATAAATAAAAAAAACATTTACATATATATATATATATATATATGTATATGTATATATATATATATATATATATGTATATATATACGTATAAATATATAAATATATATATATATATATATATGTATATGTATATATAAATATATATATATATATATATATATATATATATATATATATATATATATATATATCACCTGTTTCCTCTCAACCATGTCAATCATCGCTCCATCTCCTAACTCAATCTTCCAGTACAGTAAACAAATCCCCAGAAATCAGAGACAGAACATTAATATCCATCTACTTGCAGTTTCAGTGTTGTAAGTCACGGAATATGCAACGGACATTAATGCAAATCTATGACCAGAAACTCAAATTGGTCATCTATTGTTCCATTATGCAAACGAGGAAGATTATTATGCATTTCATATCCTGTATTCATCGTATATCAAAGGAACATTCTCTCTCTCTCTCTCTCTCTCTCTCTCTCTCTCTCTCTCTCTCTGGTGAAGTGAAAGAAGTCTATAAAAAATTATCTGGATATTTCATTATTCCTGTCACGGTTATATATTTATTTATTTTGAAAGAAATATAAAGATTTTAATTTTTAATATCAGAGAATCGTCTGAGATTTCATATCTAACGAGATAGATATTTCTTTAAGTATTATTATTAATATTATTATTATTATTATTATTATTATTATTATTATTATTATTATTATTAGTAGTAGTAGTAGTAGTAGTAGTAGTAGTAGTAGTAGTAGTAGTAGTAGTAGTAGTAGTAGTAGTAGTAGTAGTAGTAAATATCATGTAAAATATCATTTTATTTTATCAAACAGGATTGAATAAAATGCAAAATCGAGAATAGTATCTCATAACAATCTGCTATTATTTTTTCCTATAAATTAGGAGACTCTAGATGACATCTAAGTCATATAAGAAGATGGAGTCTATTCCACCAACCTCTATCCCTCTATTATCTGAGATAGATTTTCCCTTTTATCAACCATCAAAAAAGGCTTTTTAAAAGCGAGATTTCATCTTGATTGAAAAATAACTCACCTTTAAGAAGTCTAAGATTAATGTTCAAATTGCCTAACTCTGGAGGCAAAAGAGAACGAGGGAAGGTAAATGCCACTTAAGAAACGAATCAAGTTGAGAATGAGAATTGCTGCTTTGAAGAAGTTAGTCCTTGATTCCCACATGAAATAAGGAGAAGAAGAAGAGAAGATCTGATCCAAGTCTCTCCTCAGACGAACTCCTGAGATGTGCCTCGTATTTGATCAGAGCAAATTAGAATAGGGTTTGTAAAGAAGAATTTCCTCTATATATCTTATGTTTGAAGTATCAGGGAATATTCGTGTATGAAATTAAACAAAAATATACATACAGAGCCACTTATACAAACCATTAGACACAAACACACACACACAAATATGTATGTGTATATATGCATATATATATATATATATATATATATATAAACATTGATCTCCGTTGGTTTAAATGAAGAGCAACTGGAAGGAAAAACTTAATATATATTTTATATTTATAAAAATCTTAATCGTTTTCTCAAAGCTTTAAATTACGTTAAATCTTACAAAAAAGAAAAAAAAAAACATTCTTAATTTCTAAATGCTCTATTGTTATAGAAATTCTGAATGAATCAAATTTCAGAACCATGAATTTTAATTTCAGTGAAACAAAAAATCTTCGTAAGACAAAAAAAAATATTAACTTAAAAAAAAAAAAAAAAAAAAAAAACTGTTCAATAAAACTCAAAGGATGATCACATTAAAAGGTGATATATATACAGGAGTAGCTAACTCAGCGAACTCGGAGACAGAAAGATAAGTTATCATTAAAAAATCCCAACAAAGAAGTGACATTTATTTTCATAAATTGTCATCGAATTCATATATTTCTCTGCCTTGAAATCCATCTTATCAAAATACATTTGCTCCGGTGAATCCATTGAAAGAAAGTTCGTTATGTTCCATTTTGGAAAAAACAGAAAATCCAAAGAAAAGGATGAGGAAGATTTTTGTTTATTCCAGATATGTTTTGCTCAGAGATGCGTTTAGATATGTTATATAATGAATATTTTTTATATATATATATATATATATATATAGATATATATATATATATATATATATATGCGTTTTTTAATTTTGCATGTATATTAATTTCCGATGTTCATATTTATTTTTGTTCCTATAATACCAGAACTGTTATTATCTATTCTAAACATAGATTCCCAACTTTCATTCTTCAGTTTCCATAATCAGGAAATTAAATTATTTAGAAATGAAAAACGGATACTTGCGTAAATTATCTACATATAATTAACGTATGTATATATATATATATATATATGTATATTTATATATATATATATATATATATATATGTATATATATATATATATATATATATGAACACTCTCATGTTAACATTTTGAAATGGGATGGAATTATTACATTTGGTCATGTTATGTGTTCTCCGAAAAGTATTTACTGTCTCGTGTGGTTCTTTTTAATGTGAATAAGGTTTTTAAAATTTGTTTTGAATAGTTGAATTAACTTTTCATAATTAGGGCATTTCATTAATTATATTATCGTCTTATGGTAGGGGTGTAAGAGATTTTACACTTTTGTCATCTTTACATGCACATATACAGACGCACATACACACCTACTTCACACGCATATTTCATATTTATAATATATATGAATTTCTGTTGCAATGACAATGAAATAATATGGCAAGATAATCCCTCTAAGGAATAAGTACACCAACATGGGTGTCTGAGATGAATAGTTATAAATAACAAACGAGATATTATTGTCTATGTTCAAACATTTTCATCAATACATTTTTTTTTTTAAGAAATAATACATTTATTTCGACAGTTAGCAAAATCCCATTTTCTCTGTTTTTAACTGTTTTATATATATATATATATATATATATATATATATATATATATATAAAATGACCTTAGCTATATTTGATTAATCTGGTTTTATAAACACAACACAGTAATGCTCATTTTAAAACAAATACTAGAGTTAAACAACGAATATAATAATAATAATAATAATAATAATAATAATAATAAGAAGAAGAAGAAGAAGAAGAAGAAGAAGAAGAAGAAGAAGAAGAAGAAGAAGAAGAAGAAGAAGAAGAAGAAGAAGAAGAAGATTAGTATTGAAAAAAAATACAATTAAATTTTTTCCTGTTTTTCTCCAAATGATAAATGACTTTTGCTATAATTAATCAATTATATTATATAAACCTAAAATACAGGGAAAATTCAATCATTAGTTTTGTATATTTCTTCTAACTCCGGAGAGACTGTCTGTTTAATTCCCTTCCTCCTCAGAGTTCCTCATTTGGAAAGTCTTGAATGAAGCAGCCAAGAGAGATTCCACTCACTGTCCACTCACTCCACCCATTGCTCCAATGTTTCATTGGGCAAATTAGGAAGAGTGATGACAGTAATAAGCATTTCAGTACTGCAATCTTTGTATTACAAAGGAATCTTCAGCTTGTTTTGCGTCCTTGAGAGAAAGCAAATGTTTACAAGAACCTACCGTGCATATTATGTTGTAAATAAACTCTAGTATGACATTATTCAAATTGATAAGTCATTTAGAGATTCAAATTATTCATATATTTTTAAGCATTTACATGTAAATATACATATATATATATATATAATATATACATTTATATATATATATATATATATATATAGATATAGATATATACATATATATATATATATATATATATGTAGGTATATATTGTATATATGTGCATATATATGTATATTTATATATATATATATATATATGTATATGTATATATATATATGTATATATATATATATATATATGTATATATATATACATATATATATATATATATATATTTATATATATATATATATATATATATATTTATTTATTGATATATATATATATATATATATGTGTGTGTGTGTGTGTATATATGCACATATATATACGTATATTTATACATCTATATATATATATATATATATGTTTATGTATTTATATATATATATATATATATGTGTGTGTATGTATTTATATATATATATATATATATATGTATATGAATATAAATATAGATATATGTATATATATGTATATATATACATATATATATATATATATATATATATTATATATATACATATATATATATATATATATATATGTATGTATATTTATAAATAAACATATATATGTATATATATACAATATATATATATATATATATATATACATATATATATATATATATATATATGTTTTTTTATATATCAATTTAGGTGTGTGTGTTTGTGTGTGATTTCGTGTGTACATATATGTGTGAGTTCGTGTGTGCACTTAAGATGTGTCACTTAAACGAAAGAGAATAGAAGTGGTCTTCATTGCTGGAGTAACATCGAAATAGAGGAAATATTTGTCAAATATAAATTGTAAATTGTATCCATTAGGCTTTTGGAGATTAGAGAAGGCCTTAGGCCTAGTCTGTAAGGAAGGAGAAAATTTATTAGCCCAATGAATTAGACATATCTCTCCTTAGACAAATACAAAATGTGTTTTCGTTTAGCTGTTATAAGCTTAAAATTTTGAATTTATATATATTCTAATTCTACTACCTCGATCATATTTCTATTTAACTATTTTTTCAATACACACACACACACACACACACACACATATATATATATATATATATATATGTGTGCGTGTGTGTGTGTATGTATGTATGTATGTATGTATGTATCTATGTATATATGTATGTATATAATGAGTAATATTGCTTATATCTAAAAAAAATCCTATTATTTATGCTATGAAATAAATTATAGTTATACAAAAGGTCGATTGAACTTTGAACCTCTTCAATATAATAACTGATGTATGTATTGCAATCTATTCACAAGTAGATCTGTGTGTATAATTATACTTATCTCGTATATAAAAGTATTTCTTAACAATAAATTATGATAAAATAGATATATTTATAGCATTATCTGTTTTAGAATTATAGTTTCAAATAATCTTCATTTCAGCATTTAAAGATCGTGTGAAAGTCTTGTCCCTGATTACAGTAACTCTCGTGAGGTCAGGTCGTCTCATGGGGCATGTTAGTTCAGATAGATATTATTATTATTATTATTATTATTATTATTATTATTATTATTACCGGCTAAGCTACAACCCCAGTTGGAAACCCAAGATGTCTGAGGGCTCCAACAGGGAAAAGTAGCCTAGTGAGGAAAGGATAATGGGATATAAATAGATATTAAAAGAAGTAATGAAAATTTAAGTTAAATATCTTAAAAACATTAATAACATTAAAACAGATATTTGATTTCTAAACTATAAAAGTACTTATGCAAGCCTGTTCAACATAAAAACATTGGCTGCGAGTTTGAACTTTTGAAGTTCTTCTGTGTCTTCGTTTAACAGTTTAAAGCTGAAATCTCAAATATATCTGTCTCAATTCTACCTTTTCCATTCTATTTTTATTTACATGTGTTATTCCATATATTGTGAAATACTGTTTACTTCCTATTTATTTATTATTCTTTATTCAATGAAATACTTTACTGTTATAGAAATGGTCCTTTGAACTTATGACCTTCCTGTTCTTCAATGTAATTACCGGTATATATATATATATATATATATATATGAAGTCTATTAACGAATAGATATTTGTGTGTAGTGTCACTAATCTCGTTAATGAAAAGTAGATCTTAATAATGAATTATGGTACAAAGGATATAAATATCTATCATATTATTTCATTTGTCATCAAAGTTTTGAATAATATTCGTTTCAGCATTTAAGGTTCGTCTGAAAGTCGTGTTCCTCACGACGGTGACTCTTTCGTGGCTAAGTCTTATCAAGGGTCATATTAGTTCAGACTTTGTCTTCTTCTGTCTCGAAAAGAGAAGAATAGGAAATTCTCCTCATAAGATAGAAAATCGAAGCAATTAATCAATGGTTTATATTATTTTTACGGTAATCCTTTTTTGTATAATATGTGCATTTTCATTTTCATCCATAATTATCCTGGTTTTCAGGCTACGTTTTTTTTTTTTTTTTTTTTTCTAGGATTTGACATTTCAGAAATCATAAAATATTTATTTTTACATATTG
>NC_090758.1:46080512-46090512 GCF_036898095.1 Palaemon carinicauda
ACATATAAAGAATTACATATAAAATTGGATATTTTTAGACAAAAATATAAGCCTGAAAAAAAAAAAGACCAAATTTTTTGTCCCTTCAAACTTTTAACCTAACAAACCCCTTCTTTAGGGAAGCATTGAAAGCCGTTGTGTGTTCTCCACAGATTCCTTGGACCTGAAGAGTGTCTGTTGCCTCACTGTGTTGACCTAACATTGTTGTTCCTTTTGCCGTAGCAGAAGGTGATGTTTCTCCAGGTCATATTTGCTGAGGAAGCTTCGCTCTGCTCTTGGCTAAAACATCCTCACAAAAACAGGTCTTTGAACTCTCTCTTGTTTGCCTTTTGAAAGGGGATGGAATTATCATGTCTCTTTCGGTCATTTTATCTTCCCCAAATGGTGTTCACTGCCTCGTGTTGTTCTTGCCAATGTAAAAAGGGGTTTTAAAATTTATTTTCTGTTGTTTTAGACGTAGTAGGTTGGCCTGGGCACCAATCGCCCGTTGAGATACTACCGCTAGAGAGTTATGGGGTCCTTTGACTGGCCAGACAGTACTATATTGGTCCCTTCTCTCTGGTTACGGTTCTTTCCCTTTGCCTACACATACCCGAATAGTTTGGCATATTCTTTACAGTTTTTCCTCTGTCCTCATACACCTGACAACACTGAGATTGCCAAGCAATTCTTCTTCACCCAAGGGGTTAACTACTTTACTGTAATTGTTTAGTGGCTAATTTCCTCTTGGTTAGTGTAGAAGAGACTCTTTAGCTATGGTAAGCAGCTCTCCTAGGAGAAGGACACTCCAAAATCAAACCATTATTCTCTAAGTCTTGTGTAGTGCCATAGCCTCTATACCATGGTCTTCCACTGTCATGGGTTAGAGTTCTCTTGCTTGACACTCGGGCACACTTCTATCTAGTTTTTCTTCCTCTTGTCTTTTAAATTTTTAAAGTTTTTATAGGAAATATTTATTTAAATATTAATATATTTAAGATGTTTTTTTTTACTTTATCTCCTTTCCTCACTGGGCTATTTTCCCTGATGGGGCCCCTGGGCTTATGGCATCCTGCTTTTCCAACTAGGGTTGTAGCTTAGCATTTAATAATAATAATAATAATAATAATAATAATAATAATAATAATAATAATAATAATAATAATAATAATAATAATAATAATGATATAATAATGATAATAATAATAATAATAATAATGTTGTTTTAAATTAGTAGGACATTTCAATCATTATATTATCTTTTTATGATCATGGTGCAAGACACATGATCTTTTTGTCATTCTTACATGCACATATACAAACACATATATACACATACATACACACATACACGCATACAAACGCACAAACACTTGGCTGAATCCGTCGTCAGGCTGAGAGGAGCCAAGAGAGTTGAAAAGTCAAATTTATTTCCCATTCGTTTTACATCATCTACCTGCAAAATTGGAGGAAGTGCCTTGATATATGAATTATATATATATATATATATATATATACACACACACACACACACATATATATATATATATATATATAGATGTGTGTGAGGGTGTACATGTATATATACAGTATATATATATATATATATATATATATATATATATATATATATAGATGTGTGTGAGGGTGAACATGTATATATATATATATATATATATATATATATATATATATATATATATGTGTGTGTGTGTGTATGCGTGTATATGCATGTTTACACAGTCGTTTGTATGTGAATTTATGTGTGTATTTGATGTGTGTGCTTGTATCTACACGTATTTTTAATCTGAACAATAACCAATCTGCTCCAATGCACCTTTATTTGCTCATGCCATTTATTCTGTTGATGTTTGCAAAGCAAAGGCAATATTTCCCGGATTTTGAAAAGCGATGATTGAATATCCAACTGTTCCTACAGTGAACTCGCATCATTGATCCTGAAATATTGTAAATACAAACCTCGTTTCATGAAAAGTAATGCAAACATTATGGAAAACTACTTACAATACTGGTAAGACAAAGCACAATATAATTCAAGCATTGAATCCCACTGTAGTTAGAGCCAATGTATCATAGTGGTCTTTAATTAAAATTGAATAATGTATTATTGTTCTATACTTATTCGTCGTACATTCTGTTCTGTTTTTATGTTTCTATAAACATTTCTTGTTCGTTGCTAATAGATTGACTGATGGCACTCATTACTGCGGAAATTTTGACGGAATCCAAAGCTTTCTCCTAGTCAACTAATGCAGTTAGCTGGTTAATTACAGGCTTTTCCATGTCTATAAATATCTTTCTTGCGTTGTCAATAGATTACATGATTGCTTTGAATAATTGTTGACTGCATTAGATGAACATGTATTTATAGATGGATGAGTTCTGGTAATGTTTTTCCTTTTACACATAAGTTTTAGGTGATGTTTCTTAGACAATCTTTATGCATTCTTATATTCCCTTGAAAATAAAGATGATAAGTTTTGTTATAGTTAATAAGACATTTCTTCAAAATAATATCTTTTGATGGATTAATTCTAGATAAATAAAATTTACTTAATGATAAGAATTGATTGTGTAGGTCTTTTGACACAAGACCATTATTGTAGAGTTTATTAAAAATACGATATTTTTCTACATTGATGTCGACATTGATGATTAAGTCGTATAATAAATATGAACATACATATATACCACCTCTCTTTACAATAAATAGTAATCAAAGTAGTAATTGTAGTGCAAAGAATATAATCCTATTGTAGGAATGACTAAATTTTATTCAAATCTTTTTTGTAAATATGGTAAATATATTCACTAATAACCGTCTTTTATGATTTAGAATGCAAATATAAACTGCAACGATAAAATACAACTACCAAATATATCAAAATGGTAGTCATAAGAATCCAAGTAGAATATTCTATTCTCGAACAACCTTTTGATATTATTGAAATCGGCATTATTCACTGAGGACTCTTCCTTTTGACTCTTGGCTGATTCTGCATAATGTGATATTCCTATGCAAGCTGTATTCAGGAACCTCCCACGTGTCTGTGTGTGTGTGTCCCGACCTTTTGTCAGGAGAGAATGGAAAGGAGGGAGATGGAGAAGAGGGATGGTGAGAGAGAGAGAGAGAGAGAGAGAGAGAGAGAGAGAGAGAGAGAGAGAGACAATCCAATATAGACAAGAGTATTGCTTTCCTAAAAGTCTCTTTCACAAGAGGAGGAATATCTGTCAGCTCCCTCTATTGACGAACGTTGATCCATCTCAAGTGACAAATGATGAGGTTTCTCAAGGATATTTTGGCTGAACAATTCTCATCCTTGGAACTCTCTGAAGAAAAACATCTCTTTTATCACTCTGATGTTCATCTTTAGAAAATGTTTTGAAATATTGTTCACTGTCTTGAGTTTTTCACTTCTATATCACAGTAATTTCAAGAGATTCAAAAAAACATACACATACACACACATACACACACACACACATACACACACATACATATATATATATATATATATATATGTGTGTGTGTATGGTGTGTGCGTGTCTATGTGTGTATAATATATATATATATATATATATACATATATATATATATATATATGTATATATATATATATATATATATATATATATATATGTACGATATGCCACAGCATTTTACGTTTTTAGTTAAGTTGGTGCTACACGTTTTCTTTGTTGATGATAAGGATGAGGGTATAAGCAAGCGTCGGGATTGCCTGATGTTTGTTTTGTAATTTAATTATACACATATGTGCACTATTTTGAATTAAATATTTCTATTGAATGGAAAACTGTATACATTTTGTGTTTACTCTTTTGTATGAAAAAGAAGTATTGAGTTTGTACTGAAAAATATTGTATTGTTATTGTTGGCATCTGCCCAAAAGGCCGCGATTTATGCCCGCCTTGGCGCCTTTGTTAGTTCAGCGTGGGCAGGCTCTGGAAAGCACATGGAATTTCTGCATGCTGTGGTTCTGCAGTATTTGTGGTGTGCTGAGCTGCCCAGTGTACTCATCATAGTATTAAGTGACCAGTGTTGCTGTTAGCTAGGAGGCTGAATGCTTTTGGTGGTACAGCAACTTGTACCATTGGTTATCTGGGAATTTTAGTATTAGAATCGGCGTCTGGAAAATGTAAGTTTATTTTCTATGTTAAGTGAACCTTACCTGTGGAATTACTGTATTGTATTTTACATTATTTACATTATTTTGTATTTACATGATATTTAAGGTATATATGTTGTTTTACATGAATATTTACATTATTTTTTTGTATATCTATTGCTGTTTTTGTTTGCAGCGTCAAACCTTGCTTCTTTGATGGAATATATGAACACCACAGAGGAAGAGTGTTGGACTTCACCCTTAGTAAAACGCTGTTATTCAGAACGTAGCTTCACTGGGGGTGCAGTGTTCTACAGTTTGACGAATACTCCAGCCTGGGTCAAGTAACGCCAGCGTGGGACAAGTGGACCTCGTCAGCCTTGTGTCTGCAAGGATCGTCTGTTGTGGCCTCTATCATCTGTCACCATGTCGTCCGTTTCAAGAGCTTCAACAAAGACCAGCCAGTTGGCACTGCGTGTGCGCTTGCTTGAGGCGCAAGCAAAGCTTAAGCAAGCTGAGGAAGCAAAACAGCTTGAAGAAGAGAAATTGGCTTTGGAAATGCAAGCAAAAGCACTTGCAGCTGAAGCTAAAATGCAAGCCAAAACACTTGCAGTTGAAATGCAAGCCAAAGCAATTGCAGCTAAACGCAAGAGCCAAGAAGAGATTAACGGCCTGAAGTTAGACTGTGATAAACTACAGGTAGAGTATGAAACACTTTCTGAAGTTGGAACTTCATATGCTGGTTCCGCTGCTAGTAATGCTTCACAACGGGAGAAGAGGGACTCATCAGATCAGTTGGATGTCAAAGGGATTAAGCAGTGGAGAAGTGATGTAAATTCTCACTATGAGAGTGGGAGAATCAGCAGGGTTCATGAAGCAGATGTGAATCCTACAAACGTCCACAGTGTGACGTATGACCTGAAGGGTCTTGAACATCATTCAACTCCATTGGCCCCAGATGCGACACCTTTTGTGCCAAGACGTGTTCCCTTAACTCAGGATGTATCACAAGCAGATCTGCAAACTTCTGAAATAGTAAAGGCTCTTGATTGTACACTAGCTAGTCAGCAAGAACTAACACGACGAATGCAGCTGCCACAGATGAAGCTGGAGCATTTCAGTGGAGACTTAACCAAATTTTCCATGTTTAAGAATTCTTTCACCTGGATTGTGGAGTGTATTACCGACGACCCTGCACGAAGGCTAACTCATCTATACAACTGTGTAGATGGTACTCCCAAGAACCTGATTGAGAACTGTTTCCATCTACCCACTGACATTGGGTATGATTGTGCTTGGGAGATATTGTGTCGTAAATACAAGAATGACAATGACCTGTCATATGCTTATGTCAAGAAGCTATTTGATTGGAAGGAGATTAATGCAGGTGATATTGATGGCCTGGAAAATTATGCTGCATGTTTGAAGACAGTTAAGGCAGCACTTGGTAATAACTACCATCGAAAAAATCTTCAAGAAACAATGAAGAAGATTGTTGAAAAGCTCCCATACCAACTGATTGTGAGATGGGTAGTGAAATGCGAGGAACATAAGTTCAAGCTTCCAACTCTAATAAAGTACATTGAGAAGCAGGCATGCATTG
The DNA here is from genome assembly GCF_036898095.1 of Palaemon carinicauda. Classification (NCBI taxonomy): domain Eukaryota; kingdom Metazoa; phylum Arthropoda; class Malacostraca; order Decapoda; family Palaemonidae; genus Palaemon; species Palaemon carinicauda. Next base: position 46,086,243 of record NC_090758.1, read on the forward strand.
CCAAGCATCTCTCCTATTATGAGTGCGACCGTCGTACCCCGAAGCCTACTGAGAAGCCATCCAAGCCTGTCAGGCCTAAGACCTTACCTGTGCACCACACAGCTTCACCAGCTAGAGGGAAATGGTGTCCCTTCTGCACTAAGGAGGACCATGAACTTAAAGAGTGCTTCAAATTTGAAAGGTTGAAGCTTCCAGATCGTTGGGAGGTGATAAAGAAGGCAAGATACTGCTTCAGGTGTCTTAATGGTGAACATTCATATGCAAAATGTGAAGATGCATCCATCTGTGAAAAGTGTGGATTTCACAAGCACCATACCATGCTGCATAGTCCACCTAAGTCTGCAAGCAATACAGGTGCGGCCCATGCGGGAGGCAAAGGTGCTATCGGGGGTGGTGAGTAGGCAGTTGGTGCTACAGAAGGTGGCGCGACTGCTACAGCTGGCAAGAGTGCTGTAGCCCCAAATGTGCAACCTATGTTCTCAGTGAGTGCAAGCCAGTTACCTAAGGGAAGAACAATGCTGAAGATCTTACCTGTTCTCGTTAATGGCATCCATGCAACCTATAGATTGATCGACAGTGGAGCTGCCCCAACAATGGCAGTAAGAACCCTGATAGACCGAATGGGTCTCAAAGGAAGACCAAGCAACCAGATCATGGCAACTGAAGCAGGGACTTTCACTTGTAAGGAAGTTCTGTCCCTACACATTGGTAATATTAATACTGATGAAGGAGAGCATGTGACCGACGTGTTCGTGGCTGACAAGATCAATGTGTCTATGGACCATGCCAAGAGTCAAGAATGGCTGACCAAGTGGCCCCATCTGAGTGACCTGGAAATAGAAAGTCTACCTGAAGATCATCGTCAAGTAGAGCTAATCATTGGGCTAGACACGACATTCTAGACCAGCGACATGGGCTGAAGGATGAGCCATCTGCCTACCTGACCAAGCTAGGGTGGGTTGTTTTCGGCCCAACAGGACCTAGATCGACTTCAGCTCCTGCCCCTCTGTTCCATGTGTGCACTGTGGATGATACAACAGAACTTCTGCAACGCAACTTCAACCAAGACTTTTGGGAGAAAGAGACACTCTCAAAGATAGAAGATTCTTTTGAAGGCAAGAGATTCCTGTCTTTGTTGGACGAAACTGTTGTCCAGACAGATGGCAAGTATGTTGCTTGCTTACCCTTTAGTGACACTGAGCCTCTACCTAATAACCGTGCCATGGCAGAACGTAGGGCTCACTCCTTAAAGAAGAAATTTGAGGTAAATGAAACGTACAAGACTATATACGTCGAACAAATAGAGAAGTACCTTTTGAAAGGGTACGCTGAGCTTGTCCCAGTCGACAAGCTGTATCGCAGTGATGGCCGTGTGAACTACATGGTGCACCATGGGGTCAAACACCCTACCAAGGACAAGCTTAGGGTCGTCTTCGACCTTAAGGCTAAGCATGCTGGGACCTCACTCAATGACCACCTCATGCAAGGACCACATCTCACAAGTAGTCTTGCTGGAGTGCTGCTGCGCTTCAGGGAAGGACAACATGCTGTTACTGCGGACATACAAGAAATGTTCCATCAAGTCAAGGTGCTAGAAGACGAGAGGAACTCTTTACGCTTCCTGTGGTGGCCAGGTGGAGACACCAATCAAGCTATTCAAGAGTTCAGGATGACTTCACATGTGTTTGGAGCGCGATCGTCCCCAAGTATAGTCAACTTCTGCCTCAGACAGGCCGCACTTGACTATGGTGACAAGTATGGTGAAGAAGCTTGCCATGCCATACGATGCAACTTCTACGTCGATAATTTGTTGAAGTCAATGGACAGCGAGGAAGACTGTATCCAATTGACAAAAGACCTCATTGGACTCTGAGCTGATGGAGGATTCCGGCTGAACTAGTGGACATCTAGCAACAAGTGCATTCTCGCTGCCGTGCCTGAAGGGGAAAGAGATAAATCAGTGGCTACATTGGACCTTAGTAAGGACGAGCTGCCTACGGAGCGCGCTTTGGGTATCCACTGGGACATGAGCAGTGATGAGTTCACCTTCAAGATCAACCTGAAGGAGAAGCCTAGGACGCGAAGAGGACTTCTCTCTGTAGTGGCTTCCTTGTATGATCCACTTGGTTTTGTTGCACCTTTCACCCTGAAAGGGAAGATGTTACTACAAGACCTGTGTCGTCGCATCTTACCTTTGGACGAAGAAATGAACAACGACGAAGCAAATCGCTGGAGCAGATGGACTTCCCAGCTTCAGTGTCTAGGAGACTTCAAGATCAGAAGAAGGCTGGTGCCTCCAGACTTTGGGGAGGTATCATCGTACCAACTTCACCATTTTGCGGACGCAAGCCAGACAGGATATGGTGTGGCCACGTATCTGCGCACGGTAGGCAAGAATAACCAAGTGAACAGTACACTGCTTATGGGTCAAGCTCGTGTAGCTCCCCTCAAGAGACCGAGTATTCCACGAATGGAATTGACTGCTGCTGCTGTGAAACTCAACTTGATTGCAAGATCAGGTCAAAACTCGATTTGGAGTTGTGTGACTCAGTGTTCTGGACCGACAGCACGTCTGTCCTGAAGTACATCCGTAACCTGTCTGCAAGATACCACACGTTTGTGAACAACCGTGTGAGCCTCATCCGCGACCTCAGTGACATCACCGCTTGGAGGTATGTGAACACCTCTGCGAACCCTGCAGACCTGCCCTCTCGGGGCCTTGATGTGGACAGCTTGCTGGAGTCGTCGCTGTGGCTGAAAGGACCAGAGTTCCTGTGTCAAGAGCAGGACAGTTGGCCAGCTCTGCCTGACGATGTTGAGCGAGCAGAACTAGATGGAGATCCAGAAGTTAAGCAGTCTGCACCCATCTTCAGCATGGTGGTGCCGGAACCAATCTTAGCGGAGAAGATTGCTGCCAAGTTCTCTTCATGGACCAAGATAGTGCGAATCATCGCTCGACTGAGGCGATTAGGAACCAGGAGTGGATCAGAAGTGTTATCTGCAAACGATATGAATTGTGCAACAATCATAATATGGAAGAAGATCCAAGCTCAAGGGTATGGGAGTGAGATCATATCACTTTCCAAGAAGGATTCTAAGGTGAAGAAATCCAGCAAGATTTGCAAGTTGCGACCATTTCTACAAGAAGGCTTGTTGAAGGTTGGTGGAAGACTCTGTTTAAGCCACCATCAGTGATAGCTGCAAGCACCCCATCATTCTTCCATCCAAGTCGCCAGTAGTAAGGAAGATGGTGCGATGGACCCATGAAACAAACAGCCCTTGTGGGCAGAACCATCTTATGGCTGAACTAAGAAAAAACTACTGAATCATTCATGGAAACTCAGTAGTTAGATCAGTGATACGTGACTGTGTCATCTGTAGAAGACTTAGTTGTCAGCCAGTGAATCAAGTGATGGCCAACTTTCCCTCTGACCAGATCTGTCCGGGGGATCATCCCTTCACCAATACAGGGGCAGACTGCTTTGGTCCCTTCTTTGTGAAGCAAGGGCGCTCTACAGTGAAGCGCTGGGGAGCCATTATTACCTGCCTGACAGTGCGAGCGATTCATCTGGAGGTTCTCAGCTCGATGGATCAAGACTCCTTTGTGAATGCAGTGAGAAAATTTACGGCCAGGCGAGGAGCTGTCAAGAGAATATGGTCAGACAACGGTACCAACCTCGTCGCAGCTGATCGAGAGCTGAAGGAAGCTCTTTAAGACTTCAAGGAAGAGGAAATTGCCCAAACCCTAGCAGCTATGGGCATCGAGTGGCTTTTCAACCCGCCACATGCGTCACACTTCGGAGGAGTCTGGGAACGCCTCATACGCTCAGTGAGAAGAGCTCTCAGTGCAACCTGCCTGCAGCAGGTCACCACTGACGACACACTATCGACTCTGTTCTGCGAAGCCGAGTCTTTGGTGAATGGAAGACCCCTAACCAAGGTAAACGACGACCCAGACTGTCCACTGCCGTTGACGCCTAGTATGCTGTTGACTCTGAAGAGTGCAGTGCTCTCAGTAACGAAGACTGACAAAAAAGGACTTGTATGTTAGGCGCCGCTGGCGTCAAGCGCAATATCTTGCCGACCAATTCTGGAAGCGATGGCTGAGGGAGTACCTCCCATTGCTGCAAGAAAGACCGAAGTGGACCGTCCAACGGCGAGACATCCAAGTTGGCGACATCGTGCTAACTACCGACGAACGTCTCCCCAGAGGCTCGTGGCCTTTGGGGCGAGTCTTGGAAGTGACTCGAGACTCTGACAACCAAGTTAG
>NC_090758.1:46093012-46108012 GCF_036898095.1 Palaemon carinicauda
ACAAGAATCTACAATTTTGATTAAGTCCAACGGAAAAGCTAACATCAACATATGTTAGTATACAACTTGAATCTTCAATCAACATCCTAGGAAACCCAAGGACTGGCGTTCAACAATTGCAAGACATATCCAGGAAGAACTACATTCAACAAGAAACTAGAACGAGACATCGCTAACAAAACATCAAGAGAGAGAGAGAGAGAGAGAGAGGACGTGTCGACTTCATATATAAGCTAAGTACAGACGTTTTTGTATTCATTTCAGTTTGGGCAGTGAAGTGTAGTTATCACAAGTCGTTAGTCAATTATTACTAGGGTGAGTGAATTCCTAAACTTTGTTATAAGAAACTCCGAATTCTCATTTAGAATTTTTCTTTCTTTGTGCTAATTCCTTTTTCTTTCAGAAACTCTTGGGGGGAAATGTTTTGGGATTAGTAACATTGTTGGGGGAATTTTATTGTACATATGCGTTTACGCAGTGGGCGTCTGTACTCATATAGATATTTTGATAGGATTGAAAGGGGTCAAAAGAGATAGAAAAAAAAAATACAGCAGTCATGGCTCCTCCTGTCAGCCCTACCCCTGGACCTAGTGGTGTAGGCCAGGCTAATCCTCATCCAATTGTGACGCTTGTAAATGCCAGGTCAGCAATCCTTCCTTTTCAAGGTCGTGTCAACGGGTTCTTGCAACAAAATGTGGAGTCATGGATTTCATCCGTTGATGCCCATTTAAATGCCAAACAAATCGTAGATCCTTTTGTACAATTACAAGAAGCTAAAAGTTTTATAGATTTTTCTAAAGGGGATGCGAGTGCGTATTTAAGAGGTGTTTCATTTTAGGAAGCAGTTACTTGGGATGATTTCAAAGTTAGGTTACGCGCGATTTATGGGGGTGAGGAAGCTTTGGATGTAGTGTTAACGTTACGAAATACACTTAATCAAGCCACTATGAATCGGCTTAATGTTGTTGAGAGAGCAGCTCTCATAGCTGATAGGCTTAACGAATATCAGGATATTTTAGGTAATTCCACTTGGGTTACTAACGATAATATCTCCGTGAAAGATTTTTTACGATTAATGTATTTAACTTGCATGACACTTATGTTGCCTGAAGCTTTAGTGCGGTGCTTTGATAAGAAGTTAATGCCTGCAAGTACGGAATTGGATGTCTATAAACAGATAAAGAAACACATGTCCAAGTGTCCAGATCTTGATCCCGTGTTAACTCAAGTTTTTGCTAAGAATGAAACAAAACCACAAACAGTGAACGTAATTAACAGTCCAGTAGCGGGAGTGACGTGTTACAACCTCAAACGTCAAGGTCACATAAGCGCAGACTGTAGAACGAAATTTTGTTCAGTTCACAACACAGCATCACATTCTTATAGTCAATGTTACGCGCGTAAGACACAACAATATCCTAGAAATACACAGTCAATTCCACAGTCAGTTCCATATGGAAATAAAAAGAAAAATCCTCATTTTAACAATAAGAAGAAACAACAAAATGTCAATGCAGTTCAGAGTCCGAAACAAACAAACACTTCTTCAAATATCGCTGAGCCTGGGCCGTCAAACCAGACCTCGCAAAGTCAGCCTATTTTCAGAATGTGCAGAACAAAGCAAATACCACATAGTTAACTCTAGAGGGGAAGAGAGTGATGTTGGGTCAAGGTCATTTATGTCAACATCAATAGTATTGAATAATTAATTTAATGTTTTGTCAGATAATTGTGAGACAATAGATTTTCCTATGAAACACACGGCCGAATTAAGTAAAACAGTGCATGCTCCCGTAGATTTGCAACGAATTCATACAATAATAAGCCAAAATGAGTTACGGCCAACCTTATATGCTGTAAATTTAGAACACAAATCCTTTACGTTATTTTTTTACTCTGGTAGTCCACGTAATATCATGGATTTGAAGACGCATCATTTGTTGTTTTCGAACTTTCCGATTGAAAAATCAGGAATTAGACTTTCAGGTATAGGAAATAATGAATTAAACGTCATAGGCATAACTCATATTCAGTTCAGAGTCGGTAATCGCACGTTTGCCGATACATTTGTTGTTGTGAAAAACATTAATATGTATCCAGCTGTAATTATAGGATACCCATCTATGGGAAATCAAAACATTATCTTAGCTCCTGCCAAGCACGGCGTGTATATCAAAGGGAAATTCTATAAGTCTTCTAATGCCTTAAAGTCAGTTTTGGATAAAAAGGAGACGACAAATGTAACCGTAACGTACGTTGAAGAACCAATAACTTGTCTCACTAATAAAGAAATAATATACGCGACCCAGCAGAATTCTCGTTCACCCGTAATATCATCTTGCACGCAATATATCGAACCAAACATACCTTCGAATTTAATAGTGCAAATAAAGAAAACACTACCGGGATCTGAAATATTAATCCTTTCCGATACTTTGAAAACTAACGGATTGTCTGTCACACAAGCTATTTATACAGTAGGCTCACATCAGCAATGTAATATCGAAGTCTGTAATCATTTAAATAACACTTTAGTAATTCAAAAAAATCAACATATCTTGGATGTAGAAGTTTATAAACATCGTATTCTTACCGTTGCTGAAATCAATCACTCTCAATCAGTTGCGGATGAATCCCTTTTGCGATCTATTAAAAATAAAATCAGTAAGGACATTCAAGACGAAGAAATTCAGCAGAAAATTTTTGAACTTTTAACTAAATATACAGATGTCTTTTCCACTACGGATGGATCCTTAGGAAAAACAGATGTGATCGAGCATCAAATAAGGTTAAAAGACAAGCAGAAAATTATATATGTACCCTCGTACAGACTCCCTATGAAATTCCAGAATGAAATAAATGATGAAGTAGGTAAAATGTTAGAGGAAGGAGTCATTAGAAAATCAAATAGCCCTTATAATTTTCCTTTAATAGTTGTACCGAAAAAAGATCGAACATGGCGTATCTGCGTCGACTTTCGTCGTCTAAACGAGGAAACGATCCCTGATCGATTCCCAGTGCCATGTACTGACGATATTTTGTCTTTGTTAGGTCAGAATAAATATTTTACCAGTTTGGACTTACTTAAAGGCTTTCACCAGATATCATTAGAAGAAGATAGTATCCCATACACAGCCTTCAGCACAGCCAGGGGACATTATGAATTTTTGCGGATGCCTTTTGGTTTACGTTGTGCTCCTATAACATTTACAAGAATGATTAACATAGTGTTTGGAGACTTGTTAGGGGATATATTGCATGCCTATATGGATGATCTTGTAATCTTTTCCAACACCTTAGAAGAACATCTACGTAAGTTAGAACTAGTACTACAGAGATTAAGACAACATAACTTAAGGGTAAAGATTAGTAAGTGTGAATTTTTCAAAACAGAATTAATATATTTGGGTTTCATGGTGTCAAGCCAAGGTCTTAAAGTAGTCCATGATAAGGTGTCGGCTATACGTAATTTCCCCATACCTACTAATGTCAAGGGAATACAGCAATTTCTGGGTTGTAGTGGATATTACAGGCGTTTTATACGCAACTATTCAATAATAGCCGCTCCTTTAACTGATCTTACGAAGAAGGGCGTAGATTTCATATGGTCTGAGCAACATCAACAGGCGTTTAATACTTTGAAAGATGAACTGTGTAGTTCTCCTATCTTAAAATTTCCTGACTTCGGTAAGGAATTCTTCATTGCAACAGACGCCTCAGACTTAGGAGTAGGAGGGGTATTGCTTCAGCAATATGATAAACAGTTTTTCCCGATAGCTTTCTATTCTCGAAAATTGAGAACTTCCGAAAGTAAGTATGCAGTAATAGACAAGGAAGGACTAGCTATTGTTAATTCGCTAGTGCATTTTAAGTTCATAATTTACGGTTATCCCGTTAAGGTTCTTACTGACCATAAACCACTAACAGAGTTCTTTAAAGGCTTCAATCACAGCCCTAAACGAACTCGGTGGCATTTGATCATTCAAGATTTTGGCGCAAGAATCGGGTATTTACCTGGGAAAGCAAATATCATTGCGGATGCATTATCACGCAACCCCGTGTCATCTTGTACGGAGCCTTTAGCTGAATTAATAGATATATCAACATCCATGCCTATTGTAAAAACAATATCTGAACAAGAAGATTTAGGCTGGAGTGCTGAATTGTTACAGACTGAGCAAAGAAAAGATCAGAAAATAGAAACAATTATAAATGCTTTGAAAGGCAATCATAAAGAAAAGGAATATATAAAGTATAAGCAGCAGAATTATATAATCAAAGATAATATTCTGTGTAGGACTGTGACAAGGAAAACCCGCAATACACCACATGTAACTAACGACCAGGTAGTAGTACCAAACTCACTTATTTCCACTGTCCTGAATTGGTTGCATTCAAATCCATTACATGGACACCCTGGGTTCTCATTAATGTCACAGAAAGCCAAATCATTGTTTTATTGGCATACAATGCTTACAGATATAAAAAGACACATAGCTAATTGTCGCACATGTCAGGAAAACAAAGGGCATACGAAAACACCTGTCAGCCTAGGAGCTTATCCTGTTCCCAATCAACCCTTTGAAAGAATACATTTAGATTTGTTAACAGGATTTTACGAGTCAGACAGAGGAAATAAGCACCTCTTAGTAATTATAGATGCTTTAACTCGATATACAGAACTAATAGCGCTTAAAACTAAAACTGCGATTGAATGCGCTAGGAAGTTTTACGAGTGTTACATTTGTAAACATGGAATTCCACACATGATAATCTCAGACTCGGGTGGTGAATTTAATAATCACTTTCTTACCTCATTGTGTGAATTCCTCAACATAAAGAAGATTAATACCATGATATATCACCCAGAGTCGAATGGGCTAGTGGAAAGAGCAAATAGGAAGATATTAAATATATTGAGGGTAACACTAGGGGGATCAGACCCCAACTGGGATATTGCAATACCGGCGGCACTGAGTACTCTGAATCATTCATATCATATATCAATTAAAATGTCACCGCATGAAGCATTGTATGGTACCCCAGTTAGAACACCTTTCCATGTATTAACGCCTACAACTAATCTATCAAATCCTTTAAAAGAATGTATAAATGCAAGTATAAGTCGATATGATATCCTTCGAAAGAATTTAGAAGAATCACAAATCATAATGAAAAGGAATCATGATAAAATAGCGAAACCAACTAAAACATATACCGTGGGTGATAACATCTATATTCAAATCAATGTCAGAATTAGAATAGTAATATTACATGTTTAAAACAAATGACGTAATATGTCATGTTGGTTGGAAGAGCTAACCCTGGGATTGCTGTAGTCATTCAAATTATAAGCAGGATGTATAATGCTAACCTCGGCAAATTGACATTCTTTCTTAACGTCAACACATTGTCTCCTCGTGTGAAAGTTTGTGACGTCACCGGATGCAGGTGTCTTCCGATTCCGTCACGTGGCTAAATTAAAGCAAGCATACGATATCTGTGATATCGATAATTTATTCAGTTCATATCTAAACTTCACCAGAATTGGTCGTCTGGACCAACACAGCTTCCTCCAGTGATGGAGATGTTTAACTCTGTTGTTTTATAAAAATAAAACTTAAAAACCATTAAGATGTATTCAGTAAATCCATTTAAATACATCTGAAAACAACTCATACTCAAATGTGTGCTTAAGACAGTAGCACACCAATATATGTATATATATATATATACACATGTATATATATGCATATATATATATATATATATATATACATACCCACACACACACACATATATATATATATATATATACATATTTATATACATATATGTATATATACATATATACATATGTGTATATATACATAAATATATATATATATATATATATATATATTTATATATATACTGTATATATGTATATATATACATATATATATATATATATATATATATATATATATATACAGTATATAAATATATATATATATATATATATATATATTATATACTGTATATATATATATATATATATATATATATATACATATATATATATATATATATATATATGTATATATATACATATATATATATATTATATACATATAAATGTATATGTATATATATATATATAAATATATATATATTTATATATATATGTATATATATATATATATATACACACACACACACACACACATATATATATATATATATAGTTTTGTAATTACAATATCAAGTATGAACATTACACTTACATAACGCTACATCTGGTTTCCTTCCACGCATCATAAAATCAACCCAGTTTCTTTGCTTTCGACCAACAATTAAAACTTCACCTTTGAGAAAGATAAAATCTTAGCTATCCGGACTTTTCCTCTCAGACAGGAAATTCAAGACAATTCCCAAATGAGCCAAATTTTACACAGATTGGAAACTGAAGGAAAGAAGGCCGCTGAAGGTGTCGCCTTATTTCCCCTAATTTTTGGTTTCAAATTCTGACCTAATTTGTAAACAAACGCTCTAGGCGGGGAGGGGGACTTCCCCCAGCGGTCGAGGTCTGAGATGGGGGAAGGACATGCCCCCACCCCGCCCCTTTGATCCCTAAATACCTCACCTTGGTCTACATCCTAATGATGTCTCTGGAGTTGCATTTTTGTCCATACAACACCTGAGATTCGATCGAACCTTGACTGTGAGTTTTGTATTCGTCAAAGTTTCGACGTTTATGAGACGTGATGAGATTTCTCTTGAGATCAACATTAAATGTTTGTATGTCAATTTCCTTAAAAAAAGAAAAAAAAATTATCTTTTGGTATATCAGCAGTAGTGTCTTAATCTACAGAGAAACACAAACACACACACACATACACACACACTAGTTCAAATGCCAACCATTACAAATGTGGTATTCCAAATTGTACATTTTAAACAATAACAAAATAACACTTGAAAAATTATCAAAATTATGAATGTATTGTTACAATGAGGCATTGTTTATAAGCTTACAATGCAATTGTGTACAATTGCAGAGTTTTTCCAAAAAATAAAAAATAAGGAACTATTAATATTGAATGCATATAATTTCATAGGATTTATTCTGCTGATTTTGATAATGTATTTTATTGATACAAGGAACTACACCTATGGATGTGTTCTCCAAAACAACAAAAAGTTTATCCGGCAACAAATGTTAAATCAAAACAATAAAAGCATCGTTAAAAATCAAATGAAAAAAAAAAAAAATGAAAACGATCAAACTGGGAACTTTTTCAGACGTCCTCACAAAAATACAGATGGGCCATTGTATTTATATTTTGCAAATTTCATTGATTCATTCTATTCTGTGGCTCTAACAAGAATGAGAATACCTGCCAGCTTCTTTTTCCTGATACTAGGTAATAGTGATAAGAAAAACGTTTCTATTTTTCTTCTTCATAAATACTCGTGACCTTCCTTACTACAAATTCTGTTTAGCCAAAATTAAATTAATGTATACAAGTATAAGTGACTTTCGATATTCAATACCTGGCCAAGATATAACATGAGTTTGTTCAGAAGATACTGCATAGTGAATCACCGGTTATTTCAATTCCAATACTTATGAAGTGTAAGAGACATTCCTACTTCATACTAAAAAAAAAAGAAAAAATATGAAATTCTAATTATATATTCCCTTCCACCATATAGCTCAAATGTCATACCAAATTAGTGACACAAATAAAAACAAAATGACAGCCTTTATTATAGTGCCATTTTTTTCTGTGCAAAACTTTGATAACTTTGTAAAACTCGTCAACTGACTATTTTCACCACCAGTATATTTCTCCATTTCAGGTTTACCGTATAGTACTCTAGATTCCACAATTGTTGTGACATTTTTATTAGCTTTTTTACATCCATGTGATGGTCATTTTCGTATATATAAAATTAGTTCCCGCCAATAATTTCCATGTACACTATTAGGATTTACTCTTTTTTTTCATGTTCAAGCCTTTCAATGTAAACCTACATATATACATTAGATATTTCCTCCCACCTTTACTCGGGTGAAAGTAGTACCTACATATATAGAAGTAAAGAAGTAGGCCTACTTGTATTGATGTTAACCTTAATCATAAGAAACTGGAATAATAAATACTTCTATTTTACTTCATAACGAAATGTAATATAAAAAAATTTCTTTATTGTGGGTCTCTAAAAGTGAGTAATAGTTACTATGTAAGTTTACCAATCGTAAATAATAACATAATTCTAATACCATTAATACTTTTGTTAAGGGAGAGATTATTTTACTATGAAATTGTATTTCTGACATAATTATTATTACTTTTATGATTATGATTATGATTATTATTATTATTATTATTATTATTATTATTATTATTATTATTATTATTATTATTATTATTATTATTATTGTTGTTGTTGTTGTTGTTGTTGTTGTTGTTGTGGTGGTGGTGGTGGTGGTGGTGGTGGTGGTAAAATGGATTCATGATCAATACTGACATATTGAAAATTTTCATATATATAAATTAATAAAAAATGCCAGTTCGTACAAAAGTATAGAATGAGATTATACTTTTTTATATAAATATCACAACAGAAATTATTGTGAAAATTAAATCTATATATTTAAGTTTCATAGTCAAAGCTGGGAAGAGAGAGAGAGAGAGAGAGAGAGAGAGAGAGAGAGAGAGAGAGAGGTGGGGTAGTCAGATGTAATGGCAGAAGTTATTGCTTAAAATTGCTTCCTTTGTTGTTATATTATGAATATCAATGCTAACCAACAACTACTATGAGATTCAGGGCCTCTGTAACACGGTTTTTTCTCAATAATTTTTTATCTATGAATTTCATAAATATAACGCTTCTTCAGAATGCACATTTTATCTACACATAAATTTTAACTATATTCTGCATTACGTAGGTTGAATAAATTTGGTACTTATAATGTAAAAGTGACGTTTTTTGAAGACGGGCCAACTTACTCAGAGAAAAGGTTTCGAACGCACTCGTTACATAACTTATGACGGCATTTCTTCCCTCTTTCTCGATCGATGATTGGCTATACGTAATGAAGGCTATACCTCTGCCAACAATGACACAAAAGTTTAAATAAAAGCAAAGCAGTACACCTTTATGAACTCTGAAACCTCTCCACTGATAATTGTCATTATGAACAAACCAACAAAATATGTTAATAAATATAAAAACACTTCGATTATTAGTCTAACTCCCAAAATAAGTTTCCTAAGAAATTACAGTCGACTTTATAGGTCACAATCAGATTGACAAGGTGTAGGGAATAGTTGGTAATTTTCAAAAACGTATTAGACAAGCTTGATTTGATAACTGCTACATCAAATGTCAAGCAATTTTTATTTATTGTCCATCTACCTACCTATTTACTGTAAAAAAAAAAAAAAAAAAAAAAAATAGCCGGTACCGTATTTTGGCTTTAAACCTTCACCAATAATTATCGTCAGAATGATGACTTCATGAGGCTCCACCCACTTTGGCCTCGTTATAATTCAGGATAACACTGAAGGCTATCATAGGCATTGTTGGATCAGAACATTTAAATTCTGGCTATTAAAACTCCTTTCTCGAGTAGTTGTAAGAAGTGCTAAATTATCCCCAAGGATCCCAGCAGTTGGCCTAAATGTTTAATTCATGTATACTACTGTTGCGGCACTACTGCTACAGTAGTATTACTACGCTAGCACAGATACCCCACCCACATTTATGTATCGTTCCGCCATTCATAAAGTCTTTGTAATGTTTTTTCACTGTATAATAAGCCATGGCCTCTTCAGAAATCAAGTTTAACATTAGATGATAGGTTCTTTCATTAAGCTGACAAATTATGGCAACTGGGTATGTTATTGCCGATGTTGAAGCTAAAGATAAAGTATGGTATCATTCCTTCATTGCATTATCATCTTTACTACTATTTGTTTTGCTACATGTAGTAATTATTTTAAAGGATAAATGAATTATGTTCACTTTACTTCTATAAATTCCCATTAGATGTACAAATAAAACTCCTAAAACTATTCATGATTTATTTACAAAATGCAGTCATGCCCAAAACATAGCCAATACGGTCGTACGGCCTAAGAAGAAAAAAAGAAATTATATCGAATGATCAGTTGGTCTGATGGAGAGTTTAACACAAAAATCTTATTTTAACAAAAATAGTTATATGAAGACTGTTTACATACAATCTCTCTCTTTCTCTCCCTCTCTTGGTGGCATAGTGAATAGTTAATGGAAATGTTCAAAAGCCTGAATGACATTACAAGTATTATAATCATGTTACGCTAAATACAAATCACACCATAAACATTGGATTTAAACGAGAAGCTGAATAATTACCTATTCTGGCTACAGTAAATATGGCCACGGGCTTTCTCTTGACTGTATAAAGTTGCAAGTCGTAAGACAAATGCAGTTTTGCAACCACGGGGGCAATTCCAAATCCTGTTAGCCATTCTTGACTGTTATGGGTTTCAGAGCAGATAAAACAAGGTGAATGGGTATATGGTGGATGGGCGGGGCAAAAGTTTGTCAAAAGGTGTTTACATTGCTTACGTAATGAATGTTTTCGACTCTTGGCTCGTTATCACTGGCCATGGCGTCGGATAGATCATTTCTACTCTATAAAAATTAAAACTATCGCGTTTAGGTTATTGATAATGCCGACAAATTTTGTGTGTGGTTGTAAAATATACATATGTCAACTTTCATCTACATCCGATGCTTTGATAAGGAGCAAAGTCCAAAAAACCGTGTTACAGAGGCCCTGAATCTCATAGTAGGATTCTTTGCCCTTATAATAAATCTTTTATTTTCATATTTCCCCGAGCTAAAGGCAAAGACGTTTTATAATCTAAGTAATTTAAGTCCAAAATTCCATAACCAAAGCAATTTTCGTTAAACGTCAATTGTCATTCCATAGTCTAGTGTAGGGAAAACAGCGTTCGGGGTTAAAACAGAACTTTACGTCATATATTGGTTTTCCGAAGCAAGGACATTGAAGTCTGGTTTGAAATTATTTTTTTGAGCACAAATAGGTGGCATTTTAAACACTCAACTACTAGGTGGATGATTCTATTTTACTAGATGGGGGAGTAAGGTTATCAATTTTATCTATAAAGGACTATTTTTACTTGAAATGTTTATCCTATTTTAATTGTAATAATGCATAATCATAGCAATTATGTAAATGCATATATAACGTATGTATGGACGTAATTAGATTCCTAATAAGAATCTTAAAACTCAAGTGCACTGCATTTTCGACCCTTGGTGATAATAGTTTCACCCAGCCGTGACGTCATGGGCTTCACAAGAATATCTCATGACTGCTTCCCTGTTCTACCAATGGATGGACTCAGCGTGCACTTTTGAAGAATTTATATTCTATTGTCAATGGGGGACTGGATTAGGGTTGTGAAGGTCAGGGTGTCAAAGCAGTTTCGCCAAGTAGTTTACGCCTGATATATGATTGGGTGTTTAACATTTTATGTGGTTTTGCTAGTTTTAGGAAAAATGCATATACTAAGGTATTTCTATAGTCTTTGATAAAGAAGTTATAAAGCATCATGCTATGCTTATAAGATTTTATATAGGGCCACGGGGGATGTATCATAAACAAGGTCTTCCTTTGATTTAAGCCTGAAATCGGTATTTGAAAAAAATAAAATATCATTATAATAAAGCTCTTATTCCTGAATATGTAAATCAATTCTATGTTTTCAAAATAGTTACATACATGAGAAGAGCAGAATAGGGAACCATATTTTTATTTGGTCATTTATAATAAAATGACAGTGTTAAACCCCTAATAGTTCGTTGTCTGTGTTAGATTTCTGTATTGATTTCAAATTTCTTATCGTAATATCAAAATTATTGAGAACCTACTTATTCTAAAGGATTTTCTCCTAATCACAGTTGTGTTAGTCTGATTTCAGAAATGCCAGTCGTAAGGAATAATGAAGAAATAGAGAGAAATTAAGACTTTGAGGGGAAGATGCCTGTTTATTAAAGCTGAATTGAAGATGGATTATTTTTGGCATAGTTATGTAAGTAGGTATATGAATATAATTATATGAATAGACTATTCATTGAGATCTAACGTCACTCAACAGCCAAAATTAATCTATTAGATTAGGTAATGTGGCGAATAGCTAAGTTTGTACCAATTTAGTTTAGTGACTTTAATTCTGCAGAACAGATTAGAAGTCAATATCAGGGTCTCATAAGAGTAAGAGATGGGATATGTGGCTATGTGAGTGTGCATGGCATATTAAAGGGCTATTGAAGGGATAGCAGAGTAAGGTTTTTGTTATAAGATTCCAAGTTATGCACACATTATTTGCGTATACTATATGCAGATAGTTTATTGATATATATATATATATATATATACACATATATATTTATATATATATATATATATATATATTTATATATATATATATATATATATATATGTATATATTTATATGTATATATATGTATATATATATATATATATACACACACACACATATATATATATATATATATATATATATATATATATATACACACATATATATAAATGTATATATATATGTGTGTATATATATATATATATATATATGTGTATGTGTGTGTGTGTGTGTGTGTGTAAAGTATTTATACATATATATACATTTTTACAGATTTTGGAAATTGTAAAATTAGAAGGAATATAAAAATGCAACTAATTGATTGAACATATCAATAAGTATATATTAAAACATGAATAAGAATTATAAGCTAATGAATAAATAAAGTTATAATTCATAGAGCCAAGAGCTATATGGCGATCGATTATGAACAAGTAACCTTGATATGTTGTTTCCTATCATAGCCACTTTCTAGAGTAGTCCCTTTGGGGTTAACACTGATGTTGTTGTTGGTGATGTCGATGTTGATGTTGTTCTATATCACGCTGTGTTGACTTAATTGGATGTAGGTTCACAAATGCAATCGTGAATATTAATTGCTTAGCGAATGTCATTCACATCTGGTATCTCAGTGAGCAATATCTTTAGACAGGTGAGTAATTAAGGTCACAATTGGTAGATTGTTCGTTCCTTTATGAAGGGAAAACTTAATAATCAAGACTTCAACAGGAAAACCAGTAACGATTAATATTGGTTAGATATTGAACAATGGAAATATAATTCTGAATTATTATGGCAGTATGCTAAAGAAGCAACACATTTGATTAGTAAAGTAATACACATATGCAAATATACATCTCAAATAACTATAGTAATGGATTTTGAAAAAATATACATATTAAAGGTTCAATATACAGCATAACTGTATGTATGTGTGTATGTAAGTATGTATGTATGTATGCATGTCTTTTGGCGAGAAGCCTTACAAGTATTATTACATCTGAATATATGTTATTTAAAAACTTCTCAATATTTTCCTAAATTTAACTGAGCGACTATCGTACCTTTATTGAAAAGTCTCTGGTGTCACCTGATCGCATTTTCTCTTAGAACTCTGTGCTAGTAATATATACTGTATATTATCGCAATTTCCCTTCAGCAAATAATTCAGAAACTTTTAGGAACTGGATTTTAATTTTTCACACTTTCTTCAAGTTATGGTTTATTTGTGCATTTAGACAAGGTCAAACTAGGTGAATGGGAATATTTATCAGTGATATAATTAGTAGTAAATATTGAATTCCTAAAACCCAAGCCTTATAAAAATCATATAAATTAAATATATATATATATATATATATATATATACATATATATATATATATATATATATATATATAGCCACGAAAGGAAAAATGAAAAAGACTTGATTGGAGTTAGTACTTTCATCCACTCAGGACATTATCAAACTCAGCAATGAGAATACATATACAAAGACATCGTATTTATACAGGAGAAGGGGATCCAACAGCTGTCAGTTTCTTGATAATTCCGGAGAAGTCAGATTTTAGATAAAAGAATAATACTGGGTTAACGGAAAACAGACCTGGGCTTAGATTCAAATTTCTACCTTGAGTACAGGAGATTAAAAATGATTCAACAATATTCCTTTGGAAATAGTCATTTACATGGATTACTTTTTCCGTCTTTGACCAACCAATTCTGTGACTTGACCCTAACCAGTGGGAGGCCAAGGCATTATTAAGAGAACCCCTGGAGACGGCCACCTGATGTTGTTTTAATCTGACTGGTATACTTTTTGATGTTTGGCCAACATAAAATAGGTTACACTCTGAACAAGGAATGCTATATATTACATTATTATCATTTCCAGAACTATTCTTAATTAACATGTTTTTAATTTACAATTATATTTAAACACTACAGAAATGTCTAGTTTTTTCAAAAGGGGTATAACATCTAAAAAACAAACATGAAATGGCAAACAAAGCATATTATTAATTGTTTCCTTTCTCTCTAATTGGACACTATAAAATTATAATATTATTATCAAATATGAAACAAACTATACTGAATGATCCCTGACAACACGAATAAACCACAATTTCCTCTACACTGAACGAACCCCACAAACAAGGAAGCGTGTCAAGTGAATCCTTTGCGTCAACATCCTTATAGATATCCTTTGGGATGGAAAAGAGTGATCATGGAAGGATGGGGATTTGGGGAAGCTTGCATAATCCTGCGATGATGAAATGCAGCAAGATCCTTTCGATGTGATATCCTTTACTCTAACAAAGTCCTTTGGGGATAAAAGTAATGGAAACATGGGAAATTTGATAAGAGACAGCAAAGGCTTAGAAATGAATATGGCTAAAAAATAACATATATTTTAAATCTATTATTATTATTATTATTATTATTATTATTATTATTATTATTATTATTATTATTATTATTATTATTATTATTATTATCAATATTATTATTATCTGCCTTGAGAACATTTCTATTCACTTTTCTATTATTT
>NC_090758.1:46110512-46120512 GCF_036898095.1 Palaemon carinicauda
CAAATGAATAAAGAATATTAAAAGTAAAGACACCTTACAAATAGTTTCCCTAAGTAATCGAAGTTTGTGTCTCAGATATCGAAATAACACAAGGGAAAGAGTCAGCCAAAGTTGAACAAAAGTTGGCCAAAGTTTTTTTCATGTTTTACAACTACGTAAAAGAGATTTTTTTTTGTGCAATGATTCTTCTATAAAAGTTTTATAAAGTCAAATTATTCACTATTTATGTTTATATGTATGTATTTATGTAGGTATGTATGTATGTATTTAATCTATACAAATTACTTCATAAGCATTGGTGCATATGTGACCTACAACTCTCTCTCTCTCTCTCTCTCTCTCTCTCTCTCTCTCTCTCTCTCTTTATCATTCTTCTTATTTTTTGTTATCATCCCTCCTCTGTATCTCCTTCCTTTCAATTCTCTCCTAACAAAAGTCCAGGACACACACACACACACACACACACACACATACACACACACACACTTATGGCAGGTTCCTGAATACAGCTTGCATATAAATATCACATAATGTAGATTCTGCCAGGAAACAAAGGGAAGACTTCTGAGTGAAGAATACCGATTTCTATAATGTCAAAAGAGTGGTGTAGATTAAAATATTCTAGTTGAATTCGTAATACTGCCATGTTGATGTGTTTTGTAGTTGTATTTTATCTTTGTACTTTCTATTTGCCTTTTATTTTAAAAGTGTTATTACTCAAAATATTTACCTTATTTACAAAAAAAGATTGAAATATAATTTTCATTTCTAAAATTGGATTATATTCTTTGTAGTAAAAGTATTATTTTGATTACTATATAGTCTATAGAGGATAGTATATTTCTATATTTATATAATTTCTAACTTACTCATCAATGGAAAAACATATAGTATTTCTAAAAGACTCTACAATAATAGCCTTATGTCAAAAGATTTACCCAAAGAATTTTTATTATTCATTGAATTTTATTTATCTAAAAAAGTCCATCAAAAGATATTATTTTGAAGAAATGTCTAAGCAAATATAATATAATTTACAATCTTTAGTCTTCATCTCAAGGGAATATAAGAGGCAGAAAGAGATTGCTTAAGAAATAGCCCCTACAACTTATCCTTAAAAAGAAACACATTACCTGAAATGATCCATATACAATTAAGTGTTCTTCTAATAAAGCCGAACATTATTCAAAGGGCTCAATCAATCTATCAGCAATTCATGAAAGATATTTATAGACACATAAAAGCCTGTAATTAACCAGCTAAGGGCAATTGTTCAGCAGTAATGAGAGCCATCGAACAATCTTATAGCAACGAACGAAAGATAATAAAATCATAGAAGCAAAGCAAAAATCACATTGAATGAACATAGAACAATAATACAATGTACAATTGTGATTAAAATTCACTATAATACATTAGCTCTACCTACAATGGAATTTAATTCTTAAACAATATTGTGTTTTGTCTTACCAGTATTTAGGAATAATTGTTCATTCAATACTTTTAATGAAATGCAGATCATATTTATAATATTTCAGGATCAATGATGCGAGTTCACTGTGGAATCAGTTGGATGATCACTAATCGCATTTCGCAATAAGGGAAATATTGCCTTTGCTTTGTAAACATCAACATATTCAATAAAATTAACAAATAAAGGTGCATTGCAGCAAATGGCTTATTGTTTGGATTAGAAAACAGTTTTAGGCACAAACACACACACACACATTATACCCATAAATATATTTGTATAGACACACACACACGTATGTGTGTATAAAACTGCAAAAAAAAAGTAAAATCTTTTACAAGCTGATCATAAAAAAATTATATAATGACTTAAATGCCCTCCTAATGAAAACTAAAACCACCCAAAATAAGTTGAAAAAAATAAACCCTTTTCACATTAACAAAGACAACACGAGACAACAAAACACGACAGTTCAAAAAAGAAAATAGCTTATAATTCGATTAATATTTTTCCTTACTTTCATATCAGACACAACAACAAGGAGAGAGAGAGAGAGAGAGAGAGAGAGAGAGAGAGAGAGAGAGAGAGAGAATGTTAAAGCCACCCTCTATAATTGAAATAAATATATCATTTGACCTTTGACTTTCTCTGTATTCCAGGTTTTCCCTCTCTTGTGGATTTTGCTTCACGTTGGTCGAAATTGGACGGGATTTTGTTAATAAATATCAGGACATTCGTTGAAAGCATAAAACAGAGAGAGAGAGAGAGAGAGAGAGAGAGAGAGAGAGAGAGAGATTGACTCATATTATTAAAACTACCAAAAGTAGAATTTCATTGACCATGAAATAAGGATGTTATCGTTTCTGTTCTTTTATCTCCCCTTGAAGGGTAACTTAAGATTATTGTTCCAATTCCTTTTTCTGTCATCGAATCATGAAACTGACACTTGGAGAAGCCTATAAAGATTCTCAACAGGTTAGAATTCGTTGAATTTTAAATTATTATTGGATGTATTTTGCTCCTTGAAGAGAGAGAGAGAGAGAGAGAGAAGAGAGAGAGAGAGAGAGAGAGGGGAGCTCGTTAATAGAAACCATGAGAAATAATAAATAAAAATAATTAATTTAATTTTTTTTTTATTTGTGTTGAGAGATAAAGGTTTTAATGCTGCTCAATTGATTCGAGTCTTATCATTATTATTATTATTATTATTATTATTATTATTATTATTATTATTATTATTATTATTATTATTATTATTATTATTATTATTATTATTTGCTAAGCTACAACCCTAGTTGGAAAAGCAGGATGCTAAGAGCCCGAAGGCTCCAACAGGGAAAATATCCCAGTGAGGAAAGGAAAAGAAAAAAAATATATATTTTAAAAATATTAGCATTAAAATAAATATCTCTTATATAAACTATAAAACTATAATAAAACAAGAGGAAGAGAAATTAAATCAAATTGTGTGCTCGTGTGTACCCTCAAGGAAAAGATCTCTAACCCAAGATAGCGGAAGGCCATGGAACGGATGTTATTGCACTACCTAAGACTATAGAACAATGGTTTAATTTTGGAGTGTCCTTCTTCTAGAAGAGCTACTTACCATGGCTAAAGAGTCTCTTCTACCCCTACCAAGAGTAAAGTGGCCACTGAACAATTTCAGTGCAGTAACCTCTCGAGTGAAGGAGAATTTTTTGGTAATGGGTACAGCGGAGAATATGTAAAGAAAATGCCAGACTATTCAGTGTGTGTGTGCGTGTGTGTGTGTAGGCAAAGGGAGAATGAAACGTAACCAGAGAGAAGGATCTAATATGCTTTAACGGTCTGACCAGTTAAAGGACCCCACAACTCTCCTACTACCTGTCAGTTTAAAAGAGATAATGTATAAAGAGAAAAGAGATTTTCTTTGATTGAAAGGTAGAAGGAAACTGTAAGGAAGAATGGAAAATGACGAAGAAAATTCATAATTTTTTTTTCTTTATGATGAATTCTTAAATGTTATTATGTGTAGATAAAGTGAAGGGCAAAGGACTATACCCAAATATACAGTAAACCGTATATACAGCGATATATAGAGAGAAACACATACACGTGCTAATGTACATATACATACACATAGTGTGTGTATCTGTATTTGGCTGTTTATGATTATGACTACTCTTTCACTAGCTTATAACCTTTTTCAAAATAGTTATCAGATTTCCTTCCCGACTTATTAAAACAAAGTCTTATACTTGTGACTTCTAAAATACCTCCAATCACTTATACATAAGAAAGGATATATTAATAAATCATGTAACGGAAGTATTCAAGATAGATATATCACGAAATATATGAAAATACAAACATCAATAAACACAGATATTCGATTATTCAGACATAAATCGACCGATGGAAGATTTTATTTACAAGAAGCGAGATTTGCTTACAAACATCGCCTTTTTAATCACCAATTGTCCTGGGAGATGCATCTCTGTTTGGCCTACGCGAAGAGCTGTCAGCCATCTGGGATGTGGACAATAAAAAGGTCTGCTTATCTAGGGGGAATTTATTTACCTTTTTATGTCGATATAAAAGTCTTTTACCTTTATTCATTTATAGAATCAGAATATCTCTTATTTTTTAGCTTCGTTTTGTGAGGAAATGTTAGATTAGCTGGTAGTGGTCTGAATACAGGGCAACTTTACCTTAGTATACGAATGTAAGATTTTTTTTATCTTCCTACTAAGTAAGGTTTATAGATTCTTCAAACTGACGAATTGGAAATGCAAAATACCTTCTGTGGCTTGAGGGTACACTCGGGCACACTGCTCTATCTACTTTCTCTGTTTTTCTTTCTTTTAAGTTTTTATAGTTTATATAGGAAATATTTATTTTAATGTTGTTACTATTCTTTAAATATTTAATTTTTCCTTGTTTCCTTTCCTAACTGGGCTATTTTCCCTGTTGGGGCCCCTGGGCTTATAGCATCCTGCTTTTCCAACTAGGGTTGTAGCTTGGCATTTAATAATAATAATAATAATAATAATAATAATAATAATAATAATAATAATAATAATAATAATAATAATAATAATAATGTGAATTTATTATGGTTAGAATGTAGGTAAAATTAATATTCTTATCTAATTGTTATGCCAATATACGGTATGTTTCCTTGAGTGAATTATGTGATGAAGATATATGGATTTCTATTTCGATCTTTTAGTTTATATAATTTCAGGTTTTTTTTTTTTTCAGGAGCTTTATCATATTATTCATCAGTCATTTCAAATTTGAATTATCTATCAGAGTTCATGTATATATTACGAAATATATTTATGGTCCAGAATTATGTTATTTTTTACGCTTACTAATATGTAATATGAAACCCATAAATAAGCACATATTAATTTGACTACGCTCACTGTCTCTCCTCTTTCTCATTACAATTGAAAGAATAATATTGGAAAACAATAAGGAATTATTCCTATTGAATTCAAGTAAATAGAAGAAAAGCTCAATACAATTCCCGACACATTAAGCCAAATTAGAAATAGTAAACAAGCGTGTTTTAATTATAAAAGCATATTTGGTGAGTAAAGAGAGAAATAAGCCATTTAGAAGGTGATGAAAGGTTCTGAGTAAAGTCGCGTTCGGCTCCTTCCTATATCATTCATGAACACCCAAAGAAAGCTGTTATATAAGGTCTGCTTTCCTTGCACAAAAATGAAACACTGTGATTGGCTGGGGGAAGTCGTCGTTCTCAAATGTGATTGGTCGTCGTCCACTTCTGGATTTCCGCAATTAGGGAATGTGGGTTTTTCGTTTGTCAAAAGCAACTCCAGTTTTAATCTAATACGGTATTTGTCCTCAACAAACATTTGCTGGCAATGAAACTACGTGATTTCGAAAAAGTAGTTAAATGTGTTAAACATATATACACATATATATATATATATATATACATATATATATATATAAATATATATTTATATATATAAATATATATATATATATATACATATATATATAAATATATATATATATATATATATATAAATATATATATATATAATATATGTATATATATATATATATATATATGTATCTATATAAATATATATATATATATATATACATATGTATCTATATAAATATATATATATATATATATATAAATATATATATATATCTGTATATATACATAGACACACACACAAATACACACACACATATATATATATATATATATAAATATAAATATATATATATATATATATATACACACACACACAAACACATATATATATATACTATACTCAGCTTCGAGCTTTTGCTCAGAGAGTTTATGCCTCAACTGAAAAGGAGTACAATTTAATCATAAAAGAAACCCTCTCTGGTACAACCCAGGAACATAAATGGTGGTCTTCCCTTAAATCTGCACTCTTTGGTGTAGATGCAACAGTTCCTCGTTTACTTAAACCAGATGGCTCAGTCACTCACTGTCCAAAGGAAAAGGCAACCCTTTTGGCTGATGTTTTTGACAGTAAACAGAGTAATGGAAAAATTGAACTTCCTCATTCCTGTTTTCCTGAGGCTAAACTAACTAGTTTAGCTTTTCGATCTCGTGAGATTAAAGCTCTGTTGGTGGACCTTGATGCTTATGGAGGTGTAGACCCAAATGGTATTTTTCCTTTGTTTTTTATAAAGACAGCAGATTTTTTAGCTCCAAAGTTATCTGTTATTTTGCGCAAGTTAGCAAGAAGAGGAGCTTTTAGCACCCAGTTGGAGAATTGGTAATGTTACTCCTCCATGTAAATGTGTTCGTGGTAGCTCAAGTCCCACTGATTACCGCCCAATTTCCATAACTCCCATATTATCTAAAGTTTTAGAACGTCTTCCGGCAAAACGTCTTAATAGGTTTGCTGAAGGTAATCATCTACTCCCTAGTTTGCAATTTGGTTTTCGTAAAGGCCTTGGAGCATGTGATGCCCTTCTTACAATCTCCAATGCTGTACAGAAATCCCTTGATTGTGGTCGGGAAGTTCGTATGATTGGCCTTGATTTTAGTGCTGCCTTTGACCTTGTTAATCATGAGGCCCTTGTTTTCAAACTCAAACAGTTGGGAGTGGGTGGGTCGTTTCTTAGCATTATTATTGATTTTTTAAGTAATAGATCTCAACGAGTTGTTGTTGAAAGGCACCATAGTGATTATAGGAATGTGATATCCGGTGTTCCACAGGGTAGTGTTCTTGGCCCATTACTTTTCATACTATATACACATGACATGTGGTTTGGCCTAGAAAACAAGCTTGTTGCATATGCAGATGATGCTACTCTCTTTGCATCAATTCCAATGTAGATTTAGGGTTGGTGAATTCCTTAATAGAGATTTAGCTAGAATTAATGCATGGTGCAAATTATGGGGTATGAAGTTGAATCCTAACAAAACTCAAAGTATGATTGTAAGTAGGTCAAGGACGGTGGCTCCTCAACATCCGGATCTCAGTATTGATAATGTTTCTTTAAATATGTATGACTTTCAAAATTTTGGGTGTGATTCTCGACAGTAACTTTACTTTTGAGAAACATATAAGGTCTGTGTCTTCTTCAGTTGCACAAAAAAATAGGCTTATTGAGAAAGTCTTTCAAGATTTTCGGTGATCAATCTATTCTGATGAAGTGTTTTAATTCTTTCATTCTACCTTGTTTTGAGTATTGTTCTCCTGTCTGGTGTTCAGCTGCTGATTCTCATCTTAATTTGTTGGACAGAAACTTACGGTCTATTAAATTTCTTATTCCTGATCAAGATATTAATCTCTGGCACCATCGTTCAATTAGTTCATTATGCAAGTTGCATAAGATTTTTCATAACACTGACCATCCTTTGCATTCAGATCTCCCAGGACAATTCTATCCTTTTCGTAATACTAGGCAGGCAGTTAATTCTAATAGCAAGGCCTTCTCCATCACGAGGCTCAATACTACGCAGTACTCTAGAAGTTTTGTTCCAGCTGTGACCAAGTTGTGGAATGATCTTCCTAATCGGGTGGTTAAATCAGTAGAACTTCAAAAGTTCAAAGTTGGAGCAAATGCTTTTTTGTTGACCAGGAGGACATGAGTCTTTTTATAGTTTATTTATGACATATTTGTTTTTGTTGTTGTTAATAGTTTATATATGACAAGTCTGTTTTGACGTTGTTACTTATTTTAGAATTATTTATTGTTAATATGTTCTCTTCATTTATTTATTTCCTTATTTCCTTTCCTCACTGGCCTATTTTTCCCTGTTAGAGCCCCTGGGCTTATAGCATCTTGCTTTTCCAACTAGGGTTGTAGCTTGGATAGTAATAATAATAAAAATAATATATATATATATATATAGAGAGAGAGAGAGAGAGAGAGAGAGAGAGAGAGAGATATATATATATATATACACACACATATATATATATATATGTAAATATATATATATATATATATGTATATATATATATATATATATATGTATATATATATATATATATATATACATATATATATCAAATGATACCTCATCGAAAAACAATTTAGCAGTTAAGATATCCACAACTATGTACAGATATTTCAGAGCTGATATACTATGCTTGATAACCATTAAACGATAACAAACATTCCTCTCAGAAATTGTTGCTTTGAAGCAAAGCATTGCATCATTGCAATACGACAACAAAACACGTTGCTGTTGATTTAAAGAGATTGGGAAAAAAGTTGCAAAACACAGTAATGCATGACACCATTATAGAGAGATGCACTTCATAGATACACATTATGAATAATAATAATAATAATAATAATAATAATAATAATAATAATAATAATAATAAAAATAATAATACAAATAATATAAATAATTATGTTTAAAGATTCAGAAAAATTCAAAACCTTTGAATAGTCTTAACAAAGCCTAATTGAAAACAAGTTTACAAAAGCAATGTTAATAGAGAACTGCATATTGAATAATAATAATCTTTACTCAACAAATGTCACCTCGTGAATATCGTTTGTAGTGTATAAGGAAAAAGATCAAGTATATATTATAATTTCATTATTTGAAGTTTTTGAAACAAAGATGTTTTACCTTTTCACTTTTATTATTAACAATTATAAACTGTTTCAAAATCAATTAAGTTTTACAGTTTTGTATAGCTGACCATGAATCCACACAGTAATACACAAAATAATGCAGATACACACACACACACACACACACATATATATATATATATATACATATACATATATATATATATATATACGCATATACATATGTATATATATACAGTATATATATATATATATATATATACAGCATATGTATATATATATATATATATATACATATATATAAATAATTAATGATTATTACGTGATGTGATGGAGATTAGAAATTCTTGTGAGACAGGTGACAACAGCAAAGTGGAACTAACAATATGACAAATACTTTATTGTTGACATCAAAGTCCCGTTGTTTGTCTAAACAAACAACTATCAATCATGGAATGAATAAAAGAAAACTAGATTTTTCATTTTAACATAAGAACAATAAAAATATATATTTTAGATAAATGTCATTTTTGGGGTCGGTCATTTCACATCCATATTTTTTTGTATAACGGATGTGGACACAAACATTTCTAATGTCATGATTATATTTTCACAGATACATGTCCACAAATGAATAAACACACGTGGATGTGTATCAGGGGAGGAACATGAAACAGTAATGATTAATAGCTTACGTTTGAAAAAAGAAAATATATATATCTTATCAATAGATGTGGGTAGCCTACCTATGAATTTCCGAGCATAATTGAGTAAACTTTAAATTTAAAACAACAACTTAAGTGACATCTTACAAAGGCTTCATTGCATTCCAGTAAAATCTAACAGCAATAAATATTCAGAACACCTCATTTATCCCTTGCTCGGAAAGCCACTTTTAGATTATGTTCAGAAGAGTCGTTGAACATCCTGCAGGGGATTAGTATGTTCTTTCCAGACGCCTCTCCCATCACATCAAGGGGAAAGGATGCCATAAGCGACAATTTAAGGCTCTAGTTATGTGAATTCTCAACAGATGGCGTTGAGGAGCTGTGTTCTGTGATATGCAAATTCAAGTGTTATTTCTGCATTGTAATTCAAGTTGCCTAAACAATGGTTTGACCATTTCGAAATCACCATACAGTGTCATACGTTTATGGCTGGATTCTCTTCCTCATTCTTTCTAGTGGTCTATAAGACTTTCTGTTACCTAGAGTGTCAAAGAAACTATTATCTTGTAAACAATGATAAATCTACAGAGGTTTTGTTATTCTAGCTCTTTTGCTTGGGTATGTTTGTTTTATCTTACTCGGGTGTCATCAAAGAATTTTGTTTGTTTGTTCTTCTTTATCAAATAAAAACTTTGGAGCTCTAAACATGGATGACGGTCTGTGTAGTTATTCTTAAGGGTAAGAAAAACCGGGTTACATTTATCTTGAGAAAGACGTAGCAGAGAGAATC
>NC_090758.1:46123012-46128012 GCF_036898095.1 Palaemon carinicauda
GATATCCCTAAATAAATCTAACAAGGATATCGCATAATATCAAAGGACGTATTTTTGACACGTCACATAGCTATCTTCACCCCGAACAGTATTAACGCTTCGAGGGGTTACAGTGACAAGAATCTAAAAACGAGAATGAAAAGAGAGCCGCTCATAAGGCATCTCTCCTATTCCGTTTCCAGTGTGTATATGATGAAGGCGGCAGCGCCATCTTTATTCCTTTTTCATGTAGCTCTACTACTCTTTGTTTTCCCTTGTGTTCTCCCGTAATTCTGGATATAATTCAACATTATGATGCCTTCTCCGGCCTTTTCTGCCCCTAGAAAGTTGAGTATTCTCTT
The DNA here is from genome assembly GCF_036898095.1 of Palaemon carinicauda. Taxonomy (NCBI): domain Eukaryota; kingdom Metazoa; phylum Arthropoda; class Malacostraca; order Decapoda; family Palaemonidae; genus Palaemon; species Palaemon carinicauda. Next base: position 46,123,354 of record NC_090758.1, read on the forward strand.
CACTTTGTATAAATGTAAGCTCTTGTTGTTTTGGATTTAATCAAAAGTGATTTTAACGTAAACAAGAGCTGTTGCCTACTGGAGGCATCTTGGATGCTGTCGCTCACTATACAGGGGTCATTTAGTTAGCCAGAGCGACGTTCCCAGTTATTTCGCGTTAATAAATTTAGCTATTTAACACCTCTAGGAATTCTTATATGATGCCGTTAGTTTTCAATTCGGAGATTTAGGTAACCGATCTTGCCCTTAGCGAGGCTTAGTAGCCTAGGCGTCTGGCCCTACTACTTTCATGCAAGATATAAATTTTTCCGAGTGTTACGTTATTGAAGCTATAGGCAAATATTTTATACATGTAAGATATTGTTGAATTTTCTTCTCCAAGATTGTATACGAGAGTTTCGGTGATTTAGGTAATCGATTCTCACCGCACATAGGCTAGTAGACTATGGGGCTGTAGTATACTTTTGGCACATCCATGATTGTTCTTTTCTCTTCCGGAGACTAAGTTTAATCCCTCTCTCCCTCTGAGTAACCCTTAGGATATGTGTGTCCTGACCTGGTAGTTAGAGTGACTGGTTTTTTTGGGTTGGGGCAGAACATCAGAGTTTCTAGTCTGTGGTCTGCGTCTTCCTAGCATAGAGAATGAGTTCCCTTTGCTAGGTTAGGTGCAGACACAGGAGGCTTTGCTTCCCTATTCCACATCTGAAGGATTCTGTACGAGATGATTCCTTCCTCTAGTGGTCTAGCAGACTGTCCTGTGTTGTTATTCTCTGGCTGGAGAATGAGTTTTCTCCATTGCCTGGCGAAATAACTACACCTAACTCTGTTCTGGTATAGAGGAGGATAGCAAGTATTGCCAATCTTCCTCCCTAATAGAGAATCATAGGTTAGGGTGAGCTTTCCTAACTGCTGGGTGTGTCCCATACTAGAACGAAGTTTACAGGACCCTTATACCTTCCCCCCCTATCTTTCTTAGTGATGACCTAGTCATCACATCTCTTGGCCGCAGTCTTACTTCCGTACCTAGCGTAGGTTAGGATGTGGGACCGGCTCAGCTCTCTGCCGGCTGGCAATAACGTGCCGGCCGGCAGAGACCCTTTTTCTTTTACAGAGTGAACCCCAGACCTCCCTTGGTCTCTCTTCTGTGTCTGCTGGTAGAGCCCGGCAGGCTATGGATAGATAGGAAGCCAGAATGTTACATTCTCCCCTTCCATATGTTCACTCTTTCTGGATGGAAGGTTGTATGGCAATGACGCCTTATAACCTTATATCCATACTGTTTCTCTTGCTAGTGTATTGTACCCTTAGCCTGGCTGCCAGCTTTAACGGCCAGAAGCCGGATATGTGAAGGTTCTCTGGTTCGTAGTCACTGCCGGCCGGCATGGGTATCGCTACCTTTGCCTGCCGGCAGTAGAAACACATCCCGAGATCTGCCGGCCACCACGATTAGAGGCCGGCAGCCGGGTGCTAGTGTTTTTAGTTGCCGGGCAGCAGTGATTGCCGGCCGGCACACATTTGCGAACCAGTGAATTACCGCCTATTAGTTAAAGGTATTATACCTTTGATCTTTACAGGGGTAAATGCCGGCCGGCACGTGCCGGTACATGCCGGCACGACAGCATGCGATGTACAGTAGTTGCTATATTTGTGGTGTAGTACACACTCTATCAATGAAAATACAGTACAGTGTTTGTTGTAACACAAACGTTCTTCCAACATACTAATTGTTTTCTTGTACAACCTTTTGTTGAGACCGTACAATATATAGAAAGTGAGTTCTTTCTGTATTCATTCTATACCGTATTTTAAAACTTTATTTTAAGGTGTGAGCTACACCTAAACTTTCCATCTAGAAAAATTTATAAGGTATTCTAGAATAGAATTAACCTTAGTTTTAATATCTTGGGAGGTTACAACAATTGGCTGGGCAGGAAATACAAGTATGTGTCTTTCCTTCTTTCCTTTCTAGCTTTACTGTATAAGCTACATGTATTAATAATAAGTGAAAAGCCTTCACTTGATACTCATGAATTCTCTTCTCTTTACAGGAGGACCATCCGAAGTGCGGGAGTATGTTCTGCAATGTCCACAGTAAGCACTTCTGTGGACATGAGTTATGCAGGAGGCACGCAGCATGCGCAGTCTCCAAAGGTGATCTCCGGTATTGGGACCCTCAGGTATGTACCATATGTTTTAACCTGATTACTGAGGCATTTGACACCACTAAGTCGGCAGAGTCAAGGGAGGCTGCCAGGGAAAACTTACGAACCTGGGTGAGGAGTTTTCAGAAAAACACTTCAGGCCCCTACCTTCCAAATGAGAAGATGAGGGCCTACGTTTTCTCTAAGGCATCGGCTGATGCAGTCATTCCTAAGCCTTAGGAGGAGATACCAACTGCCCAGAATCCGGTAGATTCTGAAGTCTCGGCCGCCCTTCAAGACGTCCAATTGGACGATAGGATGTCGGAGGTGTCGGATTATACATCGGTTCCGGCCCAAAACCTGTTCCCTCTACATCGTGTGCTATCCCAGATGACATGGGAAGGACTCTTTCTTCTATTGTTGAGATGATTCAACAAATACAAAAGAAGAATGATGAAAAGGAAGCTGCAATGAAACTGCAGATACGTAGATTTGCAACATCACATGGGCCCCAGAAGTGACTCACCGTGAAGGATCTTCCTTTGTGCTTCGATACCAATCCCTGGAGGTATGCCGAAAACATGCCAATGGCAACCAGGAAGATTGTTATTTCGGAGAAGTTGGGTGTAATTCCCCTGGAAGATGTGGAATTTTGACCCAACAAAAACTCTTACCCGAACTGCTATGCCCGTCTTAAGAAGGAGCCAGCCTCAAAGGAGGAGACGGAGCTGAAGGAGGTCATAGTTCTTGACCATAGTGAAGCACAGGCGTTACTAGCGAGCTCAATGAAAGAGAGGGGCTTCATGAACTCAAAGGTGCCTGCCTTGAGTAAGAAGCTTCCCTCCTTTGTGTCCTCTTCAACTAGAGCCTTTCCCTTCATGGAAAAGGGATATAAGGCAGCCTTAAAGGCAGTGGAGGCAGGGAAACCTTGCCCCTCCTTGGAGGAGTGCAAGCCATTATCTCTAACCTTGACCTTAGACCAAAAATACTGGAAGGGCGTCAACCTTACCTTCTCAGTCGGGAAGCTGGAAGCTGATATTGCTGAACTTCAGTTTGGTGAATTCCAAAGCTGTCAGAGTTTTTCTTGCGCAGAGAGCAAGAGACGAAAGAAAGACTTGCGGCGTCGATGTCGTTGCAAACGACATTAGAAACGATGGCAAGTGACCCCAAGAACCAAGACATGTTCATGGTAGTGGCCAAAACCCATCTGGCCAGAGTTACAAAGGATCTCTATAGCTTATTGGCACGTTCCAATTAATCGTCACCTCTCCTCCTACCTAGGCTTCAAGTTACATAGAAAATTTACGCCTTCAGAGCCATGCCTTTCGGGCTAAACATAGCGCCAAGGATTTTCAAGGAGCTTGCGAACGCAGCCGTCCATCAATTATGCCTAAAGGGGATCCAAGTAGTGGCCTACTTGGAGGACTGCCTGGTGTGGGCAGCATCCAGGACAGAATGCGTGCAAGCCTCTATGACAGTGATCCAATTACTGGAACATCTGGGATTCAAGATCAACATAAAAAAGTCTCGACTATGTCCAGCTCAAATGTTTCAGTGGTTGGGAATCCACTGGAATTGGAGTCACATCGGCTTTCCATTCCTGGGAAGAAGAGGAAAGAAATAGCAGGATCTGTCAAGAGACTATTGAAATCTAAACGGATATCAAGACGCGAACAGGAGAGAGTGCTGGGTTCTCTAGAGTTTGCCTCGATAACAGATCTAGTGCTAAGAGCATAGCTAAAGGATGCAACAGGAGTCCGGAGAAAATATGCATCAAATACGCGAAGAGATCTAATGAGGCCACTTCCGACTCAATTGTAAATGCTTCTCAAGCCGTGGTCCAATGCCAAGCAATTGAAAAAATCAATACTTCTTCAACCTCCTCCCTCGTCAGTGACTATCCACACAGACGCTTTAAAGAAAGGCTGGGGAGGTCACTCTCATCAGAAGAAAGTCCAAGGAGCTTGGTCCAATCTTTTCAAGTCATTTCACATCAACTTTCTAGAAGCCATGGCGGTTCTTCTGACTTTAAAGAAAGTATCTCCTCGCCACTCGACCCACATAAGACTGGTTCTAGACAGCGACGTGATAGTGAGATGCCTGAATCGACAAGGGTCGAGGTCATCTCAAATCAGCTCTTTGCGACGAAAGACAATAAGAAAATCGATTGTTATGTGTCCCCATACGAGGATCGGCTAGAGGAGGCGGTGGATGCTATGTCCCTAGACTGGAACAGATGGTCCAGTATTTATCTGTTCCCTTCGCACAACCTCCTTCTGAAGGTCCTCGACAAACTGAGATCCTTCAAAGGGAAAGCGGCAATTGTGGCCCACAAGTGGCCAAACAGCATGTGGCTCCCTTTTGCATTGGAATTACGACTAAAGTTCGTACCGCTACCGGATCCATCCCTGTCTCAATGAGTACAGAAGTCGACTGTCTTCGCTTCATCACAGAAAACCCAGAACCTACATCTCATGATTTTCTCTCCTCAGCAATGAGAAAAAGATTCGGGGTATCA
>NC_090758.1:46140512-46148012 GCF_036898095.1 Palaemon carinicauda
CATCCATCTTAGTGAAGTTATAACTTGAGGTCAAGGGTCCAAGAGCACCCAGAGGACCTCCAAAGACGTACACCAGCTCGTTCAGGAGAATACTCTCGTTTCCAGACTTTGAGAAAGATAAGCAGATCAGATTTAAGTTTAATTTTGATAATTACTAAAGTAGATACATATATACATATACCAAGGCAGTTCCCCCAATTTTGGGGTAACCGACATCAAAATAATGAAAAAAGGGGACCTTCCCTCTCTATGTTCCTCCCAGCCTGACAAGGGACTCAACCGAGTTCGGCTGGTACTGCTAGGGTCCACAGCCCACCCTCACCCGTTATCCACCACAGATGAAGCTTCATAACGCTGACTCCCCTACTACTGCTACCTCCGCGATCAACCAAGGCGACCGGAGGAAAGAGCAGTGCCTACTGGAACTGCATCACAATCACTCGCTATTCATTCCTATTTCTAGCACGCTCTCTTGCCTCTATCACATCTACCAGCCAGAGCTTTTTTCACTCCATCCATCCACCCAAACCTTGGCCTTCCTCTTGTACTTCTTCCATCAACTCTTGCATTCATCACCTGTTTTAGCAGACAGCCATTTTCCATTCTCTCAACATGGCCAAACTCATTTCTTACACCCCCTCTCACCCTTACTACTTTGTTCCTAACCCTATCTACTCGAGATACACCAGTCATACTCCTTAGATACTTCATCTCCAAACATTAAATTTTTGTCTCTTCGTCACTTTCATTCCCCACAACTCCAATGCATACATCACAGTTGGTAGAATCACTTTCTCATATAGGGTTCTCTTTACAGTCATGCACAACCCTCTATTCTTTACCACTCCCTTCACTGCCCCAACACTTTGCATCCTTCATTCACTCTCTGACGTACATATGCTTGTACATCATCATTTGCTGCAACAACAGACCCCAAGTACTGAAACTGATCCACCTCCTCAAGTAACTCTCCATTGAACATGCTATTCAACCTCGCACCATCTTCCCTTCTCTTACATACCATAACCTTACTCTTAACCACATTAATTATCAACTTCCTTTCTCACACACCTTTCCAAAATCTGTCACTAATCGGCTAAGCTTTCCTTCCGTGTCTACAACCAGTACAGTATCATCCTCAAACAACCACTGATTTACTTCCCATTTATGATTATTCTCGTCTACCAGTTTCAATCCTCGTCCAAGCACTCGAGCATTCACCTCTCTCATCAATATGTTAACATTCAAGTTAAATATCCCTGGCGACATCATATATCCCTGTCTTAGCCCCACTCTCATCGGAAACCAATCGCTCACTTGATTTCTTATCCTATAACACTTGCTTTACTACCTATGTAGAAACTTTTCCCGGCTTTCAACAACCTTCCACCAATTCCACATAACCTCATCACATTCCACATCGCTTCCCTATCAACTCTATTACACGCTTTCTCCAAATCCATAAACGCAACATGCACCATCGTACCTTTTGATAAATATTTATCACATATCTGCCTAACTGTAAAAATCTGATTCATACATCCCCTACCTCTTCTAAAACCACCCTGTACTTCTAAGATTGCCTTCTCTATTTTATTCATAGTATGAATCTTTTATTGATATTTATCATTTCATATTTTTATAGATTTACTTTGCATGATTTGGATACACATATCTCTAATCTATTGATGATATTACAAAACTTTTAATAGAGTGTCAGAGTCTCATTTTTATATACTATATTTTTTATTTGATATATAAATCCAATCTATCCATATCGACATACTTTTGAAACTTCTTCCTCCAACACGTAGAGATAAGATGAACGGGAAGTCGTGTAGAGCTGCTTGGCAAGATCTGCCATCGGTGAGACGATATTCGCATCGTGAAGGCCTTGGCCGGTTGAGTCCCTGATGCTGATTGGTTGATGGAGGGATCTCGACCAATCAGTGTACTCGGCTGTGATGGCTAACATTATTTCCTGTGGGAAGATGAAAATACTCTTGGTGAGGTATACCTTTATTTAATAGATTATATAGTTTATATATGTGTGTAGCTCAGGTAATAATAATAATAATAATAATAATAATAATAATAATGCCCACCTGCAGATAATAGCATAGTTATTGACAACGAAGATCTCAGCAGATCCTCCCTATAGTTAGCATCGAATCCTTCCTGGACTTCTTGCTGACTCAGGATGTCAAGGGGGTTAGCAGCTGTCATTCCTAGAAGGAGGCCAACGGGAGTTCGACGTTCCTTGCCTTTGAAATCAAGAGGAAAAGAAAATAATTTCTTATTTTCTGTTTATAGTCGAGAGATTAAGAATATTACTTGGTATAGACAAATCGAGATATTTAGGATATACGAATAAGTACTTAGGCGCGAGTTAACTTTTATATTATAGTTTAGAAATTAGGAATTTTATTTTGTTTAAACGTATGTATTCATTATGCAAGGATTTAAATTCATAACTGTATATATCTGTGTATATAAAACAACAACAACGACAACATCAAAAGCAGTTCTGTTTAGAACTCTGCAGGACATTGGCCACATCCTTATTCATGCTTGGAGTTTTCATCACCACGCTTGTAAACTACGGATTGGTGATGGTGGTTGATTTATGTCTGATTGCTCACAGCAAACGTAGCTATTATAGGTAGCCCTAGTACAGCTCTGCTGATCATCACGTTAAGGTATCCCCACCCACAAAGGGAGGCCCATCTATATATATATATATATATATATACATATGTATATATACATATATATATATATATATATATCTGTATATATATATATATATATATATATGTATATATATAATCTATATATATACATATATATATATATATATATATACCTGTGTATAGAGTTTTATATATGTAATGTCATACATTTACGGGTTTCAGCTGTATTTTCCATCTCATGCATTATGAATTAAGACCCTAAATAGCTTTTATAATAAATCGATTGTTTTTGCGTTTGAGTTGACAAACATATCAAATCCATCTACGGAAATTTTGAAGTAAAACTTACCCATTTTTCTCATATGATTTTTCCAGTCTGGTTTGATAGTGACACCATCAATGCTGGGGCCAACAGCCACTTGGAACTTGGATGTCTTTAGTTGAACCTTTAAGAACATTGGGTTAATGTTATTTTTTTTTATAAAAGTTATATTTTTCCTAAATCATAATTAATATTTAGACAGAAATATTAAAGTTAACTTATTATTTGTCTTTCGCGATTGAAGTAAAAGCACTATAATAAAAAGAAATCATCCTATGTTAAAATAAGTATTTTAATATTGTTAGGTTAAATTTAAACTTAAATTTCTAATGACATTTCGTTTTTCTAAAACACACCTTTACTTATTTAGATAGACTTTCGGTTAAAATTTAGTTATAATCATAACTATAAAAATTTTCAACGTATCCACTGAAATAAATATTTAATTACAAAAAACTTTAATTACCAATAAATTATTCAAACTCATTACCTGGTACATAGAGAGAAAAAATAATCTATTATTTTTTATATTTTGAAACAAATTGCCGTATTGTTTAATTATATGTATCATTAATCTCTGTTTTTTTCACGTTTTAGGAAAACATAAAAAAAGGAGCTAAATACAATATAATTATTTAATTATTAACCAAAAAAAAAAACACTTAACAATTAATGAAATTATTATTATATATATTTCCTTCTGTATTTAATGTTTTCATTAGGTACAAACAGAAAAAAGAAATTCCAATTTATTATTGTTTCTAGCTATTCACATTCCATGTAGCTTACTTGCTTTGTGTGAACAGAATAATCACTGAAAACCACAATATTTACTACGTACAATTGTTCTTTTTATTAGAATAGACAGTATATTAATAACCAAATTCTTAAAAAAAGTTCCTATTATTCTAGCATAGTATATGATTGGAAATAGTATACGCTACAAAATTATAGTCTAAAGAGTAATAATCGTTTCTTTTCTTTTCGATGGACTTATGGTTTTTTTACTTGTAATATAAAACTAATAAAGCAATTGAAATCTAGTCTGGTCATGTAAACTGGTGAACAAAGACTCATTCTCAATACATATAGAACAACATAATCAATCACCTGCAATATGTCATGCAGAGGCCTCTTCCTCAGACACTGGAGAAGATTTTCATAGTGGCGAAAGAGGTCGTTTGGAACAGGGCAGTCCAGCTGGGTGGCTACATCGAAGGCGTGTCCAGATGGGTCCTGGACTGAAGCCCAGGGACTGAGTGCAGATCCTGACATCAGGATTGCTCGCTTGAACAGGCCTGCTCCTGATAACCAGGGGAGAAGGATTGCCCGAAGGATATTATGGTAGGAAGGATTCTATGGTGTTACGTGTTTAGAGGGGCTATTAACTTATATATGTTTGGTACTTTTTTGGTAGAGACATGGTTTATATATATATATATATATATACATGTATATATATATATATATATATATATATATATATATGTGTGTGTGTGTGTGTGTGTGTGTGTGAGTGTGTGTGAGTTTAAACAAATATTTAAGGATTCTGTAAGCCTCAGTGATCATAAATATCATAAACTATATCATCTTCATCCCTCTTTTCTCTCAATAATGTTTACTTTTTGTAGACCAACAGAGAATATAGGAACATCTAACTAAATGTAGTTTGGCCTTTGTAAAAGAACAAGACTCCAATTATAGAATATCTATAAAAGAGAGAAATAAACAATATTGGAAAAGAAATATCCAATAACAAATAAAAAGACGATAATAGAAAATTGAATTAGTGTTTCTTCTTGCTGAAAATTGAATGGAATGGGATATAGACATTGAAGTTTATTGAATCTGACTTTTTAATTACGAATCACAAGAAATCAAGTATGAAGAAATGTATACATACACACACACAAACAAACACACATATATATTTTTATATAGATACACACACACACACACTTATATATATATATATATATATATACACACATATATATATAATTGTATATATATATATATATATATACACATATATATATATACTTGTATATACATACATACGTTTATATATATATATATATATATATATATATATATATATATATATATATATATATATATATATATATATATATATATATATATATATATATATATATATATATAGATATGTATATATATATATATATATATATATATATATATATATATATATATAATATTATATATACATATATATATATATATATACATATATATATATATATATATATATACAATTTCCAATAATATTAGAAAAAATCAAAATACAAATAAACTGAATTAAACAGACACATTATTCCAAAACATACAATTTTCCTTGAAAGTTCACAACTCCAAAACCAAAACCAGAAATGAAAGTTGAAATCCAATGAGGAAGTCCTTTGAGGAAACTTGAGATGCTCCACGATATAGTCATTCTATTATACGTATTATTTAACTCTCGTTTCCATTACGGGATTTTGAAATACGTTTCCTTTCAGGAATTTACATTTGTGGAATAGATGGAGGATTTTGTTTGACTTGATTATCTTTTTTAAGAGCGAAGATGCTGCGTTTAGTGATCATAATAATTATAATACTAATACTACTACTACTACTACTACTACTACTACTACTACTACTACTACTATAATAATAATAATAATAATAATAATAATAATAATAATAATAATAATAATAGAAATGATGATAATAATGATAAAGATAATGATAATAATAATAATAATAATAATAATACTAATAATATTTTTATTATTATTATTATTATTATTATTATTATTATTATTATTATTATAAAATGATAATAATAATTACAATAGTAAAACTTTTCAGCTTATTATTATTATTATTATTATTATTATTATTATTATTATTATTATTATTATTATTATTAGTTGCAGTGCTAGCAATATTAAAATGCTAGATTACAGCAACTGCAGCAGCAATACTATCAACATTAAAAGTAATCATGATATCAAATACATCCATTAGAAATATCACAAAAAATTCCATTAACATCACGCCATCCCTCCAACCACATGTAACATCACCTGAAGAATATCTTAATATCTTTGAAATTTTCCTTTGTCACAGAGAACAAGGTTTACTTACTGACTGACCTGTAGCAGCGGGCGATATGACTAGGTAGTTGAGGCAGGCGGCTCCCCTGCCGTGACCCATGACCGTGACCTGACCTGGGTCACCCCCGAAGCGGACGATGTTCTCTTGAACCCAGTGTAAGGCGGCCAGCTGGTCCATCAGGCCATAGTTAGCTACAGTTGGGCGACCCACTGGGTCAGTGTTCGCGTTGTAAAACCCTGCGGTAGATTAAGTTGAAAAGTTCAGATATTGATGTATTTACGTATACGTATATTATAATTTTGCACATTTAGACAAGTTTTTCATATTCATATTCATATAAGGAATTTATTATACTCCTCTTTATATCTGGATTGTCCTTACTACGTGATTAGAGACTGAAGGCGGAATCAGCTTTAAGACAATAGCCTCTGATCAGCTCGGGAATCGAATCCAGGCCAAAGAAACTGAAGTCTCATTGACTACATAATTTACCCATGAAGAGCTGCTAAGTCAATGGATCCTTGGTTTCTTGATTCCAGGTTCGACTCTCAAGCACGAACAAAAGTTATTATCTTTGAGTGGATTCCCCCTTAGGTGTCTGATCCGAGGCAGAAAAAATTCAGACCATAGGGGAGGGGGGTTATAGTGTATGGCTTATATGAATATATATACCTACACACACACACACACACACACACATATATATATATATATATATATGTATGTATCTATATATATATATATATATATATGTGTGTGTGTGTGTGTGTGTATGTATGTATATACAATGTCTGGTTTCTTTGGCAATCAATGTTACGTATCTAACAATTATACTATAACAACAGCTATTAATTGGTCTAGGATCGACTCTAGCCTAACAACCTCAAAGTATGTATATTTCATTTTAGTATATTTCAACATGAAGGTAACACGCCAATTTCTGGTAACATATAATATCTTTAATCTCCATTTTATGAAAATATTCTGAACTGCATCATCCATTTGCAGCTTTGAATAAAAACAGGAAAACAACTTTTGTGTCACGTAAAGCAAAATACAAAAACCATTCTTTTTGTCTTGAAAGCTTTTTTTTTATTACTTTTTCTTATGTCTTTTGTAAAGGTTGCCGAGACTGAATTATTCCTGTGTGTTTTCCAATGGTTGATTCGCTGCCTGTGTCTCTCTTTCCAGGAAACAAGAAGAAGAATTTCATCAAAGGGGACTTTACCATATCCAAGTCCTCTTCATCTTATTGATAGGGATTCCTTTAGAGTCGACAGGATTAAAAGGATTTCTCTTTTTTTCGTTTATTCTATTTCAAATATTTATCTTTGGAAATATATATCATAGCCAAGGATTATT
>NC_090758.1:46160512-46170512 GCF_036898095.1 Palaemon carinicauda
GGAACAAGCAAAAATGCTGCCAGTGCTGTTATATACAATTACGTAAACCAGAAATACCGGGTTTTCAGAAAAGTGCTTTCCGGACATAGTATAAGCTTGAAACTCTAGGATTTAGTTCTATTTAATTTAACTAGACGATCCTAAAAGTTTCAAGTCCCTATCTTATAAGGTTCGTGAAAAATGACGTCAGAAATATGCAAAAAAATAGCAAAAATGACGTCAACTTTCAGGTGTTCGATATAGAGTCATGGATAGACGCTTTTTAGCAAAGTTGCAACTCTATAATCTTAGCTTATGAATGAGCTAGATAGCTGTTCGACCTCAGGTTTTGTAGACTATGTTTTAAATTGTGTATTAGGCTATGTGGGAATGTTTTGCGGTAATCACGATGGCTGTAGTCACGTACTTAAGTTTCAAAAGGCATCAAACTGACATCTTTAAGCGAACTTTCAACGTTTATTTCTCAGCTTCTGAATAATAAGTTATAGACATGTTTGACCTCACATTTTGAAGATATGACTATAAACTAGTTAATCAATACGGTTGCGTAAAAAAGAGTGATATTTTACCCAAAAACCGATAAATCGGTTGGAACTTTTGACCGGGGAAACGTCTGTCTATATCCGAACATAACTTGACAACAAAATGTTTACCCGATTGAGCGGTTGAAAAAATTGATATAAAAATTTTAACCGGGTGTCGCCAGTCGCTTGCTTTTCACATTACCCATAGTCATAAAACAAAAAAAATTCTGGGTAACGTACCTACAACTATAACGTTAAATAATAAAATAGCATAAACGCCAACCTTTGATCACAGCGCTGGCAAGCGCTACCAAAGAACAAGCAAAAATGCTGCCAGTGCTGTGATCAAAGGTTGGCGTGTATGCTATTTTATTATTTAACGTTATAGTTGTAGGTACGTTACCCAGAATTTTTTTTGTTTTATGACTATGGGTAATGTGAAAAGCAAGCGACTGGCGACACCCGGTTAAAATTTTTATATCAATGGGAAGAATAAATTGTGGGAATGCATGCCAGAAAAGTTGTTTACACCTGGGTTGAGTCAAATTTGTAGGGATGTAGCGACTACTTGTGAGGATTGTCAGAAGGGGAAGTATCAAAACATGCATGCAAGTCCACATGTTTTGAGGTTACGTTTGAAAGAGCCATTTGAGATGTTTGTGATTAATTGTGGTTCATTGCCTATGACTGCGAGGAGACATGTAGAAATGATTATCATGGTCGATCATATGAGTAAGTTTACGTATGCTGTACTCAATCAAGAATAAAATGAGCGAGAATGGTAGGTCATGGGAAGTTGCCGATGTGTGTATGTAAGCCTGCGATAATGTTAAGTGATAATGCACCTGAGTTTGTTGGATGGGAGTTTGAGCAGATGTTAAGAGACTGGGTTATTGAACATGTGTATTCAACTCCGTATATGCCTAGTGCGAATGGTTTGGCTGAAAGGACTGTAAGAACATTGACTAAAACTTTGCGAATGATGAGTACATGTGATAATGACTGGAATTTATATGTTGGGCGTAGGTTATGGGCGTATAATGCGACAGTGCACAAGAATACAGGTATGTCTCCGTGTAAGTTTTTGTTGAATTTTGAAAAGATAGTAAGACTGAGGTTGAGTGTGTCTGAGAATGATAGAGATGTTTGGAAGAAAGCGAATGAGAGGTATGTAACCGATAAAGTGAGAGAGAAAGTGTTAAAAGAAGTAATTGAAACGGGAAGAATGAATATTGATATGGTTCGTGATAGGTTTGAAGGTCCATATAAAGTGTTAAATGTTGGTCCTAGAGTGCTTAGTTACGTTTTGGGAAAAGTATGTGTGGATGGTAGTGGAGAAAATGTTAGGGCACACCACAACCAGTTACGTAAATGGAAGGAAGTACCAGGATAGTTTCAGGAGAATGGGATGAATAAATGGCTAAAAATTAACAAGTATGAACCCAGTAGGTGTAAGACATTAGGTTTACAATATAAGCAAATGCTGTTAGTCGAGTATGGGAAGAAAAAGAATAGGCATGACAAGGGTGTGAATGTACAGTTGAGTATGGAAGATAAATGTGTTAATTATTATTATTATTATTATTATTATTATTATTATTATTATTATTATTATTATTATTATTATTATTATTATTACTAGCCAAGCTACAACCCTAGTTGGAAAAGCGAGATGCTATAAGCCCAAGGGCTCCAATAGGGAAAAATAGTCCAGTGAGGAAAGGAAAAAAGGAAATAAATAAATGATGAGGACACATTAACAATAAATCATCCTAAAAACAGTAACAACGTTAAAATAGATATTTCATATATAAACTATTAGCAACGTCAAAAACAGATATGTCATATATTAACTATGAAAAGACTCATGTTAGCCTGGTCAACATAAAAATATTTGCTCCAACTTTGAACTTTTAAAGTTCTACTGATTAAACAACCCGATTAAGAAGATCATTCCACAACTTGGTAATAGCTGGGATAAAACTTCTAGAATACTGTGTAGTATTGAGCCTCATGATGGCGAAGGCCTGGCTATTAGAATTAACTGCCTACCTAGTATTACAAACAGGATAGAATTGTCCAGGGAGACCTGAATGTAAAGGATGGTCAGAGTTATAAAAGATCTTATGCAACATGCATAATGAACTAATTGAACGACGGTGCGAAAGATTAATATCTAGATCAGGAATAAGATATTTAATAGACCGTAAGTCTTTGTCCAACAAATTGAAAAGAGAATCAGCAGCTGAAGACCAGACAGGAGAACAATACTCAAAACAGGGTAGAATGAAAGAATTAAAACACTTCTTCAAAATAGATTGATCAGCAAAAAGTCTTAAGACTTTCACAATAAGCCAGTGTTTGTACAATTGAAGAAGACACAGACCTAATGTGTTTCTCAAAAGTAAATTTGCTGTCGAGAATCACACCTAAAATTTCAAAAGAGTTATACAAAGTTGTAGAAACATTATCAATGCAGAGATCCAGATGTTGAGGAGCCACCGTCCTTGACCTACATACAATCATACTTTGAGTTTTGTTAGGATTCAACTTCATACCCCATAATTTGCACCATGCACTAATTTTAGCTAAATCTCTATAGAGGGATTCACAAACCCCAGATCTACATTCAGGGGATGGAATTGATGCAAAGAGAGTAGCATCATCTGCATATGCAACAAGCTTGTTTTCTAGGCCAAACCACGTGTCACGTGTATATAGTATGAAAAGTAATTATTATTATTATTATTATTATTATTATTATTATTATTATTATTATTATTATTATTATTATCATTTTCTCTATCACTGTCTTTCGACAGGGTGATATTTATAGTGTAGGGTTCCTGGTTGCATCCTGCCTCCTTAGGAGTCCATCACTTTTCTTATTATGTGCGCCGTTCCCAGGATCACACTCTTCTGCATGAGTCCTGGCGCTACTTCAGCCTCTAGTTTTTCTAGATTCCTTGTCAGGGATATTGGGATCGTGCCTATTGTTCCTATGATTATGGGAACAATTTCCAGTGGCAAATCCCATATTCTTCTTATTTCTGTTTTCAGGTCTTGATACTTAACCATTTTTTCCCTCTCTTTCTCTTCGACTTCTCGAGTCCCACGGTACTGCGACATTAATGAGTGATACTTTCTTCTTGATTTTGTCAAACAACGTCACTTGCACATATTACCCTATCTGTTCTGATACTATAGTCCCGGAGGATCTTCGCCTGATCGTTTTCTATCACTTCCTCAGGTTGGTGCTCGTACCAGTTATTACTGCAAGGGAGCTGATGTTTCTTGCACGGGCTTCAGTGGAGTGATTTTGCCTCTGTATCATGCCTCCTTTGTACTGTTGCTGTGCAAGTACCGGACATTCGCTTACTACGTGGTTTATGGCTTCACTTTCATATTGCAATTACTACATATGGGAGAGATGTTATTTCCTTCTATCGTTCTTTGAACATATTGTTTAGTGTGTCTCATGTATTGGCCGTGCATTGGTTTGTTGTGCCAGTCCTCTATTCTGTCAGTCCTTCCCATGCACTCTTGGGCCACTCGTCTTCACTGGTTTTCAGATATTGCCCCAGTACTCTATTCTTGATGTTAATGCAGCCTTCTACACTTAGTAGTCCTCTCCCTCCTTCCTTTCGTGCTTTGCAGAGTCGGTCCGTATTTGCTCTTGGGTGTAATACTTTGTGTATTGCCATATGTTTCTTATTTTTTTTTTTTTGGGGGGGGGGGTCTATGCTGGAGAGTTCTGCCTTTGTCCATTCGATTATTCCAGTGCTGTGTCTGATTACTGGTAGTGCCCATGGGTTTATGGCTTTTATCATATTTCTGGCGTTGAGTTTTGACTTGAGTATCCCTTAAGTCTCTGCGTATATTCTTTCCCGATCGTGTCCTTCATCTCAAGGTATTCTATATCACCTCCATCCATTATTCCCAAGGTATTTGTATTCCGTCTTATCTATGTGTTTGATGTAGCTCCCATCTGGTAGCTTTATCCCTTAAATCCCTGGTACTATGGCCTTTTGTATTATTATTATTATTATTATTATTATTATTATTATTATTATTATTATTATTATTATTAGAATTTGTATTATTATTATTATTATTATTATTATTATTATTATTGTTATTGTTATTGTTATTGTTATTGTTAGAATAAATCATTCGGGAATCATTAGCATTATTTCTGCATCAATTCTCATCAAAAGGAATGAGAATGATTCCATAAGAATGTAGTTCATTGACCTTGTATATCATTATTTCGTATAGATATAAAATTAACATGTAATCATGGCGAATCTCGACCAGCTATTGGTTGACCCCATACATCAATAAATACAACTTCATAGAATATGAGGTTGATAAGGTATTGGATTCTTTTGATCGGTTTCCCATTTCAGAAAAGATGATAAATTGTGAGAAGAATGTCAGAGTAACATACTGGATTATATAGGCCGTACTGCATTAAGCAGAAAGTCTTTTATGCTAAAGAAGGCCTTAATAATAGAAGCCATAAAGACGTGTTTTGATATTTAATCTCAGAGTCTGCAAGTTGAGGACATAAAATGGAACTTTTGCAAGGGTGTCATAAAATCTTATTTGGAATACCAGGTTAATTTTGGAGTCTTCTTTTAATTCTTCTTCCAACCGAAGACAAAAAACTGAAAAAAGACTAAAGAATCTATCTTCTCTTAAAAAGAGTTTGTTCATTTGGTTGACGATGTAGTTTTTCTTCTTCTCCTTTTTCCTTTTAATCTTCTAAGTAAAGGAGAGTCTGTTGCTTTTCCTTGCATTTAGTGATGGCTTCTGCCTGCAACAAAGAGCTATTGAGCTTTGTGTATTTTCTGATGATTGCAATTGATTGTAAGAACTGGTGGATACACAAGGCTTCGTCATGGGTTTTGTAATATTCATCATTGCCTCTTCTATCTTTTTCTGTTTCATTACTTCTCGTGTTTTATTTACAATAAAATGTCATCCTGATTGGTTTTGATAACTTATATGATGGAGTTATAGACTAATTATAGTATTATTTTTATTCAATTATATTCATATATAAGGAACCTGCTCCCCACTCCTTATCCAGACTTTGCCTGACGATGAGAGGAGACACTTGGCCACCTTTTGTATCATTTAGCAGCCATACTTTATTATACAGACCTCGACTAGTTTACTTTTAGTAAGATAGCAGATTTTTCCTATGCATTTTTCACTCCATTACTGATGACAGACATAAGACAGTTATTGACAAAACGCAGTTGCATCTGCAGAAGCAGTTTCACCATACAGAAAGTCGAATCTTTGTTAAAACTATCGTATTTGTTTGTTTGTTCACCTGTATGTCCACTAAATCTAATCCTTATATCTTTATCTACCTTTGAGGTTCTTTCAACTTCCTTCAGGTCCCATGATCGGGTCATTGAACTAAAAAATCTTCTTTCCTTCCTATCCATTGACTGGAGAATTTATGAAAACGTCGTATGTATTGATTTAATTTCATGTGTGTTTGACATTGAAAATTCCTTCTCCAATTTCATGGCAGAAAATGGGATTAAGAAGGACCTTAGGCCCACATTACATTGGAGTTCGGTGATTCTTTCCGAATAAGCTCACAAATTGACCTGGTACTCCAAATAAGACTTTATGATGTGGCGGGATGTTGCGAGGACAACCCCCACACCCTGAATAACACTTACTGACAATGGTCTCCACAAAACAAACTTTCCCCTTACGTAATCTACAACCAGACTCTTAGACAAAAAGGACGAAATAAACAAAACATATCCTAAAAACTATACTTCTCAAAACTTAAAAATAAATCAATAACCATCCACATTCAAATTATCAACACTTAAAACTAATCAAAAACTTAACACAAAATAATATAATATATAATACCCAAAAGCACCATTCATATAACCCGCAAAAACCCTAACAGACTTAAAATTATCCCATACACCAAAACCAATATTTGTTTATGTGTGGACGTCTTTGTCCACACAAGGGCCAACAGTCTTTAATTACTCAAAACCACAACTTTGTAACAACCCCGACACTGACAAATATCAACACAACTGCATTAATTGATTTTGGGTCGTGAGCGTTGCCATCATAATCATCATCGTCATACGTAATCTTGTTAAACAGGCCAGGTCATCAACGCTTGGTCAATCCAAATGAGCAGTCTAACACAATCATTTACAGGCCAGTTCATCAACAATTATCCAAATCCAAGCAGTCGTGCCAGTTTCCTTATTATAGTGAAGTCGTCAACAATCACTTTCACATAAATCTTCTCCCCAAAGGAGGAATCACGGCTGTTGAAATAATCAAAACACTTCCAACGCTGGTAAGAAAAATATAATAATAAATCCAGCACTCACTACTGCCTCTTGCTGCAGTCAAATAAAAAAAAACATTCGCTCTGAAACATTCAGCACTGGCGTAACCTAGCTAAAAACATAAACAAACAATCTCATTTAAACCAACAGTCTTTCTCACCACACACAATCGATACACTAACTACTTTCGCTCGCTAACACAATCTCTCTCTCTCTCTCTCTCTCTCTCTCTCTCTCTCTCTCTCTCTCTCTCACTGGATTTGGCAAAATACAAAAATTAAGATAAAGCAAAAATAAATCCTCCACAATGACACCCTTACATAAATTCTATTCTATATTCTTGACTTGCAGACTCTGACATTGAATATGAAAACACGTCTTTATGGCATCTATTATAAAGGCCTCTTTTAGCATGAAAACTCCTCTGCATAATACCTATTGAATCCATTAAAAACCAAATCAATCTAGTGTGTTAATCTGACATTCTTTTTACAATTTATCATCAAGAAAATCAAGGAGGCTTTTATCAAGACCTTAAGAACAGAAATATATGGCCTTTGTTTTGGCTCTGAATATAAAGGATTTCTTTTCTGAAATAGCTAACAGAAGAAAATAATTCCCTACCTTATTAAGCTCATATTATATGAAGTTGTATTTATTGATGCATCAGGTCAAAAAACAGCTGGTCGAGGTTTGCTATAATTATATGATTAATTTAATTTTTGATAAAATAAAGATATCAAAGGTCAATGTTATCACGTCAACGAACAGTTGGTAGAGCTTCGCTAATATTGTATGGTGAATTTGATTCTGGATAAGATAATTATGAACTGCAGGCCACTATGCATTTTATGGAATCATTATCATTCATTTCGCATCATTCAATTTAGGACGTTATTACTGCCTCACTTTTGATCTCATTACTCTCTCTCTCTCTCTCTCTCTCTCTCTCTCTCTCTCTCTCTCTCTCAGAACAGGGCATATTTTTCATTTAATCTGCTATACACATTCTTCATTCTTCATATATCAATAATATGTACAATGTTATTGGTTCGTGTTTGCAAGGCTCGGAGTTTCTTTTGTCTTGCCTCAGACAAGTAAACCCAACTATGAAAGGCTAGCACAGAATAGCGTAGTTTATGGAGGTGTAGACAAACTGCATATGAGCCTTTCGTGGAAGTATATAAGGTGTGAGTCAACTGCTAGCTTCTCATTGATTTTGAGATGTGAGTTCGAATCTAGGTCCAGGCAGGAAAAGTTTTCATAGAATTAATCTGTCCTTGGTTGTGTGATCCGGAAGCAAGACTGATTTCTGCGTCGAAAGCTATTTGTTTACCAGTAATTTAAAAAAGCATATATATATATATATATATATATATGCGTGTGTGTGTTTGTGTGTGTGTTTGTGTGTGTGCATTCCTAAAAATATATCTCCTAAGTCCTTGATGTGCGTAATTCTGGCCAGTGACCGAACTTGAACCTAAACCTTTTCTATTCCTTCCCCTAAATTAAAAGAACGAAAAGAAGAAGGACGTCCCATTAATATCTCAACATATACTGTAAATGTATTATTGTCTTGAGAATTATCCAAAGTAATTATTCTTCATATCTTTTCCTGCGGTTACATAGCAATGGTTGAATGAACAACTAAGAAGACATTGGATACAGTTACTACAGTCATCACCCTTAGTGATAATGGACTCACCAAATTGAAAAAAAATAATGAAGTTTTGTGCGCATGATACGTATAATTGCCTGAGTTGATCATTACCTGGAATGTGAGATACATAGGAAAGCTGCTTATTAAGACTAAAATGATGATTTTAATAGGTTTTAGAGAGAGAGAGAGAGAGAGAGAGAGAGAGAGAGAGAGAGAGAGAGAGAGTTATTAATTAGATGCTGTAATATGATCATCAGTATTCGGAGGCGTATAGAGTTATTAGTGTTTGGTTTCCTGCTTAACAAAATCGTAAAAATAGGTTATCTCTCTCTCTCTCTCTCTCTCTCTCTCTCTCTCTCTCTCTCTCTATTCCTATTCCTTGCATCAATGACGAAAAATTACTGATTGTTTAAAAGTTTAATCATTTGAAGAAACATCTTAAAAGGACGAATAATTATCTTTATAAACCGTATTTCGTATTTACTTTACTACCATTACAGAGGATCAGTAATATATAATAATAAAAACAATAGATCATGCTATCTACTAATTAGTATAATTCTGTGAACAATTAGCATTTATACAATGATTATCATTGAATGATAATAGTAAAACTGTTTACTATTTTGATATGCTAACAATTATGGTCTGATTGATTGTTAACATAAAATATTATGATATCAATATTATGATATTAATCATTCATATCAATATCTGGTGATAAAAAATGATGCTACTGATTCTTGATTGTTTTTATCTCTATTAATAATAATAATAATAATAATAATAATAATAATAATAATAATAATAATAATAAAATACTATTTGTTTATCAATTAAGAATTTCAATATTCAATGCACGAATTATTTAGTATAACTCTTATTTTATGTTTTAGAAGTTTCCATCTAATCCCCAAAAATAAATAATTTAATATAAAAAGTGAATAAAATTCATTCTGGAATTGCCAAAGGAGGAATCCCTGTATCCGAAATTCCAGGAACCCAGATTGGACCCTTCTGGATGTGATGCTGTAACCAGAGAAGACAAATGTCTCTCCACACAAAGGACGGAAGGAGGACATTCTCATATACATTTCCAGACTGTTTCCTTTTGCTGGAAATCTATTTCTCTCTCTCTCTCTCTCTCTCTCTCTCTCTCTCTCTCTCTCTCTCTCTCTCTCTCTCTCTCTTTAATATATATCGGACACACTTTATAGATAACAATGATGGAGGTTTTAAGGTCAATTAAAGTCCATGATAGGATAATCTCTGGTATTTTTTATATTAAATAGTGAATTAAATGCATTACATGTGTTTTACTGATAGATACTGACGTAGAGATATGTATAACTTTGCAATTTAATTTCGCTTTATTCAATATTATTTTCTTTTTTTTATGATGCAAATATACGACTGAAAGGAATTACAAGATATATTACTTATGAGGAAGGAATAAAGATAAATGA
>NC_090758.1:46175512-46225512 GCF_036898095.1 Palaemon carinicauda
CATGCTCTCTCTCTCTCTCTCTCTCTCTCTCTCTCTCTCTCTGTTAGCTAGCATGCTGGATATGCCGGGGCTAGCTATGCCGACTATATGCCCACTGAATGACAGTATATGTTTATACATGTAGTCAGTATATTTGCAATATACTGCAGATAGAAAAACTACTGTATACTAGTAGTTATTTTCCAATATATTTTGGTTATTCTTGTCCTGATGTTTTCTGAAACCACTTCTATATTGAAAGAATAGAATTCCTTCAATATTTTGATTAGAAATCAGTTTTTCATTTTACCCTACAATATTAAATGTTTAAAGGGTTGATGGTATTACACTTCTAACCCTTAAAGGGTAGAACCCTTATCCTTGAATCTCCCTGATCAGGAAATTCTATGTTTTAATATTGTAAGGGAGGCCACAGCAAATAGTTTGGGTAGGATACACAATTATATGTCTTTTATTCTTCCTATTCCAGTTGGTGTCATGCTGGCTGGACTGTACCGTCAGATGCTTGCCACAAAGGCAGCACACTTTCTGAACTACATTATATATAATCATACAGTAGCCAGTAATTTGCAATATAGCATATACTACAAACAGAAAACTATAGTATGATCATACAGTAGTTATTTCTAACATATCTTGGGTACCCTTGTGCGGGCTTCTGCTGGTACCGTGGGTATATTGAGATAATAATATTCCTTCAATATTCGGATTAGAAATCAGTCATCCTTACCCCACAGTGTTAAGAGTAAAAAAGAGCAGTGACGTTTACACTTCTCTACCATTAGAGGTTAGAACCCCTTTACTGGAATACCCTTGATAGAGGAGTTTCCTTATAGTTAATACTGAGGGGAGGTAACAGTATTTGCCTGCAGGGGATACAAAAGTATGTGTCTACCACTATCCCTTCTAGCCTTCTATCCTAAGCTATTGGTTAAAAGATGACTTCTATATATTACTTATCAGTTTGATAATCAATTGTATATTCATTCTGCTTTCCTTTCTTTATTGGAGGAACCCCTTGATGACATGTGTTGCAATCTTTTGCAATATCAAAAGTAAGTGTTTTTTACGGTCATAATGCTTGCAGGTTTCATGCCCCCTTCAATATTATTTCCAAATCCTTGCATTATTGTAACCCGCAAGTGTGCAATGTATGTCGGACCGTAATGTCCGAGGGTTTTGAGAATCCGAAATCGATAGTGTCTAGGGATGCAGCTCATAACAAACTACGCAATTGGGTGAGAGGTTTACAGAAAATCTCTCCGCGACCATACCTACCTATTAACAGGATGCGTAACTTACTATTCCTGAAAGCAAGTAAGGAAATGGTGGTGCCACAGGCACGATCTACACCTCCCTGTGGCCATGTAGCTTTTGGGGAGGAGGGCCAGAAGCCCCCACGGGAAGAGAGAGAGAACGTCGTGTCGGAATTGCTTCCGTCTCTGCCGGCTCTAGAGCCATTGATGGAATGGACCAAATATAGGTCCAAATGAAAGGTCTAATTGAAAACCTTCGCAAACAAAATTAAAAGGGGCCATACAAACGACCCGGAGACCAAGACCTTCTGACATGCTCCAAAACAAATCCCTGGAGGTTTACAGAGCTTCTGCTGATTTTAAACGGCAAACTCTACATTTCGGAGAAGATGGGTGCTGTTCCTTTGGACAAGATCCAATTTTGGCCAAGCTTTGACGCTTTCCCTAATTGCTTCATTCGTCTGAGACATGAAGCAAAGTCAAGGAAAGATACGGAACTGAAGGAGGTTATGGTTCTCGACCATGATAAGGCACAGGCTATTTTGTCAAGTACCCTGAGGAAAGCGTGTTACTCGGTGTCGAAAGTAGTCACACTAGGTAACAAACACCCTTCCTCTCTTGCTCCTGCTTCAATATCATTCCCCTTTATGTGGAGAGCATTTAAATCTGTTGCTGAGGCAGTGGAAGCAGGTAGTCCTTTTCCTGCACTCGAGGAGTGCAAGCCTCTGTCACTAGCCTTTCCCAGGCAGGAGAAGGACTGGAAGGATGTCCACTTAACCTTTTCAGTAGGAAGACTAGACGCAGATGTTGCTAGTTGACAGTTTAGTGAGAATCTTCTTAAAATACCTTAGTTTCATTTATATAACGAACAAGAGACAAAATAGAGACTTGCAGCCTCCCTATCCTTACAGAACTGTATAGAGTTGTGTTTAACCCACCAAACTACCCCATATATGCTCATGGTTTTGGCCAAAATGCATAGTAAAAGATCTTTATGCCTTTATGAAGGCTAGGAAAGCCTGTAGAGAGTTTGTGTTCGCTGCCGCGACAGTGAAACATGAAACTAGGAAGCTGATATCTTCCAACATCTGGGGTAAAGACCTCTTTCCAAACGAGATAGTTAGAAAGACGATTAAGGGAGGCCACCACGGAGAACATAAGGCTTCTCCAAAAGTGGGGCATCCTTTCAAAGAGAAAAATCTTCCGCAGTTGTGGGTCCCCCAACCTAAAAGAAAGACGGAAAAGTCTAATAGCTTTCCTCGGTATGTTCAACAACATCACACAGTCACAATGACCGCGATGCCACAGGCAAGCGGTCGGATATGTGAACCTTCTGATTACGCTAAGCAAAGAGATGCTTCCTGGTAGGAGGGAGATTCCTTCAGGATCACTGGAGCTTCGATACTTTGGTCCAAGGCCTATTCTAGATGGGACTAATATGGGAAATAGACATGCCTCCACTATCATTTCCTCAACTCTTCCTACACTCCAAAACCATCCTGGAAGAGTATACCTTAGAGCTCTAGAGCATACAGGCGGTGAGGAAAGTACAGTCCATCCAATTCCACGGAAGGCTTTTTGGTGTTCACGAAATGGACTCAAGAAAACTCAGTCATTCCTGAACTTGTCGCCATTTAGGAAGTTCAAATAAAACAGCAAGTTCAGAAGGTTAATCCTTCTAAACATAAGGACCCCTATTTCAAAAAGGGGTCGTTCGTAGTCTTGTCAGACCGGAAAGATGTCAATTGACAACTTCAAGTCAGTCACCCTCCTTCCTTCCTACCTAGAATTCAAGTTACAGAGCATAATGTATGTCCCAGGAAAGATACTTGTAACTATGTGCCTGGACAAAAGGCTGGGCTGGGCAATACCCGGAGTGGTTGGTCTATGATCATCCAAGGAAGTGATCTGGTCCCCGGAACATCGGGAATGCAAGATAAGCTTCAAGAAGTCTCAATTCTCTCCAGCTCAAAGGTTTCAATGGCTAAAAAACCACTGAAACCTGTGGTCACACCAACTCTCCTTTCCCCTTGGGAAGGTAAAAGGACATTACAGGGTCGATCAAGAGACCAAGGTAATCAGTCAAGATCCAGGGACGCTAACAGGGAGAAGTTCAGTACTCTCTCCAGTTCGCAATACTCACAGACCCAGTGCTAGAGAGCCCAACTGATAGATGCGTTAGGAGTCTGGAAAAGATATGCATCAGAGGCTCTGGAGAGATCTAAAAGGACCGATAGTGGTCTTTCCTTAATCACTTCTCTTGCAATGGTCAAAGGCCAAAAGCCTATTGAAAACCATGTTGGTTCTGTCATGGTGGGAGAAGCTCTCTCCAAAAAAATCAGACCTCTCTCAGATTGGTCTGGGACATCAAAGTGATAATGAGACGTCAAATCCGACAAGGCTAGAGAACGTCTCATACAGGCTAGGTGACGTTAACCATCCCTTACCTTAAGGGATGGAACCTATCAGCAGTTCACGTACAATCGATCCGCAATGTGACAGCGGATGCCCTACTTGGGCTCAAGCCGATAGAGTTGGAATGGTCCACAGACGCAGACCTATTCTTTCCCAGATGGGAACAAGTACCAGAACTGCAGACTGACCTCTTCGTCACGAGCGTCATCAAGAAACTAGTGGAGATAATAGACATCATGTCTCTAGTATAGAAGGGATGGACTCAGGAATTCCTGGTCATCCCATTCAATCCCCTACTGAGGGTCCTCAACATACTGAAATCCTTCCAGGGAGGAGTGGCTCAGAACCCTCTCAAGTAGCCCAAGAGCAATCTGTTCCCTTTGATGAAGGAACAGAAGCTGAGGCTGTCCCTAGTTCTGATCCCACGGCTACCGCAGATGGTTCAGAAGTTAATTGCCTTCGATTTATCATAGCGAGCTAAAACCCTTCTTTTCATGATTTTCTTGCCCTAGCGGTTAGGAAAATATTTGGGATCTCAGAAGGAAATATAGATTTCCTAGAAGAATATAAGCCTCAGTCAACTAGAAGACAGTATGACTCATCTTGGAAGAAGTGGGTTGCTTTTTTAAAAGCAAAAGGACCAAAAGAAATTTCAATGAACTTCTGTCTGTCCTTCTTTGTCCACCTTCATAATCAAGGTTTGGCAGCCACCACGATAACTACATATAAGTCTGCCTTGACTAGACCACTTCTATATGCCTTTCAAGTGGATCTGGTGGATGAAATCTTTAATAAGATTCCGAAGGCATGTGAAAGGCTTAGGCCTGCAGCACCACTGAAGCCCATCTCATGATCTTTGGATAAGGTCCTACATTATGCCTCATTTGTGAACAATGAAGATTGTTTCCTTAAGGATCTAACCCAAAAGGTTATTTTTCTGTTCGCTATAGCCTCTGGGGCTAGAGTTAGTGAAATAGTGGCCCTATCCAGAGATGAGGGTCACATTCAGTTCACAGAAGTAGGAGAACTGAATCTCTTCCCTGATCCATCCTTTCTTGTTAAGAACGAGCTACCCACTAAGAGGTGGGGTCCCTGGAGAATCTGCCCTCTGAAGGAAGATGTCTCTGTATGTCCTGTAGAGTGTCTAAAGGTCTATCTTCGTAGAACTTCGGACTTCAGGGAAGGACAGCTCTTTGGAGGAGAAACCTCTGGATCAAACTTGTCCCTGAAACAAATGAGGGTGAATCTCACCTACTTTATTCGTAGAGCGGATCCTGACAGTACTCTCGCAGGTCATGATCCGAGAAAGATTGCTTCATCACTGAACTTTTTTCAGTATATGGACTTTGAGCGTCTTCTCTCATATACTAGATGGAAATCATCCATGGTGTTCTACAAACACTATTCTAAGCAGGTCCATGAACTGAAGCACTATGTGGAGGCGGCAGGAGGTGTATTAAAAACCTGTCATCTAATTCTGCAATGAACAGTTAATTGACTGGGACTGTCAATTAAAGGGAGAAGGTGTCAGCACTTTTAGTGTGATCCTCTTTTAGATAGTGTTACTAGGGTGACACTAACTTTGTTCAATATCTCAGGTGGGAAATTATACAGATAGCACCAGTGCCGTGTGTATGTAGTACACAGTGCTGATAGAATAAAACAGGTATGGAAATTATGAAGAGAGATTTATAAAACTTCTCTTCAGTCTGAGAGTGGCATTCATCGTTTCTTCCCTTTTGAACAAGGGAAAAATAATTTCCGTATACGTCGCAGGTATAATTCCTCCATCTTCCCACATGCGTTTTACATGTTAATTCATTTAGCTATTTATTAGAAATAAACGTCTATTAGAATTTAATTAAATCCTAAATCACCCGACAATACCATGTTTAAGATGCCAGAGTTCTTTGACTTACTGATGTAAGTATATTTCATATCACTGTATGCTTACAAACAATGGATATAATGGACACTGATACTGGTTCGGAAATATATACAAACCATGAGACTGTTTGTATATTCAGTGTATATTTATGTTTGTTCATACGATATATACTAACCTTGAGGCCCCTTTTCTACCGTCTACAATGACTCTTCACTGTAGGGGGCAGGAAGCAATAACATCGTTTATGACTAGTGATGATGACGGATAACGGTAACGTCCTTTGTCTCAAATGGTCCATAGAAATATTGTCCCAAGGTTAAGGCACTGAGGAAAATCCACAGATACATTAATTCTCTGGTGTGCTTTCATCAGGACGACATGGCTTCTATTTCTTTCAATTTGTGATTTTTTCATTAATTGATATATGTATATGTATGTATATATATATATATTATATATATGTATATATACAGTATATATATATATATATATAAATAGTTTATTTATATATATATATATATATATATATCTATATATATATATCTATATATTTATATATATATATCTATATATATACATATACATAAATATATATATATATATATATATGCATATATATATATATATATATAGATAAATACACATACATTCATATATATATATATATATATAATATATATATATATATATATACATATATATATAAATATATATGTGTGTGTGTGTGTATAGATATATACACATACATATATATATATATAAATATATATATATATATATATACATATATTATATATATATATATGTGTGTGTGTGTATAGATATACACACACACACACTCATATATATATATATATATATGTGTGTGTGTGTATATATACATACATACATATATATCTATATATATATATATATATACATATATATAGATATATTATATATATATATATTATATATACATATATATATATATATATATGTGTGTGTGTGTGTGTGTATGTGTGTATATAGATGTATACACACACACATATATATATATATATATATGTATATATATATATATATATATGTGTGTGTGTGTGTGTGTGTGTATACTACGAAGTTTTGATTCGATTTTGATATGCATTATAAGATTACTGAGATGAAATTTGAATGTATGTACTTTCACTTTCAAATTCAAAATTTTTACAAGTAGAATCTTCATTGCGGAAGATTACTTGATATGCATATGAATGAATAAAAGAACCAATCTTCAGATGACTTGATGGATGCTGTTGTGATTAATCATTACAAAAAAATATCTCAATTTGGATAATGGGACGTCGAAATGGCCTCTTCCATCTCGTTTGGTATATCAAATCCGGACAATTTCCACCAAAAAGAATAAGGAAGGATCCATTTAGATGATAACCATGTTTTTTAGTGAGGGTCCTTTTAAGGAACATTTATACAGAGCAAAGATGCCTTTTCTCTCAGGGTCTATTTCCCTTATATGTTTGTTTACGACAAATAACTATCATTGGATCAAGTGGGTTCTCTATTGATACTATCAAGCCTCCCTTCATAAAATGTTTGTCAACAAATATGCAAAGTTAGAATTTTCGTAGAGTTCTAAATATCTTCTGTTTAATTAAAAATTTCGGTAATCACTTGGATTTTTTTTGTTTTATTTTTCAAAAAATGCAATCAAATAAGAAACTTTATTCATAAAAGCAAATGATATATGGTAGGTTTCGAATAATTTCTGAATTATGGAAAATATTATACATAAATAGTTCAAAACCTCCTCACTAGATAGCATTGCAACCAGTACACCATTGAATGAAAAAAGGGCAAAACACCGAAGCATTTTGTTGATGCAAATAAATGAATATGAATTCTGGACGTCAATTACAAAACCCATTAATATAACATA
Organism: Palaemon carinicauda; assembly: GCF_036898095.1. Taxonomy (NCBI): domain Eukaryota; kingdom Metazoa; phylum Arthropoda; class Malacostraca; order Decapoda; family Palaemonidae; genus Palaemon; species Palaemon carinicauda. The sequence goes on from NC_090758.1 coordinate 46,182,987, forward strand.
ACACAAAACAACGGCCAAACTTTAGGATTTTCTAACTTTTGTTTGTATAACTTTCCATTTTAATCTTCATTTATATTTTTTGAAAGGAAAATAATTTGTGAATTTTAGTTTAAATGTGTTATCATATACTCTTTCCTAATGAAATTTCTTTCTCTCTCTCTCTCTCTCTCTCTCTCTCTCTCTCTCTCTCTCTCTCTCTCTCTATTTTCCCATATATCATAAAACAATTTCTTAATAGGAAAAGATTTCCAAAGCATTTAATACTCGTAAACAAACCATAATTTTCGTCAATGACAATGAAATTCGATTAGGAATTAATTCAATATAAAAAAATTTCTTATGATGAAACGTAAAAAAAAAAAAAAAAAAAAACATAATTTAAGTAGGTATTCCAATAAAATGTTTTTCTATATATCAAATATGAGATGTCTTTTTCTGGTCCCGTCTTCAAGGGAAGATTTATTGCCCGTGTGTTGTGACAGAGAACCAGGAATAAACGGTTTCACGATTTGGTGTCTGGAATACCACAATATATATATATATATATATATACATATATATATATGTGTGTGTGTATATATATATATATATATATGTGTGTGTGTATATGTATATATATATATATATATGTATATGTATATACATGTATATATATATATATATATATGTATATATATATATGTATATATATATATATATATACATACATACATATATATATATATATATATACATATATATATATATATCACAAGCACACTTGATTTCAAAAATTAATGTAAATATCACCCACGAACGGCATTTAATACCGAATTCTATCTGGGGAATATATATCCACTTAGAATTCATTTTATGGAAACAACTTCTGGTCGCGTGGAGATTCGAACCTCCATCTGTGGGGCGGAAACCATACCAGTAACGGCTCTACTGACTGAGCTATCAAGAGAGATAAAAGTTTATGACAAGTCCCCATACATTTGTTTTTTATATATATATATATATATATATATATATATATATAAAACAAATCTAGACATATATATGATCGTGTACTAAATGAAGGACATAAGATAAGATTGACAAATAAAAATAAAAATTTAACAGTGTCATAACAAAACATATAACTGTTTCAGTGGTAATTAAGTTAATGATACTCATAAATATATTGATAGACGTAGTCGTTACTTAAACGTAACAGTCATAAGTAAATTGTACCACATCCCCGCTATTCCACCCAAGTGTGTGGAGCAGGTATCCTCTGGAGGAATGCAATCTCCCAAGACCAAACAATAGTGTAGACGAGGTTTGGCTTAGGAGATTCGAGACAGTCGTTGAAGGATCATATCATGCGAGTAGATGAGACTGTAACTATTTTAAGCAGCTCTTGTAGGAGTAGGACACTCCAAAATCAAACCATTGTTCTCTAGTCTTGGGTAGTGCCAAAACCTCTGCACCATGGTCTTCCGCTGCTTAGGGGTAGAGTTTTCTTGCTTGAGGGTACACTCGGGCACGCCATTTCTATCTTGTTCCTCTTCCTCTTGTTTTTAGGAAGTTTTCATGGTTTATATATGATAGAGCTAATTTAATGTAGTCAATGATCTTAACATATTCCATTTTGATTGCTATTACTTCTCTTCTAGATTATTTATATCCTTGTTTCCTTTCCTCACAAGGCTATTTTATCCTGTTGGAGTCCTTGACCTTATAGAATTATGCCCTCCAAACTAGGGTTCTAGCTTAGCTAATAATAATAATAATAATGATAATAATAATAATAATAATAATAATAATAATAATAATAATAATAATAATAATAATGATAATAATAATCATAATAATAATTATAATAATAATAATAATGATAATAATAAAATAATAATGATAATAATAAGAGAGTTCACGCAATAATTCAAAAATTCCTTAAGGAAGACCATCACACAATACAAGAGGTACAAGGCTTATCTTCAGGTATATATAGGAGGAAAGGGAAGAAGAGGGAGCAAATTCAAAGAGAAAATAACCTGGCAACAGTTTGAAGGAGAAAAAAATTGTTTCGATAAATGATTAAATTCGAGGAATAGCTCACATCTTATATTTTAGATATTGCAATAGTCAGCATAATTACGATGAACTTGATGAATGTTAAGAATATTTTTTATACACTACATTTTAAAATTACATATTAAAAAACACCAATTTCAATCTACTTTTACATTTCAAAAATAAAGGTTTTAATGTCTCTAGACTATATTCCAACTCTTTGTTTATGTTTATATATGTAAATCTTCTTATCAGACAGACGGTAAGCAATCATTGCTTAGAGCAATATCATATTATCCCATAAATCTCTTCTGATATGTCAATCCTTTAATGACAATTCTTATCTCGCCTTTGTTATGTCACTCTTTCGAAAGTATCCATCATGAGGCTCAATAGTACATAGTATTTTATAAGTTTTATTCCAGCTGTTACCAAGTTGTGGAATGATCTTCCTAATCGGGAAGTTGAATTAGTAGAACTTTAAAAGTTCAAAGTTGGAGCAAATGTTTTTATGTTGACCAGGCTGACATGATTCCTTTTATAGTTTATATAGGACATATCTGTTTTGACGATGTCACTGTTTTTAGAATGATATATTGTTAATTTATTCTCATCATTTATTTATTTCCTTATTTTCTTTCCTTACTGGGCTATTTTTTCCCAGTTGGAGCCCTTGGGCTCAAAGTATCTTGCTTTTCCAACTAGGGTTGTAGCTTGGCTAGTAATAATATATATATATATATATATGTATATATATATATATATATATATATATATGTAATAGTTAGAATAGTAATATTACATGTTTAAAACAAATGACGTAATATGTCATGTTGGTTGGAAGAGCTGACCGTGAGATTTGCTATGGTCACTCAAATTGTAAGCAGGATGTAAGATGCTAAGTTGCCATTCTTTCTTAGTGTCAACACATTGTCTCTTCGTGTGAAAGTTTGTGACGTCACCGGATGCAGGTGTCTTCCGATTCCGTCACTTGGTTAAGAAAAAGCAAGCATACGATATTTGTGATATCGGTAATTTATTCAGTTCATATCTAAACTTCACCAGAATTGGTCATGTGGACCAACACAGCTTCCTCCAGTGATGGAGATGTTTAACTCAGTTGTTATTCACAATAAAACTTAAAACTACTAAAATGTGTTCAGTAAACCATTCAAATACATCTGAAAACAACTCATACTCAAATGTGTGCTTAAGACAGTAGCACACCAATAAATGGTGGCAGCGATTAAACTCAAAGACAGCGATTAAACTCAAAGACAGCGGTTAAACTCTAAGGCAGCGATTAAACTCTAAGAATTAGAGAAATATCTTCAAGACTTCAAAATAAATAGCTGTAAAACCAGAGATATATCTTCAAGACTTCAACATAAAAGCTGTAAAACCAGAGAATGATCTTCAAGACTTCAAAATAAAACTATCTACAAGAATCTACAATTTTGACTAAGTCCAACGGAAATGCTAACACCAACATATGTTAGTATACAAAGTGAATCTTCAATCAACATCCTAGGAAACCCAAGGACTGGCATTCAACTATTGCAAGACATATCCAGGAAGAACTACAAACAACAAGAAACTAGAACGAGACATCGCTAACAAAACATCAAGAGAGAAAGAGAGAGAGAGAGACGACGAATCGACTTCATATAAAGCTAAGTACAGAGATTTTGTATTCATTTCAGTTTGGGCAGTGAAGTGTAGTTATCACAAGTCGTTAGTCAATTATTACTGGGGTGAGTGAATTCCTAAACTTTGTTATAAGAAACTCCGAATTCTCATTTAGAATTTTTCTTTCTTTGTGCTAATTCCTTTTTCTTTCATAAACTCTTGGGGGGAAATGTATTGGGATTAGTAACATTGTTGGGGGAATTTTATTATACATATGCGTTTACGCAGTGGGCGTCTGTACTCATATAGATATTTTGATAGGATTGAAAGGGGTCAAAGAGATAGAAAAAAAAAGAATACAGCAGTCATGGCTCCTCCTGTCAGCCCTACCCCTGGACCTAGTGGTGTAGGCCAGGCTAATCCTCCTCCAATTGTGACGCTTGTAAATGCCAGGTCAGCAATCCTTCCTTTTCAAGGCCGTGTCAACGGGTTCTTGCCACAAAATGTGGAGTCATGGATTTCATCCGTTGATGCCCATTTAAATGCCAAACAAATCGTAGATCCTTTTGTACAATTAAAAGAAGCTAAAAGTTTTATAGATTTTTCTAAGGGGGATGCGAGTGCGTATTTAAGAGGTGTTTCATTTCAGGAAGCAGTTACTTGGGATGATTTCAAAGTTAGGTTACGCGCGATCTATGGGGGTGAGGAAGCTTTGGATGTAGTGTTAACGTTACGAAATACACTTAATCAAGCCACTATGAATCGGCTTAATGTTGTTGAGAGAGCAGCTCTCATAGCTGATAGGCTTAACGAATATCAGGACATTTTAGGTAATTCCACTTGGGTTACTAACGATAATATCTCCGTGAAAGATTTTTTACGATTAATGTATTTAACTTGCATGACACTTATGTTGCCTGAAGCTTTAGTGCGGTGCTTTGATAAGAAGTTAATGCCTGCAAGTACGGAATTGGATGTCTATAAACAGATAAAGAAACACATGTCCAAGTGTCCAGATCTCGATCCCGTGTTAACTCAAGTTTTTGCTAAGAATGAAACAAAACCACAAATAGTGAACGTAATTAATAATCCAGTAGCGGGAGTGACGTGTTACAACTGCAAATGTCAAGGTCACATAAGCGCAGACTGTAGAACGAAATTTTGTTCAGTTCACAACACAGGATCACATTCTTATAGTCAATGTTACGCGCGTAAGACACAACAATATCCTAGAAATGCACAGTCAATTCCACAGTCAGTTCCATATGGAAATAAAAAGAAAAATCCTCATTTTAACAATAAGAAGAAACAACAAAATGTCAATGCAGTTCAGAGTCCGAAACAAACAAACACTTCTTCAAATATCGCTGAGCCTGGGCCGTCAAACCAGACCTCGCAAAGTCAGCCTAATTTTCAGAATGTGCAGAGCAAAGCAAATACCACATAGTTAACTCTAGAGGGGAAGAGAGTGATGTTGGGTCAAGGTCATTTTATGTCAACATCAATAGTATTGAATAATCAATTTTAATGTTTTATCAGATAATTGTGAGACAATAGATTTTCCTATGAAACACACGGCCGAATTAAGTAAAACAGTGCATGCTCCCGTAGATTTGCAACGAATTCATACAATAATAAGCCAAAATGAGTTACGGCCAACCTTATATGCTGTAAATTTAGAACACAAATCCTTTACGTTATTTTTTGACTCTGGTAGTCCACGTAATATTATGGATTTGAAGACGCATCATTTGTTGTTTTCGAACTTTCCGATTGAAAAATCAGGAATCAGACTTTCAGGTATAGGAAATAATGAATTAAACGTCATAGGCATAACTCATATTCAGTTCAGAGTCGGTAATCGCACGTTTGCCGATACATTTGTTGTTGTGAAAAACATTAATATGTATCCAGCTGTAATTATAGGATACCCATCTATGGGAAATCAAAACATTATCTTAGCTCCTGCAAAGCACGGCGTGTATATCAAAGGGAAATTCTATAAGTCTTCTAATACTTTAAAGTCAGTTTTGGATAAAAAGGAGACGACAAATGTAACCGTAACGTACGTTGAAGAACCAATAACTTGTCTCACTAATAAAGAAATAATATACGCGACCCAGCAGAATTCTCGTTCACCCGTAATATCATCTTGCACGCAATATATCGAACCAAACATACCTTTGAATTTAATAGTGCAAATAAAGAAAACACTACCGGGATCTGAAATATTAATCCTTTCCGATACTTTGAAAACTAACGGATTGTCTGTCACACAAGCTATTTATACAGTAGGCTCACATCAGCAATGTAATATCGAAGTCTGTAATCATTTAAATAACACTTTAGTAATTCACAAAAATCAACATATCTTGGATGTAGAAGTTTATAAACATCGTATTCTTACCGTTGCTGAAATCAATCACTCTCAATCAGTTGCGGATGAATCCCTTTTACGATCTATTAAAAATAAAATCAGTAAGGACATTCAAGACGAAGAAATTCAGCAGAAAATTTTTGAACTTTTAAATAAATATACAGATGTCTTTTCCACTACGGATGGATCCTTAGGAAAAACAGATGTGATCGAGCATCAAATAAGGTTAAAAGACAAACAGAAAATTATATATGTACCCTCGTACAGACTCCCTATGAAATTCCAGAATGAAATAAATGATGAAGTAGGTAAAATGTTAGAGGAAGGAGTCATTAGAAAATCAAATAGCCCTTATAATTTTCCTTTAATAGTTGTACCGAAAAAAGATCGAACATGGCGTATCTGCGTCGACTTTCATCGTCTAAACGAGGAAACGATCCCTGATCGATTCCCAGTGCCATGTACTGACGATATTTTGTCTTTGTTAGGTCAGAATAAATATTTTACCAGTTTGGACTTACTTAAAGGCTTTCACCAGATATCATTAGAAGAAGATAGTATCCCATACACAGCCTTCAGCACAGCCAGGGGACATTATGAATTTTTACGGATGCCTTTTGGTTTACGTTGTGCTCCTATAACATTTACAAGAATGATTAACATAGTGTTTGGAGACTTGTTAGGGGATATATTGCATGCCTATATGGATGATCTTGTAATCTTTTCCAACACCTTAGAGGAACATCTACGTAAGTTAGAACTAGTACTACAGAGATTAAGACAACATAACTTAAGGGTAAAGATTAGTAAGTGTGAATTTTTCAAAACAGAATTAATATATTTGGGTTTCATGGTGTCAAGCCAAGGTCTTAAAGTAGTCCATGATAAGGTGTCGGCTATACGTAATTTTCCCATACCTACTAATGTCAAGGGAATACAGCAATTTCTGGGTTGTAGTGGATATTACAGGCGTTTTATACGCAACTATTCAATAATAGCCGGTCCTTTAACTGATCTTACGAAGAAGGGCGTAGATTTCATATGGTCTGAGCAACATCAACAGGCGTTTAATACTTTGAAAGATGAACTGTGTAGTTCTCCTATCTTAAAATTTCCTGACTTCGGTAAGGAATTCTTCATTGCAACAGACGCCTCAGACTTAGGAGTAGGAGGGGTATTGCTTCAGCAATATGATAAACAGTTTTTCCCGATAGCTTTCTATTCTCGAAAATTGAGAACTTCCGAAAGTAAGTATGCAGTAATAGACAAGGAAGGACTAGCTATTGTTAATTCGCTAGTGCATTTTAAGTTCATAATTTACGGTTATCCCGTTAAGGTTCTTACTGACCATAAACCACTAACAGAGTTCTTTAAAGGCTTCAATCACAGCCCTAAACGAACTCGGTGGCATTTAATCATTCAAGATTTTGGCGCAAGAATCGGGTATTTACCTGGGAAAGCAAATATCATTGCGGATGCATTATCACGCAACCCCGTGTCATCTTATACGGAGTCTTTAGCTGAATTAATAGATATATCAACATCCATGCCTATTGTAAAAACAATATCTGAACAAGAAGATTTAGGCTGGAGTGCTGAATTGTTACAGACTGAGCAAAGAAAAGATCAGAAAATAAAAACAATTATAAATGCTTTGAAAGGCAATCATAAAGAAAAAGAATATATAAAGTATAAGCAGCAGAATTATGTAATCAAAGATAATATTCTGTGTAGGACTGTGACAAGGAAAACCCGCAATACACCACATGTAACTAACGACCAGGTAGTAGTACCAAACTCACTTGTTTCCACTGTCCTGAATTGGTTGCATTCAAATCCATTACATGGACACCCTGGGTTCTCATTAATGTCACAGAAAGCCAAATCATTGTTTTATTGGCATACAATGCTTACAGATATAAAAAGACACATAGCTAATTGTCACACATGTCAGGAAAACAAAGGGCATACGAAAACACCTGTTAGCTTAGGAGCTTATCCTGTTCCCAATCAACCCTTTGAAAGAATACATTTAGATTTGTTAACAGGATTTTACGAGTCAGACAGAGGAAATAAGCACCTCTTAGTAATTATAGATGCTTTAACTCGATATACAGAACTAATAGCGCTTAAAACTAAAACTGCGATTGAATGCGCTAGGAAGTTTTACGAGTGTTACATTTGTAAACATGGAATTCCACACATGATAATCTCAGACTCGGGTGGTGAATTTAATAATCACTTTCTTATCTCATTGTGTGAATTCCTCAACATAAAGAAGGTTAATACCATGATATATCACCCAGAGTCGAATGGGCTAGTGGAAAGAGCAAATAGGAAGATATTAAATATATTAAGGGTAACACTAGGGGGATCAGACCCCAACTGGGATATTGCAATACCGGCGGCACTGAGTACTCTGAATCATTCATATCATATATCAATTAAAATGTCACCGCATGAAGCATTGTATGGTACCCCAGTTAGAACACCTTTCCATGTATTAACGCCTACAACTAATCTATCAAATCCTTTAAAAGAATGTATAAATGAAAGTATAAGTCGATATGATATCCTTCGAAAGAATTTAGAAGAATCACAAATCATAATGAAAAGGAATCATGATAAAATAGCGAAACCAACTAAAACATATACCGTGGGTGATAACATCTATATTCAAATCAATGTCAGAAAAGGGCTCAACTATAAACTAACACCTAAGTTTGAAGGCCCATTTAACATTTTGGAAACATTAACGGCCAATAGGTTTAGAATTCAAAACGTAGCCCAACCCACGGATGAGAGAATAGTACCATTGTCTCACATAAGAAATTAAAAAGAAGTGAGGAAAAATTTTAATTTTTGTGACTAAAAGTTTTCTTTTTAATACAGGAGTAATTACATATATTTTTTCTCGTTACAGGTTTCCAAGATGAATTTTTTGTTGTTGGGAGTGATATTGTTCGCTCAGACATTTTTTTCGTATGGGATGAGTTCTAAGACTAAGAATATATATTTTAAATATGGAAATATAGTTGAAAGACAAGAAGACATTTTTATTACATCAACCAACGTAATTGTCGAAGTGCATATGCAAGCAATTTTTCTTCAAGAGAATGATGTCACTAGCTTAAGAACCGCCATTTCAAGGTTTTCTGCATCATTGGATGAGTTGCATAGGAGACATTTTCATTTGACTACTAAGAGTTTGCTTGGATCAACATTAAAAGTTGCAGAGATGCTATCTGATGACTTGAAAAATAAGACTGGAGAGACAGGATCTTTGGCTTATGACCTTTTGATGTGGACTGTAGGACACGAACAAAAAGAAAGACGGAATCCGTTCATTTATGCTGCATTAAGCATCTTTGGGTCTGTTGCAAGTTTAGGTTTAGGACTTTCCAATCGTCTTAAAATTAGTAATCAAAATAAGAAAATTGAGTTCTTGACTCATAAAGATGAATTGATTATGTCAGAACTAAGAGATCAGTTAGCTTCAATCAATAAAATTATGGATTTGTTAAATGAACATTCAGATAATATCGTTCAAATTATGGAAGTACAGGATTTGTTAGCAACATTAACGTATTATGATTCCGTATTATGATTCAAAGATAGATCACATACATAACAGAATTGCACATTTCATTGAGAAATACAAGGATTATGTAGAAGCTATCACGTTAGCAACTAAAGGTGTATTGTCGCCCCATTTGTTGCCTATACGTTACTTAAAATTAGTTCTGGAGAACACTAGGGATAAACTAGGCTATGTTCCTTTGTTAGACGAACATAGGTTAGAATTTTATTACAGCCTAATTACAGTAAACGTAGATAATAACAAGATTAGGATTACGATTCCCTTTGATTCTTCTGATGCCTGGCAATCTTACAGGATATCACCATTTCCGACTTTCATGACGAATCACTCAAATCCAGTAATATCCAGTTTGACAGGACACGTATTGATTTCCCCAGACAAGGAAACATATACGGTCATTAAAGACTTAAATCAATTAACTCACTGTTCAGACGCAATGGATAGAAAAATATGTACAGCTGACTCATTTGAATTCCGTAAAAACTTGATGGATTCATGCGAGTTAGGTATAGTGCTAGACGGTGCTCTCTCCCATACAAGTGAAAATTGTCTGGATAGGCTTTATCCCTTTGACAATAAAGAATTCAATTGCAGACTAAATAATGGCTCGTGGATACGATACGACAAGGACGGCTTCAATGTATCATGCCCTGACGGATCCACATCCTTCAACAACATCTTCGTCGCAGCAGATGGCTGTATCGGGACTTCCCCGAATTCCATGGTGACTGGCCTACGGACAATCATCAGAGAACGAGCTTACTTCGCGAACTTCACGTGGACCTCTACAATGCCCGCACTTCCTCTCCCCTATAAAGGAAGTGTGGCAAAACGCTTAATGAAACTTACCGAAAAGGACCACCTGTCGCCGACTTACAAAGAGATTCTTCACCCTATATTACTAGCTGGTTTTTGTGTAACGGTGTTAATTTTTATCGCCGTGAACATCCTTGTTTGGCGTAGGTTACGGCACAGCAAGCAGCTACAAAGGAACGAGTTGAATAGCCCTGACAATACCCCCTACCTGATCCAGTTCAAAGCTGTATGAGTGGCCACCTCATTCGCTAAGGGAGTAATTTGTCAGGATGATGTTTGTATGAAAAGCTGATTAGTACGCTAGTAATATGTAATTAAAGAAATTCTCTACATTTGCATTGTTAAAAATACATTTAAAATAACATTTAAAAAAATAAATAAAATAAAAAAGGATATAAATCATTTTTTCTCTCGGCATCTAATAAAAATATATAAGCCAGAATGTTAAAAAAGAAAAGAGAAAAAAAAAAAAAAAAAAAAATATAAGATATATAACAGAATCTATGGGCATCTAATAAAATGTATCAGCCCTATATATAAATATACATATATATGTACGAAACCGTGGTATGTGTACGTACCAGGAATTCGTATTTGTGCACTAAAAATTGAGTATCTTGTTTCTGACAAAGGTAACAATTATTCTTTATCAAGTTACCGAATCATTTGTAAGTCAGAATTTGTTTTGTTTTTTGGTACCATGTAATCATTTGCTAGCAATGTACCATATATATGATCTTGGTTTTATCATGCATTTTTCTTTTTGCTTTGGTAATATCTTTTTTGTATGCATTATTGTTATTATTTTTGATGTGCCTATTTGGACATTCGTCCTCAGTTGGATATAGCTAGTTTTGAACAAAGAATGATACGTATGTCCAGTCACACCTAATAACCATGTTTCGGCTTGTTGTTAAATTTTTGTAAAAAAATTGAGATAGCTGGCCGAGCTTATGTAATAGTTAGAATAGTAATATTACATGTTTAAAACAAATGACGTAATATGTCATGTTGGTTGGAAGAGCTGACCGTGAGATTTGCTATGGTCACTCAAATTGTAAGCAGGATGTAAGATGCTAAGTTGCCATTCTTTCTTAGTGTCAACACATTGTCTCTTCGTGTGAAAGTTTGTGACGTCACCGGATGCAGGTGTCTTCCGATTCCGTCACTTGGTTAAGAAAAAGCAAGCATACGATATTTGTGATATCGGTAATTTATTCAGTTCATATCTAAACTTCACCAGAATTGGTCATGTGGACCAACACAGCTTCCTCCAGTGATGGAGATGTTTAACTCAGTTGTTATTCACAATAAAACTTAAAACTACTAAAATGTGTTCAGTAAACCATTCAAATACATCTGAAAACAACTCATACTCAAATGTGTGCTTAAGACAGTAGCACACCAATATATATATATATATATATATCATATACATATATATACAGTATATATATATATATATATATATATATATATATATATATATATATATATATATATAATATATATATATATATATATATATATATATATTTATATATATATATATATATATATATATTGGTTGAGTTGCATAATATCACATTCTATAATAAAACTGCCTTGTATTAGACACCTGAGAAAATTTGACATTTATTTTTTCTCAAATAGGATGTTGATTACCGCAATGCAATGCCAATATTGTTTTGTATTCTTTTGTGAGCATCTCACTCTTCTTATCTTGCAAAGTTTTCAATTAGATTGATACTTGCCTGTCTTTGCATAGCTTATTATACCTATTTGTCTTCCAAGATATCAAACGGATAAGCATACTGCACTACGCTCCTATTGTAAAACCAGACAAAATATCCCTGCGATGTTTTCGTATATTTTAATGCGAGAATATTACTATCATTATCATTAAGCTGTCTATAACCATTTCAGTTTTTTATGAATGAAGTTACTGATTACATCCTTAGTGAGGTAGTTTACCCATCAAATCTTATAGCAACCGTAATAAAGGAGTTACCCTTTGAATCTGTTTTCTACTCACGAAGCTCCGCCCTAATCTGCACTCCTGTTTGGTAAAAAAATAATTTCGCGTCCTTGGTCTTGGATTTATTTTCCTACAATCTTTAAGCGAAATATTTCTTTTTATTTAGGCTACACTTTGTTCCTACACCAAGAATCGAACAAAGAAACTACTCAAGAGATGCCACGATATATTTATCTTTACTTGCTTATTCTTATATCATTTTAAGTTGCTTTATATTTCCTCTTCAGGATGAGCTTCATCAGAGGCCTAGTGTCCTTGTAAACAGACGTGTAGATACTTTCTAGACCTTATTTCCTTTCCTCACTTGGCTATTTTTCCCTGTTGGAACCCTTGGGTTTATACCATCTTGCTTTTCCAATCAGGGTTGTAGCTTGGGTAATAATAATAATAATAATAATAATAATAATAATAATAATAATAATAAACAATGTAATTAATTTTCCCTTTTCCCTTCCTCAAGAATTTCTAACAGGACCCAAATGGTATTTTTCCTTTGTTTTTTTTTTTTATAAAGACAGCAGATTTCTTAGCTCCAAAGTTATCTGTTATTTTGCGCAAGTTAGCAAGAAGGGGAGTTTTTAGCAATTGTTGGAGGTTTGGTAATGTTACTCCTCTATATAGATGTGTTTGTGGTAGCTCAAGTCCCACTGATTACCTCCCAATTTCCACACTCCCATATTATCTAAAGTTTTTGAACGTCTTTTGGCAAAACGTCTTAATAGGTTTGCTGAAGGTAATCATCTACTCCCTAGTTTGCAATTTGTTTTTCGTAAAGGCCTTGGAGCATGTGATGCCCTTCTTACAATCTCCAGTGCTGTACAGAAATCCCTTGATTGTGGTCAGGAAGTTCGTATAATTGGCCTTGATTTTAGTGCTGCCTTTGACCATGTTAATCATGAGGACCTTGTTTTCAAACTGAAACAGTTGGGAATGGGTGGGTCGTTTCTTAGCATTATTATTAATTCTTTAAGTAATAGATCTCAAAGAATTTTTGTTGATGGGCATCATAGTGAGTATATAAGTGTGATTTCCGGTGTTCCACAGGGTAGTGTTCTTGGCCCATTACTTTTCATACTAGATACACATGACATGTGGTTTGGCCTAGAAAAAAAAGCTTGTTGCATATGCAGATGATGCTTCTCTCTTTGCATCAATTCCATCCCCTGAATGTAGATCTGTGGTTGGTGAATCCTTTAATAGAGATTTAACTAAAATTAGTGCATGATGCAAATTATGGGGTATGAAGTTGAATCCTAATAAAACTCAAGTTATGATTGTAAGTAGGTCAAGGACGGAGGCTCCTCAACATCCGGATCTCAGTATTGATAATGTTTCTTCAAATTTGTATGACTCTTTTAAGATTTTAGGTGTGATTCTCGACGGCGAATTTACTTTTGAGAAACACATTAGGTCTTAGTCTTCTTCAATTGCACAAAAAAATTGGCTTATTGAGAAAGTCTTTTAAGATTTTCGGTGATCAATCTATTGTGAAGAAGTGTTTCAATTCTTTCATTCTACCTTGCTTTGAGTATTGTTCTCCTGTCTGGTGTTCAGCTGCTGATTCTCATCTTAATTTGTTGGACAGAAACTTACGGTCTATTAAATTTCTTATTCCTGATTTACATATTAGTCTTTGGCACTGTCGTTCAATTAGTTCATTATGCATGTTGCATAAGATTTTTCAAAACTCTGACAATCCTTTTCATTCAAGACTCCCTGGACAATTCTATCCTGTTCGTAATACTAGGTAGGCAGTTAATTCTAATAGATAGGCCTTCTCCATCATGAAGCTCAATACTACACAGTATTTTAGAAGTTTTATTCCAGCTGTTACCAAGTTGTGGAATGATCTTCCTAATCGGGTAGTTGAATCAGTAAAATTTCAAAAGTTCAAAGTTGGAGCAAATGTTTTTATGTTGACCAGGCTGACAAGAGTCTTTTTATAGTTTATATATGACATCTGTTTTTGACGTTGTTAATAGTTTATATATGACATATCTGTTTTGATGTTACTTTTTTTTAGAATGATATATTGTTAATTTGTTCTCATCATTTATTTATTTCATTATTTACTTTCCTCACTGGGCTCTTTTTCCCCATTGGAGCCCTTGGGCTTATAGCATCTTGCTTTTCCAGCTAGGGTTGTAGCTTAGCTGGTAATAATAATAATAGTAATCTTCCTAACGACCCCAAACTTCAATAAATACAGAAACTCTCCTTCTAGTTGGGCCTCGACTCTTTATAGGGTGAATTGAGTCCTTACACATGCCCATCTTGGTACTGGAATTCCTTGTAGTGGGTTCGAACCCAGTTGGGAGAGAAGGGTTTATCCTCTTGGGTTCTTAGATTTCATAGTTTTCGAGGGAAAACAAGTTCACCAATGTCAGGTTATCAAGACGTTTGGAGTCAATTGTATATACACAAATATCCAGATTTATTTTTATCGGTAACACATTTTGATGCTTAATTAATTGTCCTCTTGTTTACATATTTCTGCTAATGTCTTGTTTATTTTCTAACTGCATATTAATAGCATATATCTTTTTGATGTATCTAGGGTTAACTGTCTAACCCTGGACGTTTATAAATAAAGTTGAGTGATTTTCAGAAAATTCAAAAACCCTAACTATAAAAGAAGTTAATGGTTTAAATGATATAAATAACATCTCTATGTTTATTATGTAAAAATGTAAGAATTATACGTAACAATAATTGTTATTAAAAAAAAAAAACAGAATTAGGAAATATTGATAATTGTAATCAAATTAACAATTAGATAAACAGATGATGACTAATTATTTCAGTGACAAAAAATTAGTTTTTTTCTTTTCTTGTCTTTTGTGAAGTATTTTACTAGAGGCTTAAACAATTGGAACAAAGGCCCTCATTTGGTCATGTAATAAAGAGAATGAACATGAAATATTTAGAAATGGGATTAAGAACACAATCACTACCCATTGGACACAGAACAAAGTGAATGCTATTACTGATGAATAACATTCTAAATTAAGAACAGTAGCACAGAATAGTTCATCAAGAGAAAAAGTATACACTTTCACCAGAGAAACACAACTAAATTCACAACCAGAGAAATATTGTAGAACAAATCAAATGCATTTAACACTAATCTTTTTTGAACAATACTCGAGTTTCTTAATTTTCTTAATTGCCAGAAGACCCCGTAATCCCCAAACATTGGTGTCCCAATCGTTAGGTGCGCCATTATTTCTTGTAGTGAAATTTAGAGTTATGACTTGAGAAGAAAAATACATTATCAGGGTTTGAAAATATACCCGAACTAATGCACCCCCCCCCCGCAGATTTAATAACAAAAAAGTAGGGGGGGGGGGAGGGGCTGCGTGCCCAGCTCAGCATGCACCTCTTGCCAATACATAAGACACCATTTCTTATAAAACTTTCATTAGAAATTTCCCCGGGAAAATTATAGATTCGGACGAGACGTTAATTATTTTGAACAGAAAAAAGACTAGTTTTTCCTGTAGAAAATAATATGTTTTCACTGAATTTGACCATTATTTCAACAGAAAACAAACCGAACAACCCATTAGACCCCCCCCCCCCACCCCCCACCTAACCTCCACGCAGCCAAAGGTGGGAGTCGGTGGTTCAGTTTGGGAACCACAACACCCGTGTTTATTTACGAATGAAATAAAGTTAAAATTCGTTGAAAAAACACCATTAACTACATAAATAAATTTTTCTCGTTATTGGACTCACTACACTCGTGGTTCATTAATTGAGATATGGTTTTACTATAGTCATGGATGGGAAAAGCTTTTCGCCTTAGAAACAGGTACCGTGAGACTTCTGGTTCTATGTCCTGCACCTCCCTGGATTCAGAGTCTTCGTATGGGTATTCCTTGAAATGATGTCCGTGCACGCCTTCTGGTTCTATGCCCTATACCTCCCTGGATTCAGAGTCTTCATATGGGTATTCCTTGAAATGATGATCGTGCACGCCATCTGGTTCTATGTCCTCCCCCTCCCTAGATTCCGAGTCTTCATATGAGTATTCCTTGAAATGATGTCCATTCATGGCTTCTGGTTCTCCGTTCCCCTGCTCACCGGACTCAGCGGATTCATATGGGTATAGCTCGCATTCAACTCCGTACGTGTAATTATTGCACCGGGCACCCACCACAGTAGGAACTCCCTTGACAATGAATGGTGGGAGAAACCACATGATGAAAGTAAACAGGAGAGCCAGACACTTCATTGCGTTTTCTTGACGTCCAAACGCCGACTGCGGCGCAGTTCTTCGATGGGGAGGAGGCGAGGCAAGCGGTGAAGGGCTCAGACAAGAAGGCTTTTTACAGTATATACTTTTTTTCTTTTTTTGCAATGAAAAAACTGTCTAAAACTAGTTCTTGCACTTGAAAGAGGAATTCATTTTCGTCCTGTGATTGACGGAAAGGTATATTAAATAGGAAAAGAATATGTTGGGGCATGAACTATTAAAGATATCTAAACGGAAGTGATACTTCAGCTATGTAATATAAGGCCATTATTTCATTCTTATATATATATCTATATATATATATATATATATATATATATATATATATATATATATATATATATATATATATATATATATATATATATATATATATATATATATATGTATATACATATATATATATATATATATATATATATATATATCATATATATATATATATATATATATACACACACATATATATATATATATATATATATATATATATATATATATACACACATATATATAAACTTACAACAATAACAAATGCATCACATGTCCTTATTCGCTGACCACTACAGATTGGTGATGGTGGATGACTTTAGTGTGATTGCTTACAGCAAACCAACCTAGTAAGGGTGTCCTTGATAAGTACAACTCTACTGATCATTGCGATACACAAACCTTTTCACCGGGTTAAAGTAAGCCCACTCAGAAAGATATATACTGTTTATATATATATATATATATATATATATATGTGTGTGTGTGTGTGTGTGTGTGTGTGTAAATACACACACACACACAATTGTATATATATATATATATATATATATATATATACTACTTGCTAAGCTACTTGTTTGTATATATACTGTACAAGGGTGTATGGTAAAATTATATACAACAAGATATACAGTATGCACAGTACTTATGATTGATCGAGCAAGTGATTTAAAGAAATTGTGTTATTTGGTTTGATATATTGTATATTAAATGGAATTACTTTGGGGTGAGTGATTGGCTGAGATATTTGGCGTCCAAATACGATAAGAGAGAGAGAGAGAGAGAGAGAGAGAGAGAGAGAGAGAGAGAGAGAGAGAGATTAATTCTCATAAAAACTTGTATAATACAAACCAGATTGTCCCTTTCTCTCTGTCTCTCTGAGAGGGGGGCAATCTGGTTTGTATAATACAAGTTCTTATGAGAATTAATCTCTCTCTCTCTCTCTCTCTCTCTCTCTCTCTCTCTCTCTCTCTCTCTCTCTCAGAAGATTATGTTATGAGGTTTTTCTAAGTCAAATTGTGTCACATACAGTATGTTCCTTTTCTAACAAATTTCTCACTTAGCTAGTTTATAACAAACACGTGATTCGTGCACCTTCCCCTTTGGCTAGGCCTTCAATGATCTTCCCATATCAGTTTTTTGTCCCCTTCAATATTTCCTCTATCAAAATCCTACCCTTCGCATTCATTGGTGTACTAAGTCACATGCTACCCCTACAACATATACAGTTACTTTGTTTCATTTTCATATTCAGTCAAAAGAACCATTTTTTATCTCAGTCATTCCATTGGAACTTTTTCCTCACCCAGATGTACATTAGAAACCCAGGTCTGTCGCTAATTACCCCCATCAAAGAGTTAATATTTTTACTTGCATTTATTAATTTATTTGTCCGTTTGTTTGTCTGTTAGCATGAATATGTTAAAGCTTTTTGCCAGATTTTCAAGAATTTTACCAACGGATGGAATTTATGCTCTGGAAGAATCCATAAAACTTGAAGGTGATCCGGATTATGATCACAATTTGGATGGGCAACACAGCTTGAGGGGCCGTGACCAAGCCCATCACGGTTGGTAGGGCCTTGGGCAGCTCGCCATAGTGATTGAGCCCATGGCCAGGCCCGGAACACTGGGTGGAACTGTGCCCAGGCCAGGCACAGGGGGTGGGGCTGTGGCTAGGCTCAGCATGGGGGAGATACCTTGGCCACGCCCGGCACAAGTTCCCAGAGAAACATTAGTTCAACATTGGAACTTTATCAGAAATTGGAACTGGATCGAATTAACTAACGTTATGCTTAGAGTTAATTTGATGCGTTTATTCATAGGACATAGGTCATCTTTACCCATGTCCCCATCAAGGTCACCCCAATACCCTCCCTACCCTCACGTGCCAACCTGTCTGGCAAGCATCCTGGTCAGGGATTTTCTTTCCTACAATCTTTAAGCAATATATTTTTTATCTATTAGGCTGCTCTTGGCTTCTACATAGAGAATCGAGTAAAGACGTTTCTCTAGATATGCCTTGTCATTTTTGTCTTCACTTGCTTATTCATATCTTTGTTTGCAGTTGTTCTTTATTTCTGCTTCAGGATAAGTTACCTCAGAAGCCTTGCGTCCTTGTGAACAGGCGTGGAGATACTTTCTAGACACGACTTATTTCCTTTCGTCACTGAGCTATTTTCCCCTGTTCGAGCACTTGGCCTTATAGCATTAAAATAATAGTAATAATAATGATAATAATAATGATAATAAAAATAATAAAAACAAAAATAATGATAATAATAATAATGTTATAAATCGGCCCTTTTCTCATCCTCAAGGATTTTAACAGGATCTCCCTTAGGACCCTAACATACATCAACAAATACAGATACTTTCCTTCCCTAGTGGTCTTGGTACTGACATTCGTTGTAGTGGGTTCGAACCTAGTTGGGAAAGAAGGGCTTCTCTTCTTGGGTTCTCAGATTTCATAGATTTCGAGGGAAAACCTTTCCACCAATGATAGATTATCAAGACGTTTGGAGTCAATTGTATGTGAACAAATATTCAGAATTTTATCTATCTGTAACACCTTTTGATGCTTAATTAATTGCCCTCTTGTTTACATATTTCTTCTAATGTCCCTTTTATTTTACAAATGCATATTCATAGTGTATATGTGCTCTATGTATCTTGGCTTAACTGGCTATCCATGGGCGTTTATGGATAAACTTGACTGATTTTTAAAGAAAAAGCAAAAACCGTTAACATCAAAGAAAATCGTCCTACAAGCAGAGAGGTTTTAAGTAATACAAATAACGTATATATGTTTATTAAATGTAAAAGCATAAAGAATTGTATGTAAAAATTACTGTAAATAGAAAAACAATGGCATTTTTTTTATATTCAAAATTGTAAACAAGATAACAATCAGAAAAAAACAGATATTGATTGATGATTTCTTCAACAAGAATTTGTTTTTTCAAATCTCTCTCAATCGATTCTGTCATAAGTTTTTGTTTAAGTTTAATTATGCAACATACAGACGTTACACGTATATGGGCCTAAGCCGTAGTGGCCAGGCCCTGCAGAGGGGTGGGCAGTGTGTAAGGATGGTGCCTGGCCAGTGCATGAGATGGGACTCTGACAGGCTCAGCACAGGGGTTGGAGACGTGGCCAGGCCTAGGACAGGAGATCTGGCAATGGCTTCTCCCGGCACAGTACGTGGGGTCATGGCCATGTCCAGCACAGGACGTGGGGCCATGGCCATATCTAGCACTGGTCGTGGTGCCCTGGCCAATATCCGGCACAGACCGTGGCGCCATGGCCATGTCCCGCACCAGCCGTGTCGCCATGGCCATGTCCGGAACAGGGCGTGGGGTCATGGCCATGTCCAGAACAGGGCGTGGGGCCATAGCCATGTCCAGGACAGGGCGTGGGGCCATGGCCATGTCTGGTACTGGTCGTTGCCATGGCCATGTCCGGCACAGACCGTAGGGCCATGGCCATTTCCAGAACAGGGCGTGGGGTCATGGCTAAGTCCAGGACAGGACATGGGGCAATGGCTACGTCCGGAACAGGGTGTGGGGCCATGGCTACGTCCGGAACAGGGTGTGGGGCCATGGCTACGTCCGGAACAGGGCTTGGGGCCATGGCCATGTACAGAACAGGACGTGGGGTCATTGCCATGTCCCGGAGAGGGCGTGGGGCCATGACCATGTTTGGCACAGGATGTGGGGCCATGGCTACATCCAGAACAGGGTGTGGGGTCATGGCCATGTCTGGCACAGGGCGTGGGGCCATGGTCATGTCTGGAATAGGGTGTGGGGCCATGGCCATGTCTGGTACTGGGCGTGAGGCCATGGTCATATCCGGCACAGGCTGTGGGGCCATGGACATGTCCGGCATAGGGAGTAGGGAAATGGCCATGTTCGGCACAGGCCGTGGGGCCATGGCCATGTTCGGCCCGGGGTGTGGGGCCATGGCCATGTCTGGCACAGGGCAGTAGGTTGGCCAGGGCACCAGCCGTCCGCTGAGATACTACCACTAGAGAGGTATTGGATCCTTTGACTGGGCAGACAGTAATGCATTGGATCCCTCTCTCTGGTCACGGCTTATTTTTTCTTTGCCTACACTTACACAGAATAGTCTGGCCTACTCTTTACATATTCTCGTCTTTCCTCATATACCTGACAACAATGAGATACTTAACACTTCTTCACCCAAGGGGTTGATTACTGTACTGCAATTTGCTCTGTGTACTTTCCTCTTAGTAAGGGTAGAAGAGACTCTTTAGCTATGGTAAGCAGCTCTTCTAGGAGAAGGACACTCCAAAATTAATCATTGTTCTCTAGTCTTGGGTAGTGCCATAGCCTCTGTACTATGGGCTTCCACTATCTTGGGTTAGAGTTCTCTTGCTTAAGGGTACACTCGGGCACACTATTCTATCTTATTATTTTTTTTCTTTCTCTTGTTTTTTTAAATGGTGTGTTGGGCAGGCTTAATAAAAGGGCGAGGGATGCCTGGTGGTTTATCAAGAGGTTGTCTTTTCCTTTTTCTGATTCTTTTTCTTCTGAAAACTGTACTTACTGTCCTCCCTTCAGTTGAAGTGGCTATCCTGGACTGTCCTTACTGTCCTCCCTTCAGTTGAAGTGGCTATCCTGGAGGATATTTAGCCTTGCATGGTGTATCGGCTCCTCCATGTTGACCAGTTTTTTCCGACTTTTTACTATAGTCTATGGGTATCATCAATCACTTTATTTATAATTCTCTACATATTTTTTTTTTATAATTCTTGTTAATCTAGTTTTTAAGTATGATGTCTCCTTTTTTGTTTATATTAATTCTCATGCTATCTGGAGACATTGAGCGAAATCCGGGACCAGTACCTCTTGGATTTTGTAAATGTCATCTTCTGTATTGCAATATTCGTGGTCTTCATGCAAATATCCAAGACCTTACAGTTGCGTCCAGACAGGATGATATTCTTTTGTGCTCAGAAACTTTGGTTTCTAATATGAGGCACTCATCTGAGCTCCTTATAACTGGTTTTAAGAAGCCAATAATGTTGAAACATGATGCCATCCCTAGGGCCAGGGGAATGGCAGAGTATATTAGGACCGAGTACCCTGCTTCTCATAAGTCCTGCTATCAATGTGGATGTCATGAGATTCAGGTAATAAAAGTTGGAGGCAGGCATAACAACTTTTATTTGTGTTCGATCTACCGGAATGCAGACATGGATGATTCTATCTTCGAATGTCTTCTTACTATTATGGCTAAGATACACAAAGATGATAGAAAGGCTTCCTTTGTCTTTGTTTGTGATTTTAATGCTCACCATAGGGAGTGGTTAAGTTCTATCTCTCCTACCGATCGCCATGGCTTAAGAGCTTTAGTCTTTGCCTCTGAATCAGGCTGTGAGCAAATTATAAATGAAGCTACTCAAAGGTCTGCTAATTGCTTGGACCTAGTATACACTGACTCCCCAGGCGTTATAACTAGTAAGGTTGGTTCTCCAGTCGGGACATCTAATCATGCCTTGATTTCATTTGTAGTGAAGACTGAGCAGTCTATCCCTGATATATCATACTACTGTAAAATTTATATGAAATCCCATGCAGACTGGAATGGAATTTTGCATGATCTTTTTTGCTTGGATTAGTCACAATTATATAGTAGTGTAGATCCTGTTGTCCCTTTGAATGAGAATCTAGTCAACATAATTGATAGGCGTATCCCTTCTCGTGTATTAAGGTACCGAGTGAAGGACAAACCGTGGTTCAATGATGATTGTAGATGTGCTAATTTGGAGAAGCAGGAGGCCTATCACCTTTGGAAGGGTAACAGATCAGATTTGACCTGGAATAACTATACTCAGCTTTGAGCTTTTGCTCAGAGAGTTTATGCCTCAACTGAAAAGGAGTACAATTTAACCATAAAAGAAACCCTTTCTGGTACAACTCAGGAACATAAATGGTGGTCTACCCTTAAATCTGCACTCTTTGGTGTAGATGCAACAGTTCCTCCTTTACTTAAACCAGATGGCTCAGTCACTCACTGTCCAAAGGAAAAGGCAACCTTGTTGGTTGATGTTTTTGACTGTAAACAGAGTAATGAAAAACTTGAACTTCCTCATTCCTGTTTTCCTGAGGATAAACTAACTAGTTTAGCTTTTCGATCTCGTGAGATTAAAGCTCTGTTAATGGACCTTGATGCTTATGGAGATGTAGACCCAAATGGTATTTTTCCTTTGTTTTTTATAGAGAGAGCAGATTTCTTAGCTCCAATGTTATCTGTTATTTTGCGCAAGTTAGCAAGAAGAGGAGCTTTTAGCAATTGTTTGAGATTTGGTAATGTTACTCCTCTATGTAAATGTGTTTATGGTAGCTCAAGTCCCACCCCCCAATTTCTATAACTCCCATATTATCTGAAGTTTTTGAACGTCTTCTGGCAGAACGTCTTAATAGGTTTGCTGAAGGTAATCATCTACTCCCTAGTTTGCAATTTGGTTTTCGTAAAGGCCTTGGAGCATGTGATGCCCTTCTTACAATCTCCAGTGCTGTACAGAAATCCCTTGATTGTGGTCAGGAAGTTCGTATGATTGGCCTTGATTTTAGTGCTGCCATTGACCGTGTTAATCATGAGGCCCTTGTTTTCAAACTCAAACAGTTGGGAATGGGTGGGTCTATTCTTAGCATCATTATTGATTTTCAAAGTAATAGATCTCAAAGAGTTGTTGTTGATGGGCACCATAGTGAGTATAGGAATGTCATATCCGGTGGTCCACAGGGTAGTGTTCTAGGTCCATTACTTTTCATACTATATACACATGACATGTGGTTTGGCCTAGAAAACAAGCTTGTTGCATATGCAGATGATGCTACTCTCTTTGCATCAATTCCATCCCCTGAATGTAGATCTGGGGTTGGTGAATCCCTTAATAGAGATTTAGCTAAAATTAATGCATGGTGCGAATTATGGGGTATGAAGTTGAATCCTAACAAAACTCAAAGTATGATTGTAAGTAGGTCAAGGACAGTGGTTCCTCAACACCCTGATCTCAATATTGATAATGTTTCTTTAAATTTGTATGACTTAAAATTTTAGGGGTGATTCTCGACAGTAAATCTACTTTTGAGAAACACATTAGGTCTTTGTCTTCTTCAATTGCACAAAAAAAATGGCTTATTGAGAAAGTCTTACAAGATTTTCGGTGATCAATCTATTCTGAAGAAGTGTTTTAATTCTTTCATTCTACCGTCTTTTGAGTATTGCTCTCCTGTCTGGTGTTCAGCTGCTGAGTCTGATCTTAATTTGTTAGACAGAAGCTTACGGTCTATTAAATTTCTTATTCCTGATCTAGATATTAATCTTTGGCACCGTCGTTTAATTTGTTCATTATGCATGTTGCATAAGATTTTTCATAACTCTGACCATCCTTTACATTCAGATCTCCCTGGACAATTCTATCCTGTTCGTAATATTAGGCAGTCAGTTAATTCTAATAGCCAGGCCTTCTCCATCATGAGGCTGAATACTACACAATAGTCTAGAAGTTATATTCCAGCTGTTACCGAGTTGTGGAATGATCTTCCTAATCGGGTAGTTGAATCAGTAGAACTTCAAAAGTTCAAAGTTGGTGCAAATGTTTTTATGTTGACCAGGCTGACATGAGTCTTTTTATTGTTTATATATGACATATCTGTTTTTGACATTGTTAATAGTTTTTATAGGACATATCTGTTTTAACGCTGTTACTATTTTTAGAATGAAATATTGATGATTTATTTTCATCATTAATTTATTTCCTTATTTCCTTTCCTCACTGGGATATTTTTTGCTGTTGGAGCCCTTGGGCTTACATTATATGGATTTTCCAACTAGGGTTGTAGCTTGGCTTGTAATAATAATAATAATAATAATAATTATAATAATAATGGGGCCACGACATAGTCTGTCACAGGGCGTGGGGACATGGCCTTGTCCCGAACAGGGCATGAAGCCATGGCCATATCCGGTAATGGAAGTGGGGCCATTGCCATATCTGGCTCAGGAAATGGGCCGTGGGCCATGGCCATGTCCAGCACAGGACGTGGGGCCATGGCCATGTCCGGCACAGGGCGTGGGGTCATGGCCATGTCCAGAACAGGGCGTGAGGTCATGGCCATGTCTGCTACAGGAAGTGGAGCCATGGACATGTCCGGCACAGGACGTGGGGCCATGGCCATTTCCAGAACAGGGCGTGGGTCATGGCTATGTCCAGGACAGGACGTGGGGCCATGGCTACATCTGGAACAGGGTGTGGGGCCATGGCTACGTCCGGAACAGGGCGTGGGGCCATGGCCATGTACAGAACAGGGCGTGAGGTCATGGCCATGTCCTCTACAGAAAGTGGGGCCATGGCCGTGTCCGGCACAGGAAGTGGGGACATGGCCATTTCCGGCAAAGGGCGTGGGGTCATGGCCTTGTCTGGAACAAGGCATGAAACCATAGCCATGTTCGGTATAGGAAGTGAGGCCATTGCCATATCCGGCACAGGAAGTGGGGCCATGACCATGTCTGGCACAGGAAGTTGTGCCATGGCCATGCACAGAACAGGGTGTGAAGCCATTGATATGTCCGGTACAGGAAGTGGGGCCATGGCCATATCCCGCACAGGAAGTGGGGCCATGGCCATGTCCGGCAGAGGGCGTGGGGCCATGGCCATGTCCGACACAGGGCATGGGGTCATAGCCTTGTCTGGAACAGGGCATGAAGCCATGGCCATGTTCGGTACAGGAAGTGGGGCCATTGCCATATCCGGCATAGGAAGTGGGGCCATGGCCATGTCCGGCACAGGGCGTGGGGCCATGGCCATGTCTGGCACAGGGCGTGCAGTCATGGCCATGTCATGAATAGGGCATAATGCCATGGCCATCTTTGGTACAGGAAGTGGGGCCATTGCCATATCCGGCATGGGAAGTGGGTTGATGGCCATGTCCAGCACAGGGCATTTGCCATGGTCATGTTCGGAACAGGGCGTGAAGCCATGGCCATGTTCGGTAGAGGAAGTGGGGTCATAGCTATAACCAGCACAGGGCGTGGGTCCAAGGCCATGTCCGGAACAGGGTGTGGGGCCATGGCTATATCCGGCACAGGAAGTGGGGCCATGACCATGTTTGGCACAGGAAGTTGTGCCATGGCCATGCTCAAAACAGGGCATGAGGCCATTGATATGTCCGGTACAGGAAATGGGGCCCTGGCCAGGTCTGACACTGGGCGTGGGGTCATGGCCATATCTGGAACAGGGCATGAAGCCATGGCCATGTTCGGTACAGGAAGTGGGGCCATTGCCATATCCGGCACAGGGCGTGGGGCCATGGCCATTTCCGGCACAGGGCGTGCAGTCATGGCCATGTCTGGATCAGGGCATGAAGCCATGGCCATCTTTGGTACTGGAAGTTGGGCCATTGCCATATCCGGCACGGGAAGTGGGTTGATGGCCATGTCCAGCACAGGGCGTGAGGCCATGGCCATGTCCGGAACAGCGTGTGAAGCCATGGCCATGTCCGGTACAGGAAGTGGGGTTATGACCATAACCGGCACAGCGCGTGGGGCCATGGCCATGTCCGGAACAGGGTTTGGGGCTATGGCCACGTCTGGTACAGGAGGTGGGGCTATGGCGATATCCACCACATGGCGGGGTGCCATAGCCATGTCCAAAATAGGGTGTGGGGCCATGGCCATGTCCGGAATAGGGAGTGAAGCCATGGCCATGTCCAGTACAGGAAGTGGGGCCAAGTCCATATCCGGCACAGGGTGTGGGGCCATGGCCATGTCCGGAACAGAGCGTGGGGCCATGGTCATGTCCAGAACAGGGCGTGGAGCCATGGCCATGCCTGGCACAGGTGTTGTGGTCGTGGCCACGCCCAACACAGGGTGAGGGGACGTGGATAGGCGCAGCTCATTGGCCCTGGGCCTGCCTCTAAAACCGTAACCTTGAAAGGTGGGGGGACCTAATCCGAAGCCTTCACACGAGAATGGTGTGCAATTAACTGTCCTTGAGTAACGACTTGGGGCCCCGCCCACGAATTTTTTTCCCCAAACAGGAGTGCAGATTGTGTGTGTGGGGGGGGGGGGGGCGCCTTCGTGTGCAGAAAACAGATTCAAATGGTAACGCCTTTATTATAGTGGCTCTAAGATTTGATGGGTAACTACCTCATGAAGGTTTTGATTAGGAATTGCATTCATAAAGAACGTAAATGTTTAAAGACGGCATAATAATAATAATAATAATAATAATAATAATAATAATAATAATAATAATAATAATAATAATAATCATAAATATATATATATATATATATATATATATATATATATATATATATATATATATATATATATATATATATATATATATATATATATATATGTATGAGTGTATGTGTGTGTGCGCGTGTGTGATCTACACATCAGAAGTAAATATTTGTCCTGTAGGTAATAGAAGTAAATGTTACTAATACAGCATAATTTCAAAAGTTTGCTTGCGTAAACAACAATGTTCCAATCAGTTTCGTAGTTGATTCGCAAAAGTAGCCTAAATCTTTTTCACAATAAATCATCATCATTAGTTTAATATCTATTCCTTCATTGTTGCACCTGTTTAACCATGTTGATTTCTTACACTACTAGATCCTTTCATTGGCTAGGCAGTAATACATTGTATCCCTCGTTCTAGCTACGGCTAGATTTCCTTTGCCTACACATTCACCGAGTAGTCTGGTCTATTTTTTTCCTCATTCTTACCTGTCCTTATACACCTTTCAACACTGAGATTACCAAACAATTCTTCTTCGTTCAAGGGGTTAACTACTGCACTGTAACTGTTCAGTGGCTACTTTCCACTTCGCAAGGGAACAAGGATCTCTTTAGCTATGGTAAGCATCTCTTCTAGGAGAAGGACACTCGAAAATCAAACCATTATTCTCTATTCTTTGGGTAGTGCCATAGCCTTTGTAACTTGGTCTTCCACTGTCTGGGATTATAGTTCTCTTGCTTGGGGGTACACTCGGGCACACTACTCCATAGTTTATAAATGGCAGATTTATTCCAATGTTCTTACTGTTCTGAAAATATTCTACATTAATTGTTTGTTACTTTTCATGTAGTTTATTTATTTCCTTTCTTCACTTGGCTATTTGTCCCTGTTGGAGCCATTGGTTTACAGCATCGTGCTTTTCCAGCTAGGGTTCTAGCTTAGCTGCTGCTGCTACTACTACTACTACTACTACTACTACTACTACTACTACTACTACTACTACTACTACTACTAATAATAATAATAATAATAATAATAATAATAATAACTCATCAGCTACGGGAGCGTCAATAAAACAGTGTAATCTCGACTGTTCAAGAAAACTAAAAACCTTTAGGTTATACACAGGTGCACCATTGGCTGTGGCCTAATACAAAGAAAAGAAAACTGTGTTGGAGAAGGGAACAACAAGCAAGGTTTAGCCTGCTGCTGCAGTTAGTAATCGCTCAGCTGTACTTGGGGTCAGGAGAGGCCTTCATACAGGTCGTAAGCTCAAAGATACTTGAGACAGTGAATTGAAAATTCGTAAGATAGTATCTGGCAGTTGTCAAGTGATGCCAAAGAAGAGACCAAGAAATGCTCCTGTGTGTTACTAACAATGAAATAAAAATGGACAATATATATTTTCCAAGAGGTAGTTGGATGTGTCATTTATTGCCTTATTTTATATCGAGTGAATTATGTAGTAATTTTCATCCTGTAGTATGTTGAGTATGTATATATGAATTTTGTAATGTAGAATGTATATCTATTTGGCTAGGAGATATATGTTTTAATCTAGATTAATTCCCTTCTTCTTGAAATGTCATAGACAAGTGTTCCCCTAGAAATTGAATACAAAATAACATAAGACAAGAGGAAACTACAGAACAGACACAGACACATACATCCCAAGAAAATCATTATCTATTTACATGAAGTCTCTCTTGGTCATATGTCTTTCAATCCAGTTTCTAAATGTATATTCTCCAAACATCGTTTGATGCTGACAATATTGATGCACGAATCGAATGAAACTTAAAAAAAAAACAACAATCAAAATTTTTATATTCAAAATATTTTAGTAATATTCAGTTTTAAAAACAAAAGGGCAAACAGTGACTTTCAATGACATATACATCTTCATAGCGTTTGAGTGTGTTTAAACAAACATATACTGTACAGTATATATATACAAAAACATTCATATATATATATATATATATATATATATATATATATATATATATATACATATATATATATATATATATATATATATATATATATATGTGTAGTGTGTGTGTGTATGTGTGTGTATAGACTAAATATATATATATATATATATATATATGTATATATATATATATATATATATATATGGTTGAGTTGCATAATATCACATTCTATAATATAACTGCTTTGTATTAGTCACCTGAGAAAATTTTACATTTATTTTTTCTCAATTAGGATGTTTATAACCGCAATGCAATGACAATATTGTTATGTATTCTTTTGTGAGCATCTCACTCTTCTTATCTTGCAAAGTTTTCAATTAGATTAATATTTGCCTGTCTTTGCATGGATTATTATACCTATTTCTCTTATTATTATTTTTATTATTACTAGCCAAGCTACAACCCTAGTTGGAAAAGCAAGTTGTTATAAGCCTGAGGGCTCCAAAAAGGGAAAAATAGCCCAGTGAGGAAGGGAAACGAATAAGTGATGAAAATAAATCAACAATAAAATATTCTAAAAACAGTAACAACGTCAAAACAGATATGTTCCTTCATCACATATAATGTATAGCAAGAATTTTTTCATTTTGTTACTTTCTATATATATATATATATATATATATATATATATATATATATATATATATATATATATATATATATATATATATATATATATATATATATATATATATATATATACATATATATTCATGAAATTTAATTCCTTCATTAACTTTTTTTTTATCAAGAGTACCTATTACATAATATACTTATGAAAAGTTATTTTTTGTTGCATTTCCATGTTTATACTTCACAGTTTCTATACGGATAGGAATTACAGGAATTAACACATTTTCCTTGCGAACTAAATGTTTTTAATTTTCATATCTGTAATTCTTCCTAAATAGTAATTACGTAAAATTATAAAGTACCATGTATCTCTTTTTTACTTGATACAATATAACATAATCACAGATACTATGTAATGCCTAAATATCCACCGCTGATCTCAGAATATGACCTAAGACCCTTCTCATATGGCTTTAGAATGCTTCTGAAATTGGCTTGTATAGGGTCGCTACGATATCTTATTGAACACCCCCCCCCCCCCTAATTTAGCAGAGCCCCCTAGGTGCCCACCCACTAACAAACCTCTAGCTACGCCACTGCTTAATCCTGACGTTACTCTAATAGACTTTTGACAGCAAATTCCTTTGACAAAGTTTATTCCACATAAACATCAACATGTGTCTGATTTTGGTTGATAGTTATCTAGATAGAAGAGTAATTAGTAAGCATTTTCAGCCATACAAACAAACAAAACCACTCCAACCCCTTTTAAAAACATAACAGAAACCTCAAACTTCACGAACTGTCGAACTAACTGCGCCATGACTCCTCTCTGCTGGGAGTGAGGACGAGGTTTACTGAAACAACTCATGAACATACGCTACCAGGTTCTAAGTGATGTCAGGCAGGGCAGCCGATATGGACTACGGTTTACCTCAAGGCCAAAGCAAAGTCCTTTGAAATGAAGGCAACATTGCTCACCACATGTAAGAATGGGACAAACACCACGTTAATAGAAGAGTATTCTGAGCCCTATCTAAATACCAAGGCCAACGACCCCACTGGATTACTTGATTTTACTTTCAATGTCAGGAACAGTTTCGGAAGAGTAATAAAATTTGCTTCACGTCACCTGTCTAAAACATAGCTTAATTGAATGATATTTATTTATTTATTTATTTCTTATCCATTCATTTATTTATTCATTTATTTTTTTTTGTTTATTCATGTATTTACATATGGAAACCTAAAAAATAAAGTTCAGAAAAAGAACAAAATTATTCCTAACGGTTTCATATAAATATAAATCAATTATTCCTAAAAAAAATTATCGAGGTAAAATGTCGAAAAGTAAAAATATAAATCTAAGAAAGTCTATAAATCTAAAATATCTTTTTCATATATAAGATATTTGAAAAAATCTTTCCCAATGATTAATGTTTTCTCGCCACGTCTTCAAGTGAAGATTTATTGCGTGTGTGTTGTGACAGAGAATGAGTCATGATTGGTGTCTGGAATCTAGAAGGATTCCAGATCAGGTGTCAGCATTATGGAAGGATTGGAGTAATATGAAAGGAAGAAGACGAAGACAATTGGAACAAAATGCCTTTTTTTTTTAATTCCTATGAAAAATTCTTAAATATCATTCTGTATAGATAAATTGGATTACAAAAGAATATATCCAAACATACAGGGAGTCATATGTACAGCGATATACAGACACAAAAACACACATACACGTGCAAACATACATACAAAGACACGCAGTGTAAACGTCTATAACTGACTATTTATTATCATGAATACTATATCACTGAATTACAACACTTTTCCAAATAGATGTCTCATATGTTTCACTACTTAATAAAACATAAAATCTATTACTCATGACTCCTAAAATACCTCTAATAACTTATATATAAGCAAGTATTTAATGTTAAAATGGAAACGAAAGTACACACACACACATATACATATATATATACATATATATATATATATATATATATATATATATATATATATATATATATATATATTTATATATATATACATATATATATATATATATATATATATACATACATACGTATTAATCAATCTTCTTACTAATTACCTTAATACCTGTTAATCTACTTATCTATTCTACCGGTCTATCTATTCACACTAAATATGTATCTATCTTTAGATCATTAATGAACACAATTAATACCTAATTTCAAAATAATTCTGTACTGACACAGAAAAAGAAACATCTTGTTTGAAGTGGAATTCTGGTCTTCAAGGTTGACGGACAACAGGAAAAAAAAGTAATTGAAGGTCCAACGAAAATTGAAAAGATTTTTCCAACCTTTTAGGAGCAGTAGTGAAGAAAAATTATTTTTGGTGATACCACTCTTCGTTAAGATCAGGGATTATTATTATTATTATTATTATTATTATTATTATTATTATTATTATTATTATTATTATTAGCTAAGCTACATCCTTAGTTTGAAAAAGGCTCCAAAAGCGAAAATTTGACTAGTGAGGAAAGGAAATAAGGAAATATATAAATGATATGAAGAGTAATGAAAATTCAAACAATATATTTTAAAAGAAGTAACAACCTCAAAACAGATATTCCCTGTTTGAGCCATTTCCAACTAAGGTTGTAGCTTAGTTAGCAATAATAATAATAATAATAATAATAATAATAATAATAATAATAATAATAGATTTAGAATAGATATTATATTCTGAACCATATTATTTTCTAACCCTTTGCTGTCTCTTCTCCAATATATCATGATTCCATTACTTTTACTCTCAAAGATCCTTGTTAGAGTAAAGGATATTACATTAAAAGGATCTTGCTGCATTTCATCATCACAGGATATTGCAAGCTTCCCCAAATCTCCATCCTTTTACGATCACTCCTTTCCTTCTCAAAGGATTTCTATAAGGATATTGACGCATTTATTCACTTGCCATGCTTTCATGTTTGTGGGGTTCGTTCAGTGTAGAGAAAATTGTGGTTCTTTGGTGTTGTCAGGGATCGTTCAGTATAGTTTGTTTCATATTTTGAAATAATTTGATAACAACATCATAGATATTTATTATTTCTACTGATAAAATTTATATAGGACCTACGTTTTGGAAATTTAATATTTACTACTTTTTATATCACTGATTAATATCCCAATTCATCTAATTTGATGTGGTATGAATGCACAAATATAGCATAACTTGAGGAGACAAAGTTGGAATATTGAAGAAAGTGGGAAAACTTTATATTCTGTCCCTGAAAGTTCCTGTATCATTTACTATATGAAAAATAGCGGGGAAATATATATTTCTTTTAAAGAGTTCGAAGAGAAAATGCGATCTTCTGTCACCAGAGACGTCAATAAAGGAACTATTGTCGTTGAATTTAGGAAAATATTGAGAAGGTTCCAAATAAGATATATTGAGATGTAATGATACTTAACTTGTAAGGCTTTTCGTCAGAAGACATACATACATACATACATACATACATACATACATACATACATACATACATATAGTTATTCTGTATATTGAACCGTTAATATGTATATTTTCCAAAATCTAACACTATGGTAATTTAAGATGTATATTTGCTTATATGTATTACTATAATAACCAAACGTGCAGTTTCTTTAACATACTACCACAATAATACAGAATTCTATTTCCATCGCTTAATATCAAACCAATTTCAATCGTTAATGGTTTTCCTTTTGAGGTCTTGATTATTAAGTTTTCCATTCATAAAGGAATGAACATTTAAAAACCCAACAATCTACCAATTGTGACTGTCTAAAGATGTTGCTCACTTAGATACCAGGTGTGAATGCCAAAAGCTAAGCAATTAATATTCACGATTACATTTGTGAACCTACATCCAGTTAAGTCAACACAGCGTGATATAGAACAACATCACCATCAACATCAACAACAACAACATCAGCGTTAACCTCTCCGGGACTACTCCAGAAAATGGCTATAATAGGAATTAACATATTAAGTTTACATGTTGATAATCGTTCGCCATAGTGCTCTTCGCTCCATGAATTATATCTTTATTTATTCATTAGATTATCATTCTTATTCATATTTTTACATATACTTATTAATATGTTCAATCAATTAGTTGCACTTTTATATTCTTTCTAATTATTAAATTTCCAAATTTTTTAAAAATGTATATGTATGTATAAATACTTTATATACATATATATATATATATATATATATATATATATATATATATATATATATATATATATATATATATATATATATATATCTACTATCTATATACCGTAAAAGCAGATAATCTTTGTATAACTTAGAGTCTGACGACAAAACCTTACCCACCTGTTCGATCCATTACCTAATCTAAAGGTGCGTCCAAACGGTCGAACAGTGTCGGTCGGACAAAAATGTTACCATATCTAAATTAAAAAAGAATGACGTCATAAGCGTGGAAATGAAGGAAGTTGATATGGTAACAAACAGTGGTACCAGATGAAGCTGACAACCAGGATTTCTACTCCTTTTACCAGACAGAGACTGGAAGGAATGTCCAAAGCTGATATCCGCTGGCATCTCTGTTATCTATACCAGTGTTATAATCTGTACTCGAGAATCTGGTAGTAGTTATCAGCTTCAAGTACGGATCATCATAACCATAGTACACCAAAAAATTAAAGCACAAGTCAATGAATTAAATTAGGCAGCATTATTATTCATGATCTTTTGTGACGATGGAAGGCGCACACGGAAGGACTAGTTGCAAAGACGGAGTGAAAAGAGGAGCCATTCATCCATTTTCAAGGAGTCTCGATTATGAATCAGACTTTAAAAACTATACTGATGAGCCCAAACGTTTTATACATTTTATCGGAGAACTAAACACCTCTTATAGCTAAGCAGGACACATATAAGAGAGGAAGCATTTTTCCAGAAGCACGTCTGGAAGTTTAAAGAATCACAGATGCCTAACTTAAAATAGCACTTCAGTGAAGTGAGGATGTTATTGTTATCAACGCGCAATGAATAGCCTATATTAGTCCAAGAAATAACTGTTTGAGACTGGTCATACTTCGGATTATGTGTTCGTAACTAAATCCAAATTGTTTCAGTGATAAAGATAAAATGTTCAAAATTTGTTTCCCCTGTTCTCGTAGAGAGAGAGAGAGAGAGAGAGAGAGAGAGAGAGAGATTACGAGTTTTCCTCATGATCAAACACTTAGAGGAAATGAAACTAAGGTGTCCATAATTGAAACAGATTCTGTTATGCTATACTCGTATATCGAAAAGCCATAATTTGGTTGTGCAAATGTCTTCTGTACCAACCTCCGACTTTTTTTAATTTTCCAATTTGCGTTGCTCATCCTTTAATGACCTATTTTGGATTCCATATTCTTTTCGACTTCTGAATCAGTTACAGTCATTCCACCTCTCGGAAGTTCTGACGTTATTTTATTCAATGTTGCTACACAATTATTTCTGTTTTTGTAAACAATTGCTTTGATATTTTATAAACATGGGTTCTGCCAGTACTGTTTGATTAGCAACTGAGCCTCTCTTCTATCTCAAAGTCAGCTTTCCTCCGCAACTGAATTACAACTAGTTATTTACAGGGAACGTGATACCTAATTTTCTAAAAGTTAAAGTTAATCTGGTATACAAGTTGAACTCCGTCCATAATGCCAATCCGGAGTGTCTGAAGCTCGGACTCTTACGAACAAAGGCACTGTCCGACACACCACTTTGTGCTCGTTATTGACGTCATTAACGCTTCCTTCATAATGATACCTGGTAATAATTGTGTTCGACAAAAACCTTTACTCGCTAGTTTGCCCGTGGTTTCCCCATCTTTAATCACCTCCATTTGTGCCCGCCGACCACTCTCCCACCTTGTGTCTTGAAACAAGGTATGGTAACAGTGTTTGCCCGTCGGGGACTGCCCGGTAGTGTGGACAGGCCCTAACTCAAATACTTTTGCTGTAGAGTGACGATACATCTCGAGGAATAGTCTATTCATATATTTACTTACATAGCTACGCCCTTAATGAACAAACTTTCATTCAGCTTCATATTTACAGGCATCCTCCTCTCTTGATTTCTTTCTATAGCTTAATTCATCCTTACGACTTGCAATTCTAAAAGCAGACTAACACAAGAGTGACGAAAAGGATTATGAGAAAGGAGAAAATCGTTTAGAAAAATTAGGTTCTCTATAAGTTTAATCTAACGAAATAACTTTGGAAATAAATAAACAAATATAACACAAACATTGAACTATTAGGAGCTTAATATAATGCAGTTTTACTCTAAATCAATAACTAAAACTTTGGTCCTCTAATTTGTTCTTATTTAAGAAACCATTATGAGAAAACATACAAAATAAATTCACACACTTCTAATACAAATTCTTATTAAAGCAATATTTTAAAATGACGATTTTGGGCTCAAATGGAACAAATAACTTTTTTATATGATCGTCTGATCATATATAAAATCATATAAATATAACATGATGTTTTAAAAGTGCTTTATGATAAGAATATAAAATAGTTTATAACAGTTTTTTTTTTTTTTTTAATTTTAGCCTAAACTCTACCACAACCAAAGTGAAGTGTGAACACCCAATCATATATCTGGTGTAAACTACTAAGCGAGACAGACCTCCAAAAACCCAATCCAGTCCCCCCTTTCGCAAAACTATTCCAATTCTTCAAAAGTGCACGCTGAGTCCATCTATTGGCAAAACAGGAAAGCAGTCAGGAGATATCCTTGAAAAGTCTATGACGTCACAACTGGGTGACACCATTATCAGTCAGGGTTGAAAATACAGTGCACTCGAATTAAAAGATTATTATTACGAAGCAAATCAAGTCCGTACATACGAAACATATTAATTTACATAATAAATATGATTGAGCATTATTATAATGAAAATAGGATAAACATATCAAGTAAAAAGGATCATTCAAAGATAAAACTGACAACGTTACTCCCCTATCTCATAGAATTGAACCGTCCACCAAGTAGTTGAGTGTTTATAGTGACATCTATCGGTGCTGAAAATAATCACCTTAAACCAGACTTTTGATGTCCTTGCTTCGTAAAACTGATATATGACGTAGAATTATGTTTTGACCCCGAGCGCTGCTCTCCCTATACCAAATTACGGAATGACAATTGACGTGAAACGACTATTACTTTGATTATGAGATTTTAAACTTGATTCACTTATATTATAAGTCATATTTGCTTCTAACACGAGGAAATATGTCAATAAAAGATGTTCTTTAATAGAGCGAAGAATCTTAGAATCAAAGTTGTTGAATTGTATCGATATTCATAATGTAACAATATAGAAGCAGTTTAAAACAACTCGTATTTCTGTAATTATATTTGAGTACCGCAAACTCTCTCTCTCTCTCTCTCTCTCTCTCTCTCTCTCTCTCTTTACAGCTTGGACTACGAAACCTGAATATATAGATTAATTTCCACAATATGTACAGCTGTCATATCTTTAAAAGATT
The DNA here is from genome assembly GCF_036898095.1 of Palaemon carinicauda. Classification (NCBI taxonomy): domain Eukaryota; kingdom Metazoa; phylum Arthropoda; class Malacostraca; order Decapoda; family Palaemonidae; genus Palaemon; species Palaemon carinicauda. The sequence goes on from NC_090758.1 coordinate 46,220,432, forward strand.
CATGTGTAATCTTATTCTATACTTTAGAACGAGTTTAATTTGTTTAATGATTTATGTATCTAAATACTATCTAGATGTCAGTATTGAGGGATCATAATACCCTCTTACAAATAAGAATAAAGATAATAAAGACAACAACAACAACAACAACAACAACAACAACAATAACAATAACAATAACAATAATAATAGATTTAGAATAGATATTATATTCTGAACCATATTCATTTCTAACCCTTTGCTGTCTCTTCTCCAATCTCTCATAGTTTCCATTACTTTTACTCTCAAAGATCCTTGTTAGAGTAAAGGATATTACATTAAAAGGATCTTGCTGCATTTCATCATCACAGGATATTGCAAGCTTCCCCAAATCTCCATCCTTTTACGATCACTCCTTTCCTTTTCAAAGGATTTCTATAAGGATATTGACGCATATATTCACTTGACACGCTTTCATGTTTGTGGGGTTCGTTCAGTGTAGAGAAAATTGTGGTTCTTTCGTGTTGTCAGAGATCGTTCAGTATAGTTTGTTTCAATATTTTGAAATAATTTGATAACAACATCATAGATATTTATTATTTCTACTGATATAATTTCTATAGGACCTAGGTTTTGGAAATTTAATATTTACTTCTCATTATATCACTCATTAATATCCGAATTAATCTAATTTAACGTGGTATGAATGCACAAATAAAGCATATTTTGAGGAGACAACGTTGGAATAATGAAGAAAGTGTGAAAATTTTAAATTCTGTCCCTAAAAGTTCCTGTATCATTTACTGGAGGAAAAATGGCGGGGAAATATATATTTTTTTTAAAGAGTTCGAAGAGGAGATGCAATTATGTGTGACCAGAGACTTTTCAATAAAGGTACGATAGTCGTTGAATTTAGGAAAATATTGATAAGGTTCCAAATAAGATATATTGAGATGTAATGTTACATACATACATACATACATACATACATACATACATACATACATACATACATAGTGTTAAACTTTACATTGAACCCTTAATAAGTATATTTTTCAGAGTCTATTAGTATTGTAATTTAAGATGTACAGTATATTTGCTTGCGAGTATTACTATACTAATCAAATTTGCAGTTTCTCTAGTATACTGACATAATAATTCAGCATTATATTTCCGCCACTTAATATCTAACCAATTTCAATAGTTAATGGGTTCCTTATTGAAGTCTTGATTATTAATTTTTCCCTTCATAAAGGAACGAACATTTCAAATACAATTGTCTCCCAATTAGGACCTTAATTACTCACCTGTCTAAAGATGTCGTTCACTGAGATACCAGGTGTGAATGACATTCGTCAAATAATTAATAATCACTATTGCATATATGAACCTGCATCCAGTTAAGTCAACGCAGCGTGATATAGAACAAACTAACCATCAACAACAACAACAACAACAACATCATCGTCAACCCAGAAGGGACTACTCCAGTAAGTGGCATAGGCAGTAGGAAGAGAGTACGGATGGCGGCGTATACAATTATCCAGTGAAATATGCCCTCACTTTTAAAATTCGGCAGCAGATGACGACGGATCATGCTCGAAGTAGGCATATATACCCAAGGATGCCACGGATACAGTACATACAGTACAGATCCCTGACAGCCATCATTGGCATCTATGAGTAGGTGTGATATGGGCTTTTGAATTAAACTGCATGCTCTCTCTCTCTCTCTCTCTCTCTCTCTCTCTCTCTCTCTCCATTACTTTAATTAGGGAGAAATAGAAATTGTGTTCCCAAAATACTTCTGTATTTAATCATATAAAATCTTCCTAATCTGCAGTAAATATTAAATGAGATGATCATAATCTAGATATCAAATTGATGTGAGACCAACTCACCCTGATTAATCCAAAATTTAAAACACTTCAGTTAATGAAATAAGATTTAATATTAACATATTTTCATGAACAGCAAAACTATGATGGTTATTTCAAGGTACTGATTGTATTGTTATATTGACAGTTGTTTCATGAAACAGCTAACTTTTCATGAAATATGACGAGTAAAAAAGCTTAAATAATTATCTCAGGAACTTGATTAGAAAAATATTGTAAACATGCAAGAAAAAATAATTCGTATTTTGGACTGAAGGTTGTCAAAAAATCATTCAGCAACCTAGAAACAAATCAGTGAATTACAATTATATATACATACATATATATGTATGTATATATATATATATATATATATATATATTAAAAAAGCCATATATCTTTTATACATTAATGTCTGGATTCTCTTAACGACCTCAGGATCAGAACCCCAAGCGAAATCACATGAATACAAAGGCTTGTGACCGGCCGGGAGTCGAACCCTGGATCGGCAAACTTGTATAGACAGTGACTTAACCACTTGACCATGAACACTCCCAGCTAGAAACAAGCTCTTGTCTTTTATTGTGATATATCCAGGGTCTCTGATCCCGAGATCGTTGAGAGAATCCAGACATTAATGTATAAAAGATAAAATGCATATTTGAATTTATATATATATATATATATATATATAAATATATATATATATATATATATATACTCTTGTGGCACCGTTGGAAGCGACCTGGTTTTTCATTAGAAGGTGCTAGGGTTCGATCCTAAGTACGAGGTAGAAATATTTTTATGTTTGAGCACGATGTGTTGATATTTATCTATCTATCTATATATCTATCTATCTATCTATCTATCTATCTATCTATCTATCTATCTATCTATATATATATATATATATATAAGCGTGTGTGTATTTTATATATGTATATATATATATATATATATAAGCGTGTGTGTATTTTATATATATATATATATATACATATAAAAGTGTATATATATATAAATATATATATATGTTGTATATATATGTATATATATATATATATATATATTTATATATATATATATATATATAAGTGTATATATATGTATATATACATATATACTGTATATATATATTTATATATGTATGTATATACAGTATATATATATATATATATACATATATATATATAGATATATATATATATATATATATATACATATATATATGTATATATATAAATATATATATATATATATATATACATATATATATATATATATATATGTATATATATATGTATATATATATACCACCTGTCTGTGTCTGTGTATCTGTCTGTCTGTTTGTCTGCTGTTTGTCTGTATATATATATATATATATATATATTTATATATATATATCTGAACCTACTCACAATATGTCTTAGTATGCAGATAGTTTGTGCTTAACTCTGAAATCTTCAGCCAAAACCTTTCCTGGCCATTCAATATGTCATGAACACTATAGTCCCTCTCTTTCTCTTTTTGAGAGCCTGGCCTTGAGTCCTAAACTATTCTGTATGTTTAAAGTCACTATATTAAGTAGGTGTAAGCTTGGCTATTCTTCACATTACCTAATCTAATTCTACTCTGGCTCTAGAGTGAAGGTGCATCTCGAGGAATAGTCTAGCCTTATATTTACTCACGTAATTATGCCATAAATTATCATGTTTTCATTCAGCTTCACATGTACAGGCATCCTCCCCTCAGGGTCTTAATTTCATTCTCTTTCTTCATTATTCCGTATGACTGACAATTCTGAAAGCAGAATAACACAAGAGCAAGGAAAGCATTATGAGTTGGGGAAATTAATAAACCAGTCTAACACAAATAATGAACTATTAGTGTTTAATATTTTATTTTTATTGTTTAAATAACTAAATAAAAACATGGTTCCCTATTCTGTTTTTCTTATGCATGTAACTATTTTGAAAACATATAAAATTGATTCACATATTCATGAACTAAAGCTTTATTACAATGATATTTTTTTCAAATAATGATTTCAGGGCTAAATGAAAGAAAAACCTTGTTCATAATACATATCCCATGGCCCTATATAAAATCTTATAATCATAGCATGATGCTTTATAAGTTCTTTACCAAAGATTATGAAAATACCTTTATAAACACCCCAATCATCTATCTTGTGTAAACTACTTGACGAGACTGCTAGGACCCTTGACCTCCACAACCCCAATCCAGTCCCCCCTTGACAATATTATATAAATTCTTCAAAGGTGCACGCTGAGTCCATCTATTGGCAGAACAGGGAAGGAGTCTTGAGATATCATTGCGAAGCCCATGACGTCACAAGTGGGGGGACACCATTATCAGTGAGGGTCGAAAATACAGTGCACTCGAATTATAAGATTCTTATAAGGATTCAAATTACTTTCATACATATGGAACATATGCATATACATAATTGATATGATTATGCATTATTATAATGAAAATAGGTTAAACATATCATGTAAAATAGCATTTAAAGATAAAATTAACAACCTTATTCCCCCATTTAGTAAAATTGAACCGGCCGCTAAGTAGTTGAGTGTTTATAATGACATCTATTGGTGCTCAAAATAATCACCTTAAACCAAACTTTAATGTCCCTTGTTTCGTAAAACTCGCATATGACGTAGAGTTCTGTCTTGATCACGAACGCTGCTCTTCCTACACTAAACTATGGAATGACAATTGGCGTGAAACGACCATTACTTTGATTAAGGGATTTTCAACTTAATTTACTTATATTATAAGACGTCTTTGCTTTTGAATAGAAGAAATATGTCAATAAAAGATGTTCTTTATTAGGACGATGAATCTTAGAATCATAGCTGTTAATTAGTATCGATATTAATAATGAAACATTAAAGGAAGCAGTTTAAAACAATCATGCCTGCCACGATATAAGACTATCTCTACTATCTCTCTCTCTCTCTCTCTCTCTCTCTCTCTCTCTCTCTCTCTTTACAGCTTAGGCTATGAAATTTAGATATATAGGTTAAATTTCCAGCCAAATTACAGTTGTTCTATGTTATAAAACTCGAGTATAATCTTATTTTTTTACTTTTGGACGAGTTTAATATGTTAAATGATTTATGCACATAAATATTACCTACCGTAGATGTCAGTATTGAGGGATCATGATACCGTCTTACAATAAGAATAATAATAATA
>NC_090758.1:46228012-46240512 GCF_036898095.1 Palaemon carinicauda
ACTGAAGAGTGTTTTCAAGGAATCTCTCTCTCTCTCTCTCTCTCTCTCTCTCTCTCTCTCTCCTTTATTATTCACCCTATTTTGTGTTACCATTCCTCCTCTCCATCTCCTTCCTTTCAATTCTCTCCAGACAAAAGGTTGGGACACAAAGACACATGGGAGGTTCCTGAACATAGCTTGCATAGGAATATCCCATTATGCAGATTCAGCCATGACTCAAAGAGATGAGTACCGATTTCAATAATACCAAAACATTGTTCTAGAATAGAATATTCTAGTTGGATTCGTATAACTGCCATCTAGATGTATTTTGTAGTTGTATTTTATCGTTGCAGTTTCCATTTGCATTCTAGATTTTAAAAGAGGGTTATTATTGAATATGGTTATCATATTTATAAAAAAAAGATTTAAATAAAATTTAGTCATTCCTACAATAGGATTATATTCTTGGCATTGTAATTATTATTTTGATTACTATTTAGTCTAAAGATAAGTGGTGTATATGTATATTCATATTCATTATACGATTTACTCATCAATGGAGAAACATATCGTATCTTTAATAGACTCTACAATAATGGTTCTGTGTCAAAAGACCTACTCAATTAATTTGTATTATTAAGAAAATTTTATTTACCTCGAGTTAATCCATTAAACAATGTTATTTTGAAGAAATATATAATGAAATATAACAATCTTTATTCTCAAGGGAATATAGGAATGCAGGAAGATGTTGTCTAAGAAACATCACCTAAAACTTATCTCTAAAAAGAGAAACACAACCTGTACATATCCATCTACAATTACCTGTTCATCTAATGCAGTCAGTAATTATTCAAAGCACTCATGTAAACTATTGACAACGCAAGAAAGATATTTATAAACACGTGAAAGCTTGTAATTAACCAGCTAACGGGATTTGTAGACTATGAGAAAGCTTTGGATTCCATCAAAATTTCAGCAGTAATGAAAGCCATCATTAAATCTATTAGTAACGAACGAAAGATAAAAATAAAGTAGAAATCACGATGAATAAACATAAAACAATAGTACACTATGCGATTGTAAATAAAGTACACTATAATACATTAGCTCTAACTACAAAAAAATTTATATCTTAAACAATGTTGGGCTTTGTCCTCCCAGTATCATAGGAGTAACTGTTCAAAATAATTGCATTACTTTTAAAGCAATGAAGTTCTTATTTGCATTATTTCAGGATCGATGATGCGAGTTCACTGTTGAAACAGTTGGATGATCACTAATCACATTTCACAATCAAGGAAATATTGCCTTTGCTTTGTAAACATCAACAGATTCAATGACATTAGCAAATAAAGGTACAATGGAGCAGATTGGTTAGTGTTTCGAGTGTATACATACATATGCAAATCATTTACACAGAGGAATTCATACACACCACTGTACCAACACCTACATACAGTATACACATAGAAATAAGTACGTATTCATCTAAAGAAATATAAATACGTAACAGCACGCGAATACATACACACATGCGCATACACACGTACCACACACACATAACTGTCTGTTACCTGTGTCTGTTGACCTAACATTGTTCCTTCTGCCGCAGCAGGTGATGTTTCTTCAAGTCATATTTGCTAAGGAAGCCTCATCCTGCTCTGGCCTAAAACTTCCTCACAAAAACAGGTCTTTGAACACGCTCATGTTTGCCTTTTCAAAGGGGATGGAATTATGTCTCTTTCGGTCAACTTATATTTTCTCCGAATGGTGTTTACTGTGTCGTGTTTTTCTTTTCAATGTTCATAAGGTTTTTATGAATTGGTTGATGTGGTTTTTCATTAGTAGGGCATTTCAAACATATTATATATATATATATATATATATATATATTTATATATATATATATATATATAAATATATATATATATATATATATATATGTATATATATATATATATATATATATTAGTTACGTTGCATAATATCACATTCTATAATATAACTGCTTTGTATTAGTCACCTGAGAAAATTTTACATTTATTTTTTTTCTCAAATAGGATGATTATTACTGCAATACATTGCCAATTTTGTTATGTATTCTTTTGTGAGCATCTCACTCTGCTTATCTTGCAAAGTTTTCTATTTGATTAATATTTGCATGTCTTTGCAGGGATTATTATACCTATTTCTCTTATTATTATAATTTTTATTATTACTAGCCAAGCTACAACCCTAGTTGGAAAAGCAAGATGCTATAAGCCCGAGGGCTCCAAAAGGGAAAAATAGCCCAGTGAGGAAATGAAATAAATAATTGATGAAAATAAATTAACAATAAAATATTATAAAAACAGTAACAACGTCATAACAGATATGTTCCTTCGTCACATATAATGTATAGCAAGAATTTTTTTATTTTGTTACTTTCTATATATATATATATATATATATATATATTCATGAAATTTAATTCATTCATTACCTTTTTTTTATCAAGAGTAGCTCTTACATAATAAACTTTGAATAGTTACTTTTTTCTTGCATTTCCATGTTTATACTTCGCAGTTTCTATACAGATAGGAATTACGGGAATTAACGCATTTTGCTTGCTTACTATGTTTTTAATTTTTATATCTGTAATTCTTCTTAATTAGTAATTACGTATAATTATAAAGTACCAAGTATCTCTTTTTTAATTGACACAATATAACATAATCACAGATACTTGTATAATGCCTAAATATCCACTGCTGATCTCAGAATATGACCTAAGACCCTTCTCATATGGCTTTAAAATGCTTCTGATATTGGCATGTATAGGGTCGCTCCGATAGCTTAGGGCCCTCCCCTTATTTAGCAGTGCTCCTTAGGTGCCCACCCACTAACAAATATCTAGCTACGCCACTGCTTAATCCTGACGCTACTCTAATAGACTTTTGACAGCAAATCCCTTTGAAAAAGTTTATTCCACATAAACATCAACATGTGTCTGATTTTGGTTGATAGTTATCTAGATAGAAGAGTAATTAGTGAGCATTTTCAGCCACACATACAAACAAAGCCACTCCAACCCCTTCTAAAAACATAACAGACACCTCACACTTCACGAACTGTCTACCTAACTGCGCCATGACTCCTCTCTGCTGGGAGTGAGGACGGGGTTGACTGAAACAACTCATGAACATATGCTACCAGGTTCTAAGTGATGTCAGGCAGGGCACCCGATATGAACTACGGTCTACCTCAAGGCCAAAGCAAAGTCCTTTGAAAAGAAGGCAACATTGCCCACCACATGCAAGAATGGGACAAACACCTCGTTAATAGAAGAAGATTCTGAGCCCTTCCTAAATACCAAGGCCAACGACTCAACTGGATTACTTGTTTTTACTTGCAATGTCAGGAACAAATTCGGAAGAGTAATAGAATTTGCTTCACGTCACCTGTCTAAAACATAGCTTAATTGAATTATATTTATTTATTTATTTCTTATCTATTCATTTATTTATTCATTTATTTTTTTTGCTGTTTATTTATATATTTATATATTGAAACCTAAAAAATAAAGTTCAGAAAAAGAACAAAATTATTCCTAACGGTTTTGACATAAACATAAATCAATTATTCCTAAAAAAAATATCGATGTAAAATGTCGAAAAGTAAAAATATAAATTATAAAAAAACTATAAATCTAAAATATGTTTTTCATATATAAGATATTTGAAAAAATCTTTCCCAATGATTAATGTTTTGTGCCCAAGTCTTCAAGTGAAGATTTATTGCGTGTGTGTGTTGTGACAGAGAAAGAATGAAGATTGGTGTCTGGAATCTAAAAGGATTCCAGATCAGGTGTCACCATTATGGAAGGATTGGAGGAATATGAAAGGAAGAAGACGAAGACAATTGGAACAAAATGCCTTTTTTTATTTATTTATTATGTTTTTTTAATTCGTATGAAAAATTCTTAAATGTTATTCTGTATAGATAAATTTGAGTGCAAAGAAATATATCCAAACATACAGGGAGTCGTATGTACAGCGACATACAGACACAAAGACACACATACACGTGCAAACACACATACAAAGACACGCAGTGTAAACGTCTATAACTGACTATTTATTATTATGAATACTATATCATTGAATTACAACACTTTTCCAAATAGTTGTCTCATATGTTTCACGACTTAATAAAACATAAAATACATTACTCATGACTTCTAAAATACCTCTAATTACTTATATATAAGCGAGTATTTAATGTTAAAAAGCAAACAAAAGTATATACATATATATATATATATATATATGTGTATATATATATATATATATATATAAATATACATATATATATATATATATATATAAATATATATACTATATATATAAATACATATATATATATATATATATATAAATATATATATATATATATATATATACATATATATATATATATATATACATATATATATATATATATATATATGTGTGTGTGTGTGTTAGTGTGTGTATGTATATATATTATACTTACATACGTATCAATCTATCTTCTTACTTATTACCTTAATACCTGTTAATCTACTTATCTATTCTACCTGTCTAACTATTTTCACTAAATATGTATCTATCTTTAGTTCATTAGTGAACACAATTAATACCTAATTTCAAAATAATTCTTGACTGACACAGAAAAAGAAACATCTTGTTTGGAGTGGAAGTTTGGTCTTCAGGGTTGACGGACAAGAGGAAACAAAGTAATTGAAGGTCCAACGAAAATTGAAAAAAAAAAATTTCCAACCTTTCAGTAGCAATAGTGAAGAAAAATTATTTTTGGTGATACCACTCTTCCTTGAGATCAGGGCTTCTTTTTATACTTATTATTATTATTATTATTATTATTATTATTATTATTATTATTATTATTATTATTATTATTATTATTATTATTATTATTATTATTATTATTATTAGCTAAGCTACATCCTTAGTTTGAAAAAGGCTCCAACAGCGAAAATTAGCCCAGTGAGGAAAGGAAATAAGGTAATATATAAATGATATGAAAAGTAATGAAAATTAAAACAATATATTTTAAAAGAAATAACAACCTCAAAACAGATATTCCCTGTTGGAGCCATTTCCAACTAAGGTTGTAGCTTAGTAAGCAATAATAATAATAATAATAATAACAACAATAATAATAATAATAATAATAATAATAATAATAATAATAATAATAATAATAATAATAATAATAATAATAATAATAATAATAATAATAATAATAATATTAGAGTTAGAATAGATATTATATTCTGAACTATATCCATTTCTAACCCTTTGCTGTCTCTTCTCCAATCTCTCATGTTTCCATTACTTTTACTCTCAAAGATCCTTGTTAGAGTAAAGGATATTACATTAAAAGGATCTTGCTGCATTTCATCATCACAGGATATTGCAAACTTCCCCTAATCTCCATCCTTTTACAATCACTCCTTTCCTTCACAAACGATTTCTATAAGGATATTGACGCATATATTCACTTAAGACGCTTTCATGTTTATGGGGTTCATTCAGTGTAGAGAAAATTGTGGTTCTTTCGTGTTGTCAGGGATCGATCAGTATATTTTGTTTCATATTTGGAAATAATTTGATAACATCATCACAGATATTAATTATTTCTACTGATATAATTTCTATTGGACCTAGGTTTTGGAAATTTAATATTTACTACTCATTATATCACTGATTAATATCCCAATTCCTCTAATTTGACGTGGTATAAATGCACAAATATAGCATAACTTGAGGAGACAAAGTTGGAATAATGAAGAAAGTGTGTAAACTTTAAATTCTGTCCCTAAAGGTTCCTCTATAATTTACTGGAGGAAAAATGGCGGGGAAATATATATTTCTTTTAAAGAGTTCGAAGAGAAGATGCGATCTTGTGTCACCAGAGACGTCAATAAAGGAACTATTGTCGTTGAATTTAGGAAAATATTGAGAAGGTTCCAAATAAGATATATTGAGATGTAATGATACTTTGCTTGTAAGGATTCTCGTCAGAAGACATACATACATATAGTTATTCTGTATACTGGACCGTTAATATGTATATTTTCCCAAATCTATCACTGTGGTAATTTAAGATGTATATTTGCTTATGTTTATTACTATAATAACCAAATGTGCAGTTTCTTTAGCATACTACCATAATAATTCAGAATTCTATTTCCATCGCTTAATATCAAACCAATTTCAATCGTTAATGGTTTTCCCGTTGATGTCTTGATTATTAAGTTTTCCCTTCATAAAGGAACGATCATTTCAAAACCTAACAATCATCCAATTTTGACCTTAATTACTCACCTGTCTAAAGATATTGCTCACTGAGATACCAGAGGTGAATGACATTCGCTAAGCAATTAATATTCACGATTGCATTTGTGAACCTACATCCAATTAAGTCAACACAGCGTGATAGAGAACAACATCACCATCAACAATAACAACAAAAACATCGGCGTTAACCCCGCAGGGACTACTTCAGAAAATGGCTATGATAGGAAACAACATATCAACGTTACTTGTTGATAATCGATTGCTATATAGCTCCTCGCTCCATGAATTATAACTTTATTTATTTATTTGCGTATTATTCTCATTCATATTTCATATATATACTTGTTGATATGTTCAATAAATTATTAGCATTTATATATTCCTCCTAAATATACAATCTCCAAAATTCGTAAAAATGTATATATATGTATAAATACTTTATATATATATATTTATATATATATATATATATATATATACATATATAAATATATATATATATATATATATATATACATATCAATAAACTATCTGCATATAGTATACGCAAATAATGTGCTCAAAACTAGGAATTTTATGACAAAAACCTTACTCTGCTATTCCTTCAATAGCCCTTTAATATGCCATGCACACTCACATAGCCACATATCCCTTCTCTTACTCCTATGAGAGCCTGATATTGACTTCCAATCTGTTCTGTAGAATTAAAGTCACTAAACTAAATAGGTACAAACTTAGCTATTCACCACATTACCTAATCTAATAGATTCATTTTGGCTGTTGAGAGAAGTTCGGTCTCAAGGAATAGTCTATTCATATACTTATATTCATATACCTACTCACATAACTATGCCAAAAATAATCCAACTTTGATTCAGCTTTAACATAGAGGCATCTTCCCCTCCGAGTCTTAATTTCTCTCTATTTCTTCATTATTCCCTACGATTGGCATTTCTGAAATCAGACTAACACAGGTGTGATTAGGAGAAAATCCTTTAGAATAAGTAGGTTCTCAATAATTTTGATATTACGATGAGAAATTTGAAATTAATACAGAAATCTAATACAGATAACGAACTATTAGGGGATTAACATTGTTATTTTATTATAAATAACTAAATAAAAATATGGGTTCCCTATTCTTGTGTATGTAACTCTTTTGAAAACATATAGAATTAATTTACATATTCTGGAATGAAAGCTTTATTATAATGATATTTTTTTTCAAATACCGATTTCAGGCATAAATCACAGGAAGACCTTGTTTATAATACATCTCCCGTGGCCCTATATAAAATATTATAAGCATAGAATGATGATTTATAACTTCTTTATCAAAGACTATGAAGATACCTTAGTAAAAGCATTTTTCCTAAAACTCTAGCAAAACCAAATAAAATGTTAAACACCCAATCAAATATCAGGCGTAAACTACTTGGCGAGATTGCCTTGACTCCCTGTCCTCCACAACCCCAATCAGTCCTCCCCCCCCCCCCTCACTCAATAATATCAATTCTCCAAAAGTGCACGCTGAGTCCATCTGTTGGTAAAACAGGGAAGCAGCCGGGCGATATCCTTGCGAAGCCCATGATGTCACAACTGGGTGAGACCATTATCACCGAGGGTCGAAAATGCTGTGCACTCGAGTTATAAGATTCTTATTAGGAATAAAATTATGTCCATACAAGCGTAATATATGCATCTACATAATTGCTATGATTATGCATTATTACAATTAAAATAGGATAAACATATCAAGTGAAAATAGTCCTTTATAGATAAAATTGATAACCATACTCCCCCATCTAGTAAAATAGAATCATCCACCTAGTAGTTGAGTGTTTAAAATGACATCTATTGGTGCTCAAAATAATAATTTCAACCCAGACTTCAATGTCCTTGCTTCGGAAAACCAATATATGACGTATAGTTCTGTCTTAACCGCGAACGCTGCTTTCCCTACACTAAACTATGGAATGACAATTGGCGTGAAACGACCATTGCTTTGGTTATGGGATTTTGGATTTAATTTACTTAGAATATAAAACGTCTTTGCCTTTAGCTCGAGGAAATTTGAAAATAAAAGATTCATTATTAGGGCAAAGAATCCTAGCTGTTGGTTAGCATTGATATTCATAATATAACAACAAAGGAAGCAGTTTTAAGCAATAATTTCTGCCATTATATCTGACTACCCCACCTCTCTCTCTCTCTCTCTCTCTCTCTCTCTCTCTCTCTCTCTTCCTAGTTTTGACTACGAAACTTAAATGTATAGATTTAATTTTCACAATAATTACTGTTTTGATATTTATATAAAAAAGTATATCATTCTATACTTTTGGACGAACTGGCTTTTTCTAATAATTTATATTTATCAACATTTTCAATATGTCAGAATTGATCACTAACAACAACAACAACAACAACAACAACAACAACAACAACAACAATAATAATAATAATAATAATAATAATAATAATAATAATAATAATAATAATAATAATAATGTTAGAAATACAATTTCATAGTAAAATCATCTCGCCTTAACAAATGTATTGATGGTATTAGAATTATGTTATTATTTACGATTGGTAAACTTACATAGTAACTATTACTTACTTCTAGAGACCCACAATAAAGGATTTTTTTTATATTACATTTTGTTATGAAGTAAAATAGAAGTATTTATTATCCCAGTTTCTTATGATTAAGGTTAAAATCAATACGAGTAGGCCTACTTCTTTACTTATATATATGCAGGTACTACTTGCACCTGAGTAAAGGTGGGAGGAATTATCTAATGTATATATGTAGGTTTACATTGAATTGCTTGAAAATGAAAAATTATTAAAAAGTAAAGGAAATCCTAATAAAGTACATGGAAATTATCTGCGGAAACTAATTTTATATATACGAAAATTACCATCACATAAATATAAAAAAAAAAAAAAAGTAAATAAAAATGTCACAACAATTGGGGAATCAAGAGTACTGTACGGTAAACCTGAATTGGAGAAATATACCGGTGGTAAAAATAATCAGTTGACAAGTTATATAAAGATATTGAAATTTTGCACAGAAAAAATGTCACTATGAAAAAGGTTGTCATTTCGTATTTATTTGTGTCACTAATTTGATATGACATTAGAGCTATATGGTGGAATGGAATATATAACTATAATTTCATACATTTTTTCTAATATGAAATAGGAACGTCTCTTACACTTCATAAGTATTCGAATTGAAATAACCGGTGATTCACTATGCAGTATCTTCTGAACTAACTCATGTTATATCTTGGCCAGGTATTGATTATCGAAAGTCACTTATACTTGAATACATTATTTAATTTTGGCTAAACAGGATTTGTAGTAAGGAAGGTCACGAGTCTTTATGGTAAGAAAAATATAAACTTTTTTTTTTTTGTCACTATTACCAAATATTAAGAGAAGGAAGCTGACGGATATTCATTTCTGTCAGAGCCACAGAACAGTATGAATGATTAAAATCTGCACAATATAATAACACAGGTCCATCTGTATGTTTTTGAGGACGTCTGAAAATTGTTCCAGTGTTTTTATTTTTATTTTTCACGATGCTTTTATTGTTTTGATTTAACATTTGTTGTCGGGTAAATGTTTTCTTGTTTTGGAGAACACATCGATGGGTGTAGTTCTTTTTATCATTGTAGTACATTATTAAAAGCAGGAGAATAAATCTTATTGAATTATATACATTCAATATTAATAGTTCCTTTATTTTCTTGGCAAAACTGTGTAATTGTACAGAACTGCACTGTAGTACTATAAATAATACCCCATTCTATCAATAAGTTCATCAATTTTGACAATTTTTCAGGTGTTATTTTGCTTTTATTGAAAATATACTATTTGGAATATCATGCTTGTAAAGATTGGCAAATAAACCAGTATGTATGTTTGTTTGTAAGTTAAGACACTATTACTGATATAACAAAAAATAAAATTTCTTAACGAAATTGGCAACAAAATATTTTAAGTTGATCCCAAGAGAAATCCCATCACATCTCAGCAATGTCAAAACTTTAACGAATACAAAACTCACAGTCAAGGTTCGATCGAATCTCAGGTGTTATATGAACACAAATTCATCTCCCGAGACATCATCAAAATGCAGATCAGGATGAGGTACTTTGGGAACCCCAGGGTACCACTTCCCTTCCAATCTCAGCCCTAGACCCTTGATAAGTAACCCCCCCCCCCCCACACCACTTGAGTGTTTTTTTTACAATTCAAGTAAGAACTCTAAACCAAAACTTAGGAAAATGAGGCGACACCTTCGGCCGCCTTCTTTCCTTCAGTTTCCAATCAGTGCAAAACTTGGCTCATTTGGGAATTCTCTGGAATTTCCTGCCTGAGAAGAAAAGTCGGGATCGCAAAGTTTTTATCTCTCTCGAAGGCGAAGTTTAAACTATTGGTCGAAAGCAAAGAAGTTTTATGATGCGTATGCGGGAACCAGATATGAAGTTATGTAAGTTTAAAGTTCATACTTAAGACTGTATGCACAAAACTATACACACTGACACACACATTATGTATATGTTTGTATAATTGTATACGTATATATATATATATATATATATATATATATATATATATATATATATATATATATATATATATATATATATATATATATATATATATAAAACGGATTTTTAGCGAAGTGAAAAATCTATTTTTGGGTGAGGTAGCCATGTCGTCCTGATGGAAGTTTCTATAAGGTAGCTTTCTAGGGTATATTTGACTACAGTGATATTCCCAAAGAATTTTACCGTAAGGTATCCAGAATTCTAACTCCTGGAGCGAATATCCCTAAATAATCTCACAGGGATATCGCATAAGATCAGAGGACGTATTCTTGACATGTCCCATAGCTATCATCGCCCCGAACAGTATTAACGCTTCGAGGGGGAATAGTGACAAGAATCTGAAACGAGAATGAAAAGAGAGCCGCTCATAAGGCATCTCTCCTATTCCGTTTCCAGTGTGTATCTGATGATGGCGATAGCGCCCTCTTTATTCCTTGTAGCGATATACGAGGTGGTACAGATACTGTATTATAGGGAGGGGTCAATAAGCCCTTTTATAATAAAAGGAAGGGCGGGTCCATCAGGACGACATGGCTACCTCACCCAAAAATAGATTTGTCGCTTCGCTCCAAATCCGTTTTTTGGGCTCAGGCCATGTCGTCCTGATGGAAGTTTACCAGAGCATTACTGTATCTGTGGATTCCCAATCAGTGCCGTACTCTGAAGAAAGTATTTTCCTGGTCCGTCTAGACCTAGAGACCTATTATGTTACCGTCATACATCATTTCATCTAAGCATGAACTATGTTAGTGCTTCCTGCCCCCTACAGGGATGAGTCACACTAGACTCTGGAAAAATCTCGAGGAGTACATAAAAACTTATGGATGACAAAATAAAAAGCTTGTATAGTGGTCTCGCCCTATACATTATAATGCAAAGTTTATATAAGAGTCGCCAAAATCAGAATGAATTTGTGACACCTTCCCCAAAGTGACCACTCTTAGTAACTATTGGATAATGGTTGTATCTGCATAGAAACAAATTTTGCCTCTTTGCCACCAACCCGTTAGGGTACCACGTCAACCCTTCCAAGGAAGGGTTTGAGTGAGTGGACTTTTGCTTGAATTAGGGAACAGTCTGGAAAGACATACCATGATGAAAATATCCATATTTTAATCTTAGTACATTTCTAATAAAATGAGTGCAGGCGAAAAGACGCAGGGTTTATTATGAACTAGTTTATTGAAATTTAATAAACGAACATATCAGATCACATTTATAAAATCTATATAATGTAGATGATATACGTAAAAGCATAAAGAAAAACAGTCAACAGAAAATATTGTTTCATCTACTAGGAAACAGATTTGCCACTTCAATAGATATAGTCTGTATACTGTTTACATACACTAGCGTAAAAAACGCTTGGCACAAGTGTCCGTATGATGCTATAGATTACCGACGTCAATGGAACAGTTCGTAAGGACACTTTCGCGGCCTATCGCTCAGCGTGTAGTAACATACAGTGACTACAAGCGCACCCTCTTAATTAATCCTCCCAAATTGAATACACTGTTCCTCGCAGACTTGAAACAGAAGGTTA
>NC_090758.1:46259282-46264282 GCF_036898095.1 Palaemon carinicauda
AGATGAATATAATCTGTGTAATTCCTTGAAAAAATGTACATGATTATAAGGAAGATTTTCCTTTATCAATAAAATAAAGCAAAAGTTAATCTATATTCATATCCCGACGGAGACCAAGTTATGTAATGAATATCTCAAACAAGATGGCGGTGAGGTATGCTGGAATTAATCTCATGTTAAGTCCAACACAAACTAAGACGAGTGCAATCCCAGGATCTGTCATCGTAACATTAAGTATAGGCATCCCAAGGATATGGGGAGACACCCCCTCTCTCTCTCTCTCTCTCTCTCTCTCTCTCTCTCTCTCTCTCTCTCTCTCTCTCTCTCTCTCTCTCTCTCTCTCTCCGTACTTCAAACAACAATCCTCTACCTCCAATGGTCTGATTAGAATTCCGATCAATGAAATATCAATCCTTTTTTTTAGAATCATGGTGTTGAATATTTTATTTGATATTGTGTTCTTAACATTAAAAAAACTTTACAAAAATGACTAATATATATATATATATATATATATATATATATATATATATATATATATATATATATATATATATATATATATATATACATATATATATATATGTATATATATATATATATATATATATATATATATATATATATATATATATATATATATATATATATATATATATATATATATATATATATTTATATATATATATATATATATATATATATATATATATATATATATATATATATATATATCTATATATATATATATATATATATATATATATATATATATATATATATATATATATATATATATATATAGGTGTGTATGTGTGTGTAAAGTATCTTTACGTCTGTGTATGTTTTTATATATACATCAATGTATACCCTCGAGAAGATTATGGTAATGTTAACTATAAATCTGTTTCAATATTATAGAGATCGAATAAAATAGTGGAATATTACTATGAAACACTAAATTCAATCATTGCCATAATCTAGCAATAGATGGCACCACCAGTCCACCTGTATTTTAATCGCCAAGAGAGACTGCACTGCCAATGCATCTACATTTTCATGTCGAGTAAGCAAATGTGAAATGAATTTCCTATTTGGAACGAACAAACAAATATTTCAAAACCCAAAAACTGAAAAATATTATCCAAAACGAGCAGCCCATTAATGCTTCTTCTTTGAAAAAGGTTTGTTGCTGTTTACAAATAATTTGGACTTTTGAATGTCAAAAGAGAGAATGGAACTCTCGTGTTCAAACTCTGTGATGGTTTTGTTTATGGAAAGAAACGTTATTGATGCATCTGTTTTTACAGAATGTTGGTGTGCAACAAAGGCCTATGTTGCTCTTCCATTAGCCACCTGGTTGATGGTAAATGATTTTGGTTATTATCGGAGTGATTACTGTCTATGATCTGGAGTATTTATGCATTCATATATATACACACACAAACAGCAACATATATACATACATACATATATATATATATATATATATATATATATATATATATATATATATATATATATATATATAATATTTATTTATGTATACATATATATATGGATATATTTATACACAATTATACATTATATATATATATATATATATATATATATATATATATATATATATATATATATATATATATATATATATATATATATATATATATATATATATATCCTTCTCTATCACATATAACATTTTAAAGCGAAGCAGAATTAGAAAGACTCAAACAATCAATATCTGAATGAGAGTTCAAACAGAAAATAAATTTCCATTTTACATAAACGAATATTCATGTCAGAAATGGTGGCATTGAAGCAAAGCATTGCACCATTGCAATATGAGAAACAAAATGGCTGAGGTTGACTTAGGCTGCGTTTACACCAAGCGAGTCGAGTCACGTCAAGTCAAGGCAAGTCATCCCGCGCATGAATCGCCACCCCAGTTTAACATTAATTTGTATGGACATTTGAAGAAACTGTTTACACCGGAAGAGTCGAGTCAAGTCAAGTCACGGCGCGTCGCGTCGAGTCACATATAGGGTTGGACCCATATTCTACATCAGTCACAGCGAGTCGTCGTCATATGATCATCATGGAAATGGAGTTCCTAATAAACTTGGTTCGAGAGCGCCCTCCTATATATGATCCCAGTGACCTCAGCTACCGGGATCGTGATGTCATAGCTGCCCTGTGGTAGGAGGTTGCTACTGCACTGAAGTGTACAGGTAAGTCAACTGTTTTATTCACTATGAACTATAAACTAGACTATGAACTGTACAGTCGCTATATTTACTAGGAATTAAATATTAGGCTTATCCACCATGAAATATACATTACTAGATCATTCGGTCTTTCTACTCAAGAGCTCCAGTACTAGGCTATGAAGTGTACATTCGCTATATTTACTATGAATTAAACAAAGTAGCCACTTCAACCAAGGAACTTGCATCCATTCTGTATGAAATCAGACAGGTCACTGATACTGACTTGACGCGGGCAGACGCAGTCGGTGTAAACGGAGATGAGTCAAAATGAATCTCATCAAATGATGTCCATGACTTGACGTGACTCGACTCGCTTGATGTAAACGCAGCCTCAAGGACATTGGGAAATTAGCAGGACACAGTAAACAGCAATGTATGAATACATCGTGTGGCAACTCACCAATTTTGTTTGCATGGGTTTACGTGTTGGTTAATAACAATAATAATAATAATAATAATAATAATAATAATAATAATAATAATAATAATAATAATAATAATAATAACAATATTATCTAAGCTATAATCACAGTTTGAAAAGTAAGATGCTATAAGCCCAAGGGCTCCATCAGGAAAAAAAATACCCAGATAGGAAAGGCAATAAGGAAATAAATAAAAAATATAAGAATATAACAATTAAAATAAAATATTTTAAGAACATTAAAAACATTAAAACAGATATTTAATGGATAAACTATAAAAAACATTTGCTGCAAGTTTGAACTTTTGAAGTTCTACCAATTCAAGTATCCGATTGGGAAGATCATTCCACAACTTGGTCACAGCTGGAATAAAACTTCTAGATACTACGTAGTATTGAGTCTCATTACTTAGAATTAACTGCATGACTAGAATTATGAACACGATGGAAATGTCCGTTAAGATCTGAATGTAAAAGATGATCAGAATTATGAAAAATCTCATGCAAGATTCAGCATAACGAACTAATTGAACGACGGTGCCAAAGATTAATATCTAGATCAGGAATAAGAAATTTAATAAACCGTAAGTTTCTGTCCAACAAATTAAGAGGAGAATCAGCATCTGAAGAACAGATAGCAGAACATTACTCGAAACAATTTCATTAATTTGAGATCGAAGGTTTAATTGCCTTGCGTCATTTAATTTGAAATGTTGTCGTCTTTTAGGATTATATTTATTTGTTCAAAGTACTACATATTTCTTCGCTCTTTTCTTCAGTAGTTTTTTTTTTCAATGAGTTTTAAGCATTGAAATACATCTTGTTGGAAGACTGTGATATGATGTTATAACTTTTAAGGTAGCTATAACTTGAATTGTATTAAATCTTATAGATATTACTGAGATGTATATCTCTACACTGTCATTATTCACTCTAATACTTAGATTTTCAATGGTATTTCCTCAGTTTTCATAAGTAGGAAATGAATGCATTTAGAAATACATATAATCAAGGTATGTATACACATACATAAATACATGCATACACACACACACATATATATATGTGTATATATATATAAATTTTATATATATATATATATATATATATATATAAAATTTATATATATATATATATATATATATATATATATATATATATATATATATATATATATATGTGTGTGTATGTGTACATATATATATATATATATATATATATATATATATATATATATATATATATATATATATATATATATATATATATATATATATATATATATATATATATATTTATACATATATATATATATATATATATATATATATATATATATATATATATATATATATATATATATATATGTATATATATATATATATATATATATATATAAATATATATATATATATATATATATATATATATATATATATATATATATATATATATATATATACATATATATATCCACACACATATATATGTGTGTGTATGTATGTTTGAGTGTGTGTGTTTATGCGTATGTGTGTATGTGGTTTGAAAATCGAGAGATAAATACATTTAAAGATCAAAATATACGGTATTAAAAATAAAATGAGGACATTTCTATACGAAAATATAACCCTAAAAAAAAAGTAAAGGAAAGAAAAAATCACAAATGTATCTACTTAAAACTTCTAACCTAACTCATTTCCTCTTTAGAAAGCATTTAAAGTCGCTGTCTGTTCTCGACAGAGTCTGTCCAACAGAGGACTGTCTTTTAGCTGAGTCTATTGACCTAACATTGTTCCTTCCTTCTGCCGTAGAAGAAGGTGATGTTTCTCCAGGTCATATTTGCTGAGGAAGCCTCGTCCTAATCTGGCCTAAAACATCCTCACAAAAACAGATCTTTGAACACTCTCTTGTTTACCTTTTGAAAGAGCCAGGAATTATGTCTCTTTCGGTTATGTTATGGTTTCTCCGAATGGTCTTTACTGTCTCTTGTTGTTCTCTTAATGGGAAAAGGATTTCTAAACATATTTTGATTGGTTGATGTGGTTTTACTTTAGTAGTGCCTTTAAATCATTATATAATTGTTTTATGATCCTGTAAGAGATTTGACCATTTTATCATCATACTTACACACACACATACAACACATACACTCACACACAAACACACATACGCACACATACACACACTCGCCTGAATCCCTCGTCAGCAAGAAGGAGCCAAGAGAAGAAGGGTCCAATTTCTTTTTCATTTCCTTTTATATCGGCAATCGTTAGAATTGGAGGAAGTGCCTTGATAAATATATATATATA
>NC_090758.1:46269282-46274282 GCF_036898095.1 Palaemon carinicauda
GATGAATTTGTGTTCATAAAACACCTGAGATTCGATTGAACCTTGACTGTGAGTTTTGTATTCGTCAAAGTTTTGACATTGCTGAGACGTGATGGGATTTCTCTTGGGATCAACATAAAATGTTTTGTTGTCAATTTCGTTAAGAAATGTTATTTTTTTATCTCCCAGCATTAGTGTCTTAACTTACAAAGAAACACACACACTGGTTTAATTGCAAATCTTTACAAGCATGATATTCCAAATTGTATATTTTCAATAAAAGCAAAGTAACACTTGAAAAATTGTCAAAATTAGTGAACTTATTGATAGAATGGGGGTATTGCTTATAGGACTACAGTGCAGTTCTATACAATTACACAGTTTTGCCAAGAAAATAAAGGAACTGTTAATATTGAATGCATATAATTCAATAATATTTATTCTCCTGCTTTAATGTATTTCAACGATAAAAAGAACTACACCTATCGATGTGGTCTCCAAAACAACAAAACATTTACCCGACAACAAATGTTAAATCAAAACAATAAAAGCATCGTGAAAAATGAAAAGAAAGACACTGGAACATTTTTCAGACGTCCTCACAAAAATACAGATGGACCTGTGTTATTATGTTGTGCAATTTTAATCATTCATAATGTTCTGTGGCTCTGACAGAAATGAATATCCGTCAGCTTCCTTCTCTTAATATTTGGTAATGATGACCAAAAAAAAAAACCTTTATATTTTTTTTCCTCATAAAGACTCGTGACCTTCCTTACAACAAATTCTGTTTAGCAAAAATTAAATAATGTATACAAGTATAAGTGACTTTCAATAATCAATACCTGGCCAAGATATAACATGAGTTTGTTTGGAAGATACTGTATAGTCAAGCACCGGCTATTTCAATTCGAATACTTATGAAGTGTAAGAGACTTTCCTACTTAATATTAAAAAAAATGTATGAAATTATAGTTATATATTCCTTTCCACCATATAGCTCTAATGTCATATCAAATTAGTGACACAAATAAATACCAAATGACAACATTTTTCATGGTGACATTTTTTCACTGCTAAATTTCAATATCTTTATATAACTCGTCGACTAAAAATTTTCACTACCAGTATATTTCTCTATTTCAGGTTTACCGTACAGTGGATTCCATGATTGGTGTGAAAATATTTTATTTGGTTTTTTATATCCATGTAATGGTCATTTTTTAATATAAAAAAAATAGTTTCCGCTAATAATTTTCTTGTACTATGTTAGGATTTTCTTGGTTTTTTATTTTATTTTTTTTTTTTTTGTTCATTTTCAAGCCTTTTGATGAAACCTACATACATACATTAGATAATTCCTCCCACCTTTACTCAGGTGCAAGAAGTACCTGCATATATAGAAGTAAAGAAATAGGCCTACTCGTATTGATGTTGACCTTAATCATACGAAACTAGGATAAACTAGGGTCTCTAGAAGGGAGTAATAGTTACTATGTAAGTTTCCCAATCGTGAATAATAACATAATTCTAATACCATTAATACTTTTGTTAAGGCGAGATGATTTTACTATGCAATTGTATTTCTAACATTATTATTATTATTATTATTATTATTATTATTATTATTATTATTATTATTATTATTATTATTATTATTATTGTAGTTGTTTTTGTTTTTGTTGTTGTTGTTGGTAAAACGGATTCATGATCCCTCAATACTGATACATAGATAACCTTGAGATAGAAAATTCATTAAACAAAGCCAGTTCGTCCAAAAAGTGAAGAATAAAATTATACTTGGAATTCTCTTGAACTTATCACAACTGTAATTATTGTAGGAGTTAAATCTATAAATTCAATTTTCATAGTCAAAGCTGTTTTATGAATATCAATGCTAACCAACAACTAGGATTCATCGCCCTATTAATAAATCTTTTATTTTCATATTTCCTCGAGCTAAAGGCAAATGCGTTTTATATTCTAAGTAAATTAAGTCCAAAATCCCATAACCAAAGCAATTTTCGTTTCACGCCAATTGTCATTCCATAGTTTAGTGTAAGGAAAGCAGCGTTCGGGGTTAAGACAGAACTATACGTCATATATGGGTTTTCCGAAGCAAGGACATTGAAGTCTGGTTTGAAATGATTATTTTAAGCACCAGTAGATGTCATTTTAAACACTCAATTACTAGGTGGATGATTCTATTTTACTAGATGGGTGAGTAAGGTTATCAATTTTATCTATAAAGGACTATTTTCACTTGATATGTTTATCCTATTTTAATTATAATAATGCATATTCATAGCAATTATGTAAATGCATATGTTACGTATGTATGGACGTAATTTGATTCCTAATAAGAATCTTATAACTCGAGTGCACAGCATTTTCGACCCTCGGTGATAATGGTTTCACCCAGTTGTGACGTCATGAGCTTCGCAAGGATATCGCCCGACTGCTTCCCTGTTTTACCAATAGATGGACTCAGCGTGCACTTTTGGAGAATTGATATTATTGAGTGAAGGGAGGACAGGATTGGGGTTGTGGAGGTCAGGGTGTCAAAGCAGTGTTGCCAAGTAGCGTACGCCTGATACATGATTGGGTGTTTAACATTTTATGTGGTTTTGCTAGAGTTTTAGGAAAAATGCTTATACTTAGGTATTTTCATAGTCTTTGATAAAGAAGTTATAAAGCATCATGCTATGCTTATAAAATTTTATATAGGGCCACGGGATATGTATTATAAACAAGGTCTTCCTTTGATTTAAGCCTGAAATCGGTATTTGAAAAAAAAAATATCATCATAATAAAGCTTTTATTCCTGAATATGTAAATCAACTCTATATGTTTTCAAAATAGTTACATATATGAGAAGAGCAGAAAAGGAAACCATATTTTTATTTTGGTTATTTATAATAAAAAAAAACAATGTTAAACCCCTAATAGTTCGTTATCTGTATTAGATTTCTGTATTAATTTCAAATTTCTTATCGTAATATTCAAATTATTGAGAACCTACTTATTCTAAAGGATTTTATCCTAATCAAACGTGTGTTAGTCTGATTTCAGAAATGCCAGTCATAAGGAATAGTGAAGAAATAGAGAGAAATTAAGACTCTGAGGGGAAGATGCCTGTATATTAAAGCTGAATGAAAGTTGAATTATTTTTGGCATATTTATGTAAGTAGGTATATGAATAAAAGTATATGAATAGACTATTCCTTGAGATCTAACGTCACTCAACAGCCAAAATTAATCTATTAGATTAGGTATTGTGGCGAATAGCTAAGTTTGTACCTATTTAGTTTAGTGACTTTAATTCTACAGAACAGATTAGAAGTCAATATCAGGCTCTCATAAGAGTTAGAGAAGGGATATGTGGCTATGTGAGTGTGCATGGCATAATAGAGGGCTATTGAAGGGATAGCAGAGTAAGGTTTTTGTCATAAGATTCCAAGTTATACACTCATTATTTGCGTATACTATATGCAGATAGTTTATTGATATATATATATATATATATATATATATATATATATATATATATATATATATATGTATAAAGTATTTATACATACATATAAATTTTTACAAAATTAGGAAATTGAATAATTAGAAGGAATATAAAAGTGCAACTGACTGATTGAACATATTAATAAGTAAATGTAAAAATATGAATAAGAATAATAAGCTAATGAGTAAGCAAAGTTATAATTCATGGAGCGAAGAGCTCTATGAAGATCGATTATCAACAAGTAACGTTGATATGTCGTTACCTATCATAGCCACTTTCTGGAGTAGTCCCTGCGAGGTTAACGCTGATGATGTTGTTGTTGACGTTGATGGTGATGTTATTCTATATCACGCTGTGTTGACTTAATTAGATGTAGGTTCACAAATGAAATCGTGAATATTAATTGCTTATCGAATTTCATTCACATCAGGTATCTCAGTGAGCAATATCTTTAGGCAGGAGAGTAATTAAAGTCACAATTGGTAGATTGTTAGGTTCTGAAATGTTCGTCCCTTTATGAAGGGAAAACTTAATAATCAAGACTTCAACAGGAAAACCATTAACGATTGAAATTGGTTTGATATTAAGCGATGGAAATAGATTTCTGAATTATTATGGTAGTATGCTTAAGAAACTGCACGTTTGGTTATTATAGTAATACACATAAGCAAATATACATCTTAAATTACCATAGTGAGAGATTTTGGAAAATATACATATTAACGGCTCAATATACAGAATAACTATATGTATGTATGTATGTATGTATGTCTTCTGACGAGAAGCCTTACAAGTTAATTATCATTACATCTCAATATATTTTATTTGGAACCTTCTCTATATTTTCCTAAATTCAACGACAAAGTTCCTTTATTGACGTCTCTGGTGACACAAGATTGCATCTTCTCTTCAAACTCTTTAAAAGAAATATATATTTCCCCGCCATTTTTCCTCCAGTAAATGATACAGGAACTTTTAGGGACAGAATTTAAAGTTTTCACACTTTCTTCATTATTCCAACTTTGTCTCCTCAAGTTATGCAATATTTGTGCATTCATACCACGTCAAATTAGATGAATTGGGATATTAATCAGTGATATAATGAGTAGTAAATACTAGATTTCCAAAACCTAGGTCCTATAGAAATTATATCAGTAGAAATAATAAATATCTGTGACGTTGTTATCAAATTATTTCAAAATATGAAACAAACTATACTGAACGATCTCTGACAACACGAAAAAAACACAATTTTCTTTACACTGAACGAACCCCACAAACATGGAAGCGTGTCAAGTGAATAAATGCGTCAATATCCTTATAGAAATCCTTTGAGAAGGAAAGGAGTGATCGTAAAAGGATTGAGATTCGGGGAAGCTTGTAATATCCTGCGATGATGAAATGCAGCAAGATCCTTTTAATGTAATATCCTTTACTCTAACAAGGATCTTTGAGCGTAAAGGTTAATGAAAACATGAGAGATTGGAGAAGAGACAGCAAAGAG
>NC_090758.1:46281782-46289282 GCF_036898095.1 Palaemon carinicauda
GCCCCACTTCCTGTGCCGGATATGGCAATGGCCTCACTTCCTATACCGAACATGGCTATGGTTTCATGCCTTGTTCCAGACAAGGCCATGACCCCACGCCCTTTGCCGGAAATGGCCATGTCCCCACTTCCTGTGCCGGACACGGCCATGGCCCCACTTCCTGTAGAGGACATGGCCATGACCTCATGCCCTGTTCTGTACATGGCCATGGCCCCACGCCCTGTTCCGGACGTAGCCATGGCCCCACACCCTGTTCCAGATGTAGCCATGGCCCCACGTCCTGTCCTGGACATAGCCATGACCCACGCCCTGTTCTGGAAATGGCCATGGCCCCACGTCCTGTGCCGGACATGTCCATGGCTCCACTTCCTGTAGCGGACATGGCCATGACCTCACGCCCTGTTCTGGACATGGCCATGACCCCACGCCCTGTGCCGGACATGGCCATGGCCCCACGTCATGTGCTGGACATGGCCATGGCCCACGGCCAGTGCTGGACATGATCATCACCCCATTTCCTGAGCCAGATATGGCAATGGCCCCACTTCCATTAGCGGACATGGCCATGGCTTCATGCCCTGTTCGGGACAAGGCCATGTCCCCACGCCCTGTGACAGACTATGTCGTGGCCCCATTATTATTATAATTATTATTATTATTATTATTATTATTATTACAAGCCAAGCTACAACCCTAGTTGGAAAATCAATATAATGTAAGCCCAAGGGCTCCAACAGCAAAAAATATCCCAGTGAGGAAAGGAAATAAGGAAATAAATTAATGATGAAAATAAATCATCAATATTTCATTCTAAAAATAGTAACAGCGTTAAAACAGATATGTCCTATATAAACTATTAACAATGTCAAAAACAGATATGTCATATATAAACAATAAAAAGACTCATGTCAGCCTGGTCAACATAAAAACATTTGCACCAACTTTGAATTTTTGAAGTTCTACTGATTCAACTACCCGATTAGGAAGATCATTCCACAACTCGGTAACAGCTGGAATATAACACCTAGACTATTGTGTAGTATTCAGCCTCATGATGGAGAAGGCCTGGCTATTAGAATTAACTGACTGCCTAATATTACGAACAGGATAGAATTGTCCAGGGAGATCTGAATGTAAAGGATGGTCAGAGTTATGAAAAATCTTATGCAACATGCATAATGAACAAATTGAACGACGGTGCCAAAGATTAATATCTAGATCAGGAATAAGAAATTTAATAGACCGTAAGCTTCTGTCTAACAAATTAAGATCAGAATCAGCAGCTGAACACCAGACAGGATAGCAATACTCAAAAGAAGGCAGAATGAAAGAATTAAAACACTTCTTCAGAATAGATTGATCACCGAAAATCTTGTAAGACTTTCTCAATAAGCCATTTTTTTTGTGCAATTGAAGAGGACAAAGACCTAATGTGTTTCTCAAAAGTAGATTTACTGTCGAGAATCACCCCTAAAATTTTAAAAGAGTCATACAAGTTTAAAGAAACATTATCAATATTGAGATCAGGGTGTTGAGGAACCACTGTCCTTGACCTACTTACAATCATACTTTGAGTTTTGTTAGGATTCAACTTCATACCCCAAAATTCGCACCATGCACTAATTTTAGCTAAATCTCTATTAAGGGATTCACCAACCCCAGATCTACATTCAGGGGATGGAATTGATGCAAAGAGAGTAGCATCATCTGCATATGCAACAAGCTTGTTTTCTAGGCCAAACCACATGTCATGTGTATATAGTATGAAAAGTAATGGACCAGGAACACTACCCTGTGGACCACCGGATATGACATTCCTATACTCACTATGGTGCCCATCAACAACAACTCTTTGAGATCTATTACTTTAAAAATCAATAATGATGCTAAGAATAGACCCACCCATTCCCAACTGTTTGAGTTTGAAAACGAGGGCCTCATGATTAACACGGTCAATGGCAGCACTAAAATCAAGGCCAATCATACGAACTTCCTGACCACAATCAAGGGATTTCTGTACAGCACTGGAGATTGCAAGAAGGGCATCACATGCTCCAAGGCCTTTACGAAAACCAAATTGCAAACTAGGGAGTAGATGATTACCTTCAGCAAACCTATTAAGACGTTCTGCCAGAAGACGTTCAAAAACTTCAGATAATATGGGAGTTATAGAAATTGGGCGGTGGGACTTGAGCTACCATAAACACATTTACATAGAGGAGTAACATTACCAAATCTCAAACAATTGCTAAAAGCTCCTCTTCTTGCTAACTTGCGCAAAATAACAGATAACATTGGAGCTAAGAAATCTGCTCTCTCTATAAAAAACAAAGGAAAAATACCATTTGGGTCTACACCTCCATAAGCATCAAGGTCCATTAACAGAGCTTTAATCTCACGAGATCGAAAAGCTAAACTAGTTAGTTTATCCTCAGGAAAACAGGAATGAGGAAGTTCAAGTTTTTCATTACTCTGTTTACAGTCAAAAACATCAACCAACAAGGTTGCCTTTTCCTTTGGACAGTGAGTGACTGAGCCATCTGGTTTAAGTAAAGGAGGAACTGTTGCATCTACACCAAAGAGTGCAGATTTAAGGGTAGACCACCATTTATGTTCCTGAGTTGTACCAGAAAGGGTTTCTTTTATGGTTAAATTGTACTCCTTTTCAGTTGAGGCATAAACTCTCTGAGCAAAAGCTTTAAACTGAGTATAGTTATTCCAGGTCAAATCTGATCTGTTACCCTTCCAAAGGTGATAGGCCTCCTGCTTCTCCAAATTAGCACATCTACAATCATCATTGAACCACGGTTTGTCCTTCACTCGGTACCTTAATACACGAGAAGGGATACGCCTATCAATTATGTTGACTAGATTCTCATTCAAAGGGACAACAGGATCTACACTACTATATAATTGTGACTAATCCAAGCACAAAAGATCATGCAAAATTCCATTCCAGTCTGCATGGGATTTCATATAAATTTTACAGTAGTATGATATATCAGGGATAGACTGCTCAGTCTTCACTACTAATGAAATCAAGGCATGATCAGATGTCCCGACTGGAGAACCAACCTTACTAGTTATAACGCCTGGGGAGTCAGTGTATACTAGGTCCAAGCAATTAGCAGACCTTTGAGTAGCTTCATTTATAATTTGCTCACAGCCTGATTCAGAGGCAAAGACTAAAGCTCTTAAGCCATGGCGATCGGTAGGAGAGATAGAACTTAACCACTCCCTATGGTGAGCATTAAAATCACCAACAAAGACAAAGGAAGCCTTTCTATCATCTTTGTGTATCTTAGCCATAATAGTAAGAAGACATTCGAAGATAGAATCATCCATGTCTGGATTCCGGTAGATCGAACACAAATAAAAGTTGTTATGCCTGCCTTCAACTTTTATTACCTGAATCTCATGACATCCACATTGATAGCAGGACTTATGAGAAGCAGGGTACTCGGTCCTAATATACTCTGCCATTCCCCTGGCCCTAGGGATGGCATCATGTTTCAACATTATTGGCTTCTTAAAACCAGTTATAAGGAGCTCAGATGAGTGCCTCATATTAGAAACCAAAGTTTCTGAGCACAAAAGAATATCATCCTGTCTGGACGCAACTGTAAGGTCTTGGATATTTGCATGAAGACCACGAATATTGCAATACAGAAGATGACATTTACAAAATCCAAGAGGTACTGGTCCCGGATTTCGCTCAATGTCTCCAGATAGCATGAGAATTAATATAAACAAAAAAGGAGACATCATACTTAAAAACTAGATTAACAAGAATTATAAAAAAAAAAATATGTAGAGAATTATAAATAAAGTGATTGATGATACCCATAGACTATAGTAAAAAGTCGGAAAAAACTGGTCAACATGGAGGAGCCGATACACCATGCAAGGCTAAATATCCTCCAGGATAGCCACTTCAACTGAAGGGAGGACAGTAAGGACAGTCCAGGATAGCCACTTCAACTGAAGGGAGGACAGTAAGTACAGTTTTCAGAAGAAAAAGAATCAGAAAAAGGAAAAGACAACCTCTTGATAAACCACCAGGCATCCCTCGCCCTTTTATTAAGCCTGCCCAATACACCATTTAAAAAAACAAGAGAAAGAAAAAAAAAATAAGATAGAATAGTGTGCCCGAGTGTACCCTTAAGCAAGAGAACTCTAACCCAAGATATTGGAAGCCCATAGTACAGAGGCTATGGCACTACCCAAGACTAGAGAACAATGATTAATTTTGGAGTGTCCTTCTCCTAGAAGAGCTGCTTACCATAGCTAAAGAGTCTCTTCTACCCTTACTAAGAGGAAAGTACACAGAGCAAATTGCAGTACAGTAATCAACCCCTTGGGTGAAGAAGTGTTAAGTATCTCATTGCTGTCAGGTATATGAGGAAAGACGAGAATATGTAAAGAGTAGGCCAGACTATTGTGTGTAAGTGTAGGCAAAGAAAAAATAAGCCGTGACCAGAGAGAGGGATCCAATGCATTACTGTCTGCCCAGTCAAAGGATCCAATACCTCTCTAGTGATAGTATCTCAGCGGACGGCTGGTGCCCTGGCCAACCTACTACCCTGTGCCAGACATGGCCATGGCCCCACACCCCGGGCCGAACATGGCCATGGCCCCACGGCCTGTGCCGAACATGGCCATTTCCCTACTCCCTATGCCGGACATGGCCATGGCCCCACAGCCTGTGCCGGATATGACCATGGCCTCACGCCCAGTACCAGACATGGCCATGGCCCCACACCCTATTCCAGACATGACCATGGCCCCACGCCCTGTGCCAGACATGGCCATGACCCCACACCCTGTTCTGGATGTAGCCATGGCCCCACATCCTGTGCCAAACATGGTCATGGCCCCACGCCCTCTCCGGGACATGGCAATGACCCCACGTCCTGTTCTGTACATGGCCATGGCCCCAAGCCCTGTTCCGGACGTAGCCATGGCCCCACACCCTGTTCCGGACGTAGCCATGGCCCCACACCCAGTTCCGGACGTAGCCATGGCCCCATGTCCTGTCCTGGACTTAGCCATGACCCCACGCCCTGTTCTGGAAATGGCCATGGCCCCACGGTCTGTGCCGGACATGGCCATGGCAACGACCAGTACCAGACATGGCCATGGCCCCACGCCCTGTCCTGGACATGGCTATGGCCCCACGCCCTGTTCTGGACATGGCCATGACCCCACGCCCTGTTCCGGACATGGCCATGGCGAAACGGCTGGTGCGGGACATGGCCATGGCGCCACGGTCTGTGCCGGACATTGGCCAGGGCACCACGACCAGTGCTAGATATGGCCATGGCCCCACGTCCTGTGCTGGACATGGCCATAACCCCACGTCCTGTGCCGGGAGAAGCCATTGCCAGATCTCCTGTCCTAGGCCTGGCCACGTCTCCAACCCCTGTGCTGAGCCTGTCAGAGTCCCATTGCATGCACTGGCCAGGCACCATCCTTACACACTGCCCACCCCTCTGCAGGGCCTGGCCACTACGGCTTAGGCCCATATACGTGTAACGTCTGTATGTTGCATAATTAAACTTAAACATAAACTTATGACAGAATCGATTGAGAGAGATTTGAAAAAACAAATTCTTGTTGAAGAAATCATCAATCAATATCTGTTTTTTTCTGATTGTTATCTTGTTTACAATTTTGAATATAAAAAAAATGCCATTGTTTTTCTATTTACAGTAATTTTTACATACAATTCTTTATGCTTTTACATTTAATAAACATATATACGTTATTTGTATTACTTAAAACCTCTCTGCTTGTAGGACGATTTTCTTTGATGTTAACGGTTTTTGCTTTTTCTTTAAAAATCAGTCAAGTTTATCCATAAACGCCCATGGATAGCCAGTTAAGCCAAGATACATAGAGCACATATACACTATGAATATGCATTTGTAAAATAAAAGGGACATTAGAAGAAATATGTAAACAAGAGGGCTATTAATTAAGCATCAAAAGGTGTTACAGATAGATAAAATTCTGAATATTTGTTCACATACAATTGACTCCAAACGTCTTGATAATCTATCATTGGTGGAAAGGTTTTCCCTCGAAATCTATGAAATCTGAGAACCTAAGAAGAAAAGCCCTTCTTTCCCAACTAGGTTCGAACCCACTACAACGAATGTCAGTACCAAGACCACTAGGGAAGGAAAGTATCTGTATTTGTTGATGTATGTTAGGGTCCTAAGGGAGATCCTGTTAAAATCCTTGAGGATGAGAAAAGGGCCGATTTATAACATTATTATTATTAACATTATTTTTGTTTTTATTATTTTTATTATCATTATTATTATCATTATTATTACTATTATTTTAATGCTATAAGGCCAAGTGCTCGAACAGGGGAAAATAGCTCAGTGACGAAAGGAAATAAGTCGTGTCTAGAAAGTATCTCCACGCCTGTTCACAAGGACGTAAGGCTTCTGAGGTAACTTATCCTGAAGCAGAAATAAAGAACAACTGCAAACAAAGATATGAATAAGCAAGTGAAGACAAAAATGACAAGGCATATCTAGAGAAACGTCTTTACTCGATTCTCTATGTAGAAGCCAAGAGCAGCCTAATAGATAAAAAAATACATTGCTTAAAGATTGTAGGAAAGAAAATCCCTGACCAGGATGCTTGCGAGACAGGTTGGCACGTGAGGGTAGGGAGGGTATTGGGGTGACCTTGATGGGGACATGGGTAAAGATTACCTATGTCCTATGAATAAACGCATCAAATTAACTCTAAGCATAACGTTAGTTAATTCGATCCAGTTCCAATTTCTGATAAAGTTCCAATGTTGAACTGATGTTTCTCTGGGAACTTGTGCCGGGCGTGGCCAAGGTATCTCCCCCATGCTGAGCCTAGCCACAGCCCCACCCCCTGTGCCTGGCCTGGGCACAGTTCCACCCAGTGTTCCGGGCCTGGCCATGGGCTCAATCACTATGGCGAGCTGCCCAAGGCCCTACCAACCGTGATGGGCTTGGTCACGGCCCGTCAAGCTGTGTTGCCCATCCAAATTGTGATCATAATCCGGATCACCTTCAAGTTTTATGGATTCTTCCAGAGCATAAATTCCATCCGTTGGTAAAATTCTTGAAAATCTGGCAAAAAGCTTTAACATATTCATGCTAACAGACAAACAAACGGACAAATAAATTAATAAATGCAAGTAAAAATGTTAACTCTTTGATGGGGGTAATTAGCGACAGACCTGGGTTTCTAATGTACATCTGGGTGAGGAAAAAGTTCCAATGGAATGACTGAGATAAAAAATGGTTCTTTTGACTGAATATGAAAATGAAACAAAGTAACTGTATATGTTGTAGGGGTAGCATGTGACTTAGTACACCAATGAATGCGAAGGGTAGGATTTTGATAGAGGAAATATTGAAGGGGACAAAAAACTGATATGGGAAGATCATTGAAGGCCTAGCCAAAGGGGAAGGTGCACGAATCACGTGTTTGTTATAAACTAGC
>NC_090758.1:46291782-46296782 GCF_036898095.1 Palaemon carinicauda
ATCTCAATTAATGAACCACGAGTGAAGTGAGTCCAATAACGAGAAAAATTTATTTTTGTAGTTAATGGTGTTTTTTCAACGAATTTTACCTTTATTTCATTCGTAAATAAACACGGGTGTTGTGGTTCCCAAACTGAACCCCCGACTCCCACCTTTGGCTGCGTGGAGGTTAGGTGGGGGGTGGGGGGTGGGGGGGGGGGGGGGGGTCTAATGGGTTGTTCGGTTTGTTTGCTGTTGAAATAATGGTCAAATTCAGTGAAAAAATATTATTTTCTACAGGAAAAACTAGTCATTTTTCTGTTCAAAATAATTAACGTCTCGTCCGAATCTATAATTTTCCCGGGGAAATTTCTAATAAAAGTTTTATAAGAAATGCTGTCTTATGTATTGGCAAGAGGTGCATGCTGAGCTGGGCACGCAGCCCCTCCCCCCCCCCCTACTTTTTTGTTATTAAATCTGCGGGGGGGGGGGGGTGCATT
The DNA here is from genome assembly GCF_036898095.1 of Palaemon carinicauda. Lineage (NCBI taxonomy): Eukaryota > Metazoa > Arthropoda > Malacostraca > Decapoda > Palaemonidae > Palaemon > Palaemon carinicauda. Next base: position 46,292,262 of record NC_090758.1, read on the forward strand.
AGTTCGGGTATATTTTCAAACCCTGATAATGTATTTTTCTTCTCAAGTCATAACTCTAAATTTCACTACAAGAAATAATGGCGCACCTAACGATTGGGACACCAATGTTTGGGGATTACGGGGTCTTCTGGCAATTAAGAAAATTAAGAAACTCGAGTATTGTTCAAAACAGATTAGTGTTAAATGCATTTGATTTGTTCTACAATATTTCTCTGGTTGTGAATTTAGTTGTGTTTCTCTGGTGAAAGTGTATACTTTTTCTCTTGATGAACTATTCTGTGCTACTGTTCTTAATTTAGAATGTTATTCATCAGTAATAGCATTCACATTGTTCTGTGTCCAATGGGTAGTGATTGTGTTCTTAATCCCATTTCTAAATATTTCATGTTCATTTTCTTTATTACATGACCAAATGAGGGCCTTTGTTCCAATTGTTTAAGCCTCTACTAAAATACTTCACAAAAGACAAGAAAAGAAAAAAACAAATTTTTTGTCACTGAAATAATTAGTCATCATCTGTTTATCTAATTGTTAATTTGATTACAATTATCAATATTTCCTAATTCTGTTTTTTTTTTTAATAACAATTATTGTTACGTATAATTCTTACATTTTTACATAATAAACATAGAGATGTTATTTATATCATTTAAACCATTAACTTCTTTTATAGTTAGGGTTTTTGAATTTTCTGAAAATCACTCAACTTTATTTATAAACGTCCAGGGTTAGACAGTTAACCCTAGATACATCAAAAAGATATATGCTATTAATATGCAGTTAGAAAATAAACAAGACATTAGCAGAAATATGTAAACAAGAGGACAATTAATTAAGCCTCAAAATGTGTTACCGATAAAAATAAATCTGGATATTTGTGTATATACAATTGACTCCAAACGTCTTGATAACCTGACATTGGTGAACATGTTTTCCCTCGAAAACTATGAAATCTAAGAACCCAAGAGGAGAAACCCTTCTCTCCCAACTGGGTTCGAACCCACTACAAGGAATTCCAGTACAAAGATGGGCATGTGTAGGGACTCAATTCACCTTATAAAGAGTCGAGGCCCAACTAGAAGGAGAGTTTCTGTATTTATTGAAGTTTGGGGTCGTTAGGAAGATTACTATTATTATTATTACTATCTAAGCTACAACCCTAGCTGGAAAAGCAAGATGCTATAAGCCCAAGGGCTCCAATGGGGAAAAATAGCCCAGTGAGGAAAGTAAATAATGAAATAAATAAATGATGAGAACAAATTAACAATATATCATTCTAAAAAAAAGTAACATCAAAACAGATATGTCATATATAAACTATTAACAACGTCAAAAACAGAGGTCATTTATAAACTATAAAAAGACTCTTGTCAGCCTGGTCAACATAAAAACATTTGCTCCAACTTTGAACTTTTGAAATTTTACTGATTCAACTACCCGATTAGGAAGATCATTCCACAACTTGGTAACAGCTGGAATAAAACTTCTAAAATACTGTGTAGTATTGAGCTTCATGATGGAGAAGGCCTATCTACTAGAATTAACTGCCTACCTAGTATTACGAACAGGATAGAATTGTCCAGGGAGTCTTGAATGAAAAGGATTGTCAGAGTTATGAAAAATCTTATGCAACATGCATAATAAACTAATTGAACGACAGTGCCAAAGACTAATATGTAAATCAGGAATAAGAAATTTAATAGACCGTAAGTTTCTGTCCAACAAATTAAGATGAGAATCAGCAGCTGAACACCAGACAGGAGAACAATACTCAAAGCAAGGTAGAATGAAAGAATTGAAACACTTCTTCACCATAGATTGATCACCGAAAATCTTAAAAGACTTTCTCAATAAGCCAATTTTTTTGTGCAATTCAAGAAGACTAAGACCTAATGTGTTTCTCAAAAGTAAATTCGCCGTCGAGAATCACACCTAAAATCTTAAAAGAGTCATACAAATTTGAAGAAACATTATCAATACTGAGATCCGGATGTTGAGGAGCCTCCGTCCTTGACCTACTTACAATCATAACTTCAGTTTTGTTAGGATTCAACTTCATACCCAATAATTTGCATCATGCACTAATTTTAGTTAAATCTCTATTAAAGGATTCAACAACCACAGATCTACATTCAAGGGATGGAATTGATGCAAAGAGAGAAGCATCATCTGCATATGCAACAAGCTTTTTTTTCTAGGCCAAACCACATGTCATGTGTATCTAGTATGAAAAGTAATGGGCCAAGAACACTACCCTGTGGAACACCGGAAATCACACTTATATACTCACTATGATGCCCATCAATAAAAATTCTTTGAGATCTATTACTTAAAGAATTAATAATAATGCTAAGAAACGACCCACCCATTCCCAACTGTTTCAGTTTGAAAACAAGGTCCTCATGATTAACATGGTCAAAGGCAGCACTAAAATCAAGGCCAATCATACGAACTTCCTGACCACAATCAAGGGATTTCTGTACAGCACTGGAGATTGTAAGAAGGGCATCACATGCTCCAAGGCCTTTACGAAAAACAAATTGCAAACTAGGGAGTAGATGATTACCTTCAGCAAACCTATTAAGACGTTTTGCCAAAAGACGTTCAAAAACTTTAGATAATATGGGAGTGTGGAAATTGGGAGGTAATCAGTGGGACTTGAGCTACCACAAACACATTTATATAGAGGAGTAACATTACCAAACCTCCAACAATTGCTAAAAAACTCCCCTTCTTGCTAACTTGCGCAAAATAACAGATAACCTTGGAGCTAAGAAATTTGCTGTCTTTATAAAAAAAAAAAAAAAAAAAAGGAAAAATACCATTTGGGTCGTGTTAGAAATTCTTGAGGAAGGGAAAAGGGAAAATTAATTACATTGTTTATTATTATTATTATTATTATTATTATTATTATTATTATTATTACCCAAGCTACAACCCTAATTGGAAAAGCAAGATGGTATAAACTCAAGGGTTCCAACAGGGAAAAATAGCCAAGTGAGGAAAGGAAATAAGGTCTAGAAAGTATCTACACGTCTGTTCACAAGGACACTAGGCCTTTGATGAAGCTCATCCTGAAGAGGAAATATAAAGCAACTTAAAATGATATAAGAATAAGCAAGTAAAGATAAATATATCGTGGCATCTCTTGAGTAATTTCTTTGTTCGATTCTTGGTGTAGGAACCAAGTGTAGCCTAAATAAAAAGAAATATTTCGCTTAAAGATTGTAGGAAAATAAATCCAAGACCAAGGACGCGAAATTATTTTTTTTACCAAACAGGAGTGCAGATTAGGGCGGAGCTTCGTGAGTAGAAAACAGATTCAAAGGCTAACTCCTTTATTACGGTTGCTATAAGATTTGATGGGTAAACTACCTCACTAAGGATGTAATCAGTAACTTCATTCATAAAAAACTGAAATGGTTATAGACAGCTTAATGATAATGATAGTAATATTCTCGCATTAGAATATACGAAAACATCGCAGGGATATTTTGTCTGGTTTTACAATAGGAGCGTAGTGCAGTATGCTTATCCGTTTGATATCTTGGAAGACAAATAGGTATAATAAGCTATGCAAAGACAGGCAAGTATCAATCTAATTGAAAACTTTGCAAGATAAGAAGAGTGAGATGCTCACAAAAGAATAAAAAACAATATTGGCATTGCATTGCGGTAATCAACATCCTATTTGAGAAAAAATAAATGTCAAATTTTCTCAGGTGTCTAATACAAGGCAGTTATATTATAGAATGTGATATTATGCAACTCAACCAATATATATATATATATATATATATATATATATATATATATATATATATATATATATATATATATATATATATATATATATATATATATATACTGTATATATATGTATATAAATATATATATATATATATATATATATATATATATATATATATATATATATATATATATATATATATATATATATATATATATATATATATATATTATTACTAGCCAAGCTACAACCCTAGTTGGAAAAGCAAGATACTTTGAGCCCAAGGGCTCCAACTGGGAAAAATAGCCCAGTAAGGAAAGAAAATAAGGAAATATATAAATGATGAGAATAAATTAACAATATATCATTCTGAAAACAGTAACAGCGTTAAAACAGATATGTCCTATATAAACTATAAAAGGACTCATGTCAGCCTGGTCAACATAAAAACATTTGCTCCAACTTTGAACTTTTAAAGTTCTACTAATTCAACTTCCCGATTAGGAAGATCATTCCACAACTTGGTAACAGCTGGAATAAAACTTATAAAATACTATGTCATTAAAGGATTGACATATCAGAAGAGATTTATGGGATAATATGATATTGCTCTAAGCAATGATTGCTTACCGTCTGTCTGATAAGAAGATTTACATATATAAACATAAAAAAAGAGTTGGAATATAGTCTAGAGACATTAAAACCTTTATTTTTGCAATGTAAAAGTAGATTGAAATTAGTGTTTTTTAATATGTAATTTTAAAATGTAG
>NC_090758.1:46301782-46309282 GCF_036898095.1 Palaemon carinicauda
CGGTAGAAAAGGGGCCTCAAGGTTAGTATATATCGTATGAACAAACATAAATATACACTGAATATACAAACAGTCTCATGGTTTGTATATATTTCCGAACCAGTATCAGTGTCCATTATATCCATTGTTTGTAAGCATACAGTGATATGAAATATACTTACATCAGTAAGTCAAAGAACTCTGGCATCTTAAACATGGTATTGTCGGGTGATTTAGGATTTAATTACATTCTAATAGACGTTTATTTCTAATAAATAGCTAAATGAATTAACATGTAAAACGCATGTGGGAAGATAGAGGAATTATACCTGCGACGTATACGGAAATTATTTTTCCCTTGTTCAAAAGGGAAGAAACGATGAATGCCACTCTCAGACTGAAGAGAAGTTTTATAAATTTCTCTTCATAATTTCCATACCTGTTATATTCTATCAGCACTGTGTACTACATACACACGGCACTGGTGCTATCTGTATAATTTCCCACCTGAGATATTGAACAAAGTTAGTGTCACCCTAGTAACACTATCTAAAAGAGGATCACACTAAAAGTGCTGACACCTTCTCCCTTTAATTGACAGTCCCAGTCAATTAACTGTTCATTGCAGAATTAGATGACAGGTTTTAATACACCTCCTGCCGCCTCCACATAGTGCTTCAGTTCATGGACCTGCTTAGAATAGTGTTTGTAGAACACCATGGATGATTTCCATCTAGTATATGAGAGAAGACGCTCAAAGTCCATATACTGAAAAAAGTTCAGTGATGAAGCAATCTTTCTCGGATCATGACCTGCGAGAGTACTGTCAGGATCCGCTCTACGAATAAAGTAGGTGAGATTCACCCTCATTTGTTTCAGGGACAAGTTTGATCCAGAGGTTTCTCCTCCAAAGAGCTGTCCTTCCCTGAAGTCTGAAGTTCTACGAAGATAGACCTTTAGACACTCTACAGGACATACAGAGACATCTTCCTTCAGAGGGCAGATTCTCCAGGGACCCCACCTCTTAGTGGGTAGCTCGTTCTTAACAAGAAAGGATGGATCAGGGAAGAGATTCAGTTCTCCTACTTCTGTGAACTGAATGTGACCCTCATCTCTGGATAGGCCCACTATTTCACTAACTCTAGCCCCAGAGGCTATAGCGAACAGAAAAATAACCTTTTGGGTTAGATCCTTAAGGACACAATCTTCATTGTTCACAAATGAGGCATAATGTAGGACCTTATCCAAAGATCATGAGATGGGCTTCAGTGGTGCTGCAGGCCTAAGCCTTTCACATGCCTTCGGAATCTTATTAAAGATTTCATCCACCAGATCCACTTGAAAGGCATATAGAAGTGGTCTAGTCAAGGCAGACTTATATGTAGTTATCGTGGTGGCTGCCAAACCTTGATTATGAAGGTGGACAAAGAAGGACAGACAGAAGTTCATTGAAATTTCTTTTGGTCCTTTTGCTTTTAAAAAAGCAACCCACTTCTTCCAAGATGAGTCATACTGTCTTCTAGTTGACTGAGGCTTATATTCTTCTAGGAAATCTATATTTCCTTCTGAGATCCCAAATATTTTCCTAACCGCTAGGGCAAGAAAATCATGAAAAGAAGGGTTTTAGCTCGCTATGATAAATCGAAGGCAATTAACTTCTGAACCATCTGCGGTAGCCGTGGGATCAGAACTAGGGACAGCCTCAGCTTCTGTTCCTTCATCAAAGGGAACAGATTGCTCTTGGGCTACTTGAGAGGGTTCTGAGCCACTCCTCCCTGGAAGGATTTCAGTATGTTGAGGACCCTCAGTAGGGGATTGAATGGGATGACCAGGAATTCCTGAGTCCATCCCTTCTATACTAGAGACATGATGTCTATTATCTCCACTAGTTTCTTGATGACGCTCGTGACGAAGAGGTCAGTCTGCAGTTCTGGTACTTGTTCCCATCTGGGAAAGAATAGGTCTGCGTCTGTGGACCATTCCAACTCTATCGGCTTGAGCCCAAGTAGGGCATCCGCTGTCACATTGCGGATCGATTGTACGTGAACTGCTGATAGGTTCCATCCCTTAAGGTAAGGGATGGTTAACGTCACCTAGCCTGTATGAGACGTTCTCTAGCCTTGTCGGATTTGACGTCTCATTATCACTTTGATGTCCCAGACCAATCTGAGGAGGTCTGATTTTTTTGGAGAGAGCTTCTCCCACCATGACAGAACCAACAGGGTTTTCAATAGGCTTTTGGCCTTTGACCATTGCAAGAGAAATGATTAAGGAAAGACCACTATCGGTCCTTTTAGATCTCTCCGAGCCTCTGATGCATATCTTTTCCAGACTCCTAACGCATCTATCAGTTGGGCTCCTAGCACTGGGTCTGTGAGTATTGCGAACTGGAGAGAGTACTGAACTTCTCCCTGTTAGCGTCCTGGATCTTGACTGATTACCTTGGTCTCTTGATCGACCCTGCAATGTCCTTTTACCTTCCCAAGGGATAGGAGAGTTGGTGTGACCACAGGTTTCAGTGGTTTTTTAGCCATTGAAACCTTTGAGCTGGAGAGAATTGAGACTTCTTGAAGCTTATCTTGCATTCCCGATGTTCCGGGGACCAGATCACTTCCTTGGATGATCATAGACCAACCACTCCGGGTATTGCCCAGCCCAGCCTTTTGTCCAGGCACATAGTTACAAGTATCTTTCCTGGGACATACATTATGCTCTGTAACTTGAATTCTAGGTAGGAAGGAAGGAGGTGACTGACTTGAAGTTGTCAATTGACATCTTTCCGGTCTGACAAGACTACGAACACCCCTTTTTGAAATAGGGTCCTTATGTTTAGAAGGATTAACCTTCTGAACTTGCTGTTTTATTTGAACTTCCTAAATGGCGACAAGTTCAGAATGACTGAGTTTTCTTGAGTCCATTTCGTGAACACCAAAAAGCCTTCCGTGGAATTGGATGGACTGTACTTTCCTCACCGCCTGTATGCTCTAGAGCTCTAAGGTATACTCTTCCAGGATGGTTTTGGAGTGTAGGAAGAGTTGAGGAAATGATAGTGGAGGCATGTCTATTTCCCATATTAGTCCCATCTAGAATAGGCCTTGGACCAAAGTATCGAAGCTCCAGTGATCCTGAAGGAATCTCCCTCCTACCAGAAGCATCTCTTTGCTTAGCGTAATCAGAAGGTTCACATATCTGACCGCTTGCCTGTGGCATCGCGGTCATTGTGACTGTGTGATGTTGTTGAACATACCGAGGAAATCTATTAGACTTTTCCGTCTTTCTTTTAGGTTGGGGACCCACAACTGCGGAAGATTTTCTCTTTGAAAGGATGCCCCACTTTTGGAGAAGCCTTATGTTCTCCGTGGTGGCCTCCTTAATCGTCTTTCTAACTATCTCGTTTGGAAAGAGGTCTTTACCCCAGATGTTGGAAGATATCAGCTTCCTAGTTTCATGTTTCACTGTCGCGGCAGCGAACACAAACTCTCTACAGGCTTTCCTAGCCTTCATAAAGGCATAAAGATCTTTTACTATGCATTTTGGCCAAAAACCATGAGCATATATGGGGTAGTTTGGTGGGTTAAACACAACTCTATACAGTTCTGTAAGGATAGGGAGGCTGCAAGTCTGTATTTTGTCTCTTGTTCGTTATATAAATGAAACTAAGGTATTTTAAGAAGATTCTCACTAAACTGTCAACTAGCAACATCTGCGTCTAGTCTTCCTACTGAAAAGGTTAAGTGGACATCCTTCCAGTCCTTCTCCTGCCTGGGAAAGGCTAGTGACAGAGGCTTGCACTCCTCGAGTGCAGGAAAAGGACTACCTGCTTCTACTGCCTCAGCAACAGATTTAAATGCTCTCCACATAAAGGGGAATGATATTGAAGCAGGAGCAAGAGAGGAAGGGTGTTTGTTACCTAGTGTGACTACTTTCGACACCGAGTAACACGCTTTCCTCAGGGTACTTGACAAAATAGCCTGTGCCTTATCATGGTCGAGAACCATAACCTCCTTCAGTTCCGTATCTTTCCTTGACTTTGCTTCATGTCTCAGACGAATGAAGCAATTAGGGAAAGCGTCAAAGCTTGGCCAAAATTGGATCTTGTCCAAAGGAACAGCACCCATCTTCTCCGAAATGTAGAGTTTGCCGTTTAAAATCGGCAGAAGCTCTGTAAACCTCCAGGGATTTGTTTTGGAGCATGTCAGAAGGTCTTGGTCTCCGGGTCGTTTGTATGGCCCCCATTAATTTTGTTTGCGAAGGTTTTCAATTAGACCTTTCATTTGGACCTATATTTGGTCCATTCCATCAATGGCTCTAGAGCCGGCAGAGACGGAAGCAATTCCGACACGACGTTCTCTCTCTCTTCCCGTGGGGGCTTCTGGCCCTCCTCCCCAAAAGCTACATGGCCACAGGGAGGTGTAGATCGTGCCTGTGGCACCACCATTTCCTTACTTGCTTTCAGGAATAGTAAGTTACGCATCCTGTTAATAGGTAGGTATGGTCGCGGAGAGATTTTCTGTAAACCTCTCACCCAATTGCGTAGTTTGTTATGAGCTGCATCCCTAGACACTATCGATTTCGGATTCTCAAAACCCTCGGACATTACGGTCCGACATACATTGCACACTTGCGGGTTCCAATAATGCAAGGATTTGGAAATAATATTGAAGGGGGCATGAAACCTGCAAGCATTATGACCGTAAAAACACTTACTTTTGATATTGCAAAAGATTGCAACACATGTCATCAAGGGGTTCCTCCAATAAAGAAAGGAAAGCAGAATGAATATACAATTGATTATCAAACTGATAAGTAATATATAGAAGTCATCTTTTAACCAATAGCTTAGGATAGAAGGCTAGAAGGGATAGTGGTAGACACATACTTTTGTATCCCCTGCAGGCAAATACTGTTACCTCCCCTCAGTATTAACTATAAGGAAACTCCTCTATCAAGGGTATTCCAGTAAAGGGTTCTAACCTCTAATGGTAGAGAAGTGTAAACGTCACTGCTCTTTTTTACTCTTAACACTGTGGGGTAAGGATGACTGATTTCTAATCCGAATATTGAAGGAATATTATTATCTCAATATACCCACGGTACCAGCAGAAGCCCGCACAAGGGTACCCAAGATATGTTAGAAATAACTACTGTATGATCATACTATAGTTTTCTGTTTGTAGTATATGCTATATTGCAAATTACTGGCTACTGTATGATTATATATAATGTAGTTCAGAAAGTGTGCTGCCTTTGTGGCAAGCATCTGACGGTACAGTCCAGCCAGCATGACACCAACTGGAATAGGAAGAATAAAAGACATATAATTGTGTATCCTACCCAAACTATATGCTGTGGCCTCCCTTACAATATTAAAACATAGAATTTCCTGATCAGGGAGATTCAAGGATAAGGGTTCTACCCTTTAAGGGTTAGAAGTGTAATACTATCAAACCTTTAAACATTTAATATTGTAGGGTAAAATGAAAAACTGATTTCTAATCAAAATATTGAAGGAATTCTATTCTTTCAATATAGAAGTGGTTTCAGAAAACATCAGGACAAGAATAACCAAAATATATTGGAAAATAACTACTAGTATACAGTAGTTTTTCTATCTGCAGTATATCCTATATTGCAAATATACTGACTACATGTATAAACATATACTGTCATTCAGTGGGCATATAGTCGGCATACTAGCCCCGGCATATCCAGCATGCTAGCTAACAGAGAGAGAGAGAGAGAGAGAGAGAGAGAGAGAGAGAGAGAGAGAGAGAGCATGGAGTGTAGGCTACCTATTACTGTGTATGTATACAGTAATTAGGATGTAAAAATCTAATTTTACTGCCTTTCTCCAGAAGGAAGGTTCAAATGGAAGGGGAGAATGTAATATTCAGGCTTCCGTCCAGCCACAGTACTATCGCCTGTAAGGTCCCGCCGGTACACTGCCGGCAGGCTAGCCTCCGGCAGCACTAGTACAGTCGTTGTTCTGCCAGCTGAGTCAGCACCTATCTGTGCCTGCCTGGCGGCCTATCGGCGGCCAGAGCAATATTCCGACAACAGAACTTGTGGCCATCAGTATAAGAGAGAAATGTACAACATTAATAACATAAGGGACTTCCCACCCAGAGCTATCATAGCTGCCAGCAGCCGCCAGCCGCCTGCTGCCGTCATGGCTGCCGACAGATGACGTAGCTAACAACAGCAGGCATCGCCGCCGGCAGCCGTCATAGCCGCCGACAGTTGTAAAACATATGGTCGCCGGCAGCCAACATGACCGCCGGCAGTTGTCATGGCTGACTGCAGCTGGTATAGTCGCAGGCAGCCTGACAATGGCTGCAGAGAAGGAATCTGGCCGGCTCCGGCAACCCCCCCGGCAACAGTGAGGTTGCAGGACACCGGCTCAAGAAATACAATAGCTCGGCCATCATAAAAGAACAGAGCGTGAGGGAAAAGGGTCCTGTATGAAGTGTGGAAGGAGCCAGCAATGTTTCCGGACCTACACACCCTAAAGAAACTGTTTCATTATCCGCGCCATCCTAGGCGGCAGGAGAATCTTCTATTCTCCAGCCTAGGGACTGGCAATACAGTTAAGGGGACGGCAGCAGTGCCACCTCCTCTCAACAAGGGAGAAACAGAGTTCCATTGCTGCGCCATCCTAGGCCTCAGAAGTATACTACTCTTCAGACTAGGGTCTGCGAGCATAAGACTAGTCTACTAGACCACAGGGAGAACGTGGCGGCATCATACAACCACTTCAGGTGTAGCCTAGGGAGGGCTAGCCTCTTATGCCGGCAGCCTAGTCAGCAGGGGAATGACTATTCACCCTGCCGGCTGACTGCCATCACAAGACTAAATACTCTGAGGTTCTGAATGAATCACAAAACATGCCACCTGCTGTTAAGGGAAGAGACAGAAAACCCTATGCTAGTTATGCCTGAATTAAAACTCGAGGTACGACCCACTAGGGTTGTAGCCCAAGGCTACACTCAGAGGGAAGAGAGATTACCCTTAAATCTCTATTCAAGACGAGCATCGGTTATATAATAATTCTAGGAGATATCAATCTCCGATGAATTGATAATCAATACACAAGGGTAACCGGGGAAAGTCGAAAGTATCTGTTGCCTAGGTTAGGTTACCTAGGCAGATGAGATCTCCGTTACCTATATCACCGAAACTCTGACATATACGATCGACACAGAAAAGGAAAATTATGCATATAAATATTTTTACAAGTATAAAATGCCTAAATAGCTTTCATAATTAAATCATTAACGCTATTTAAACCGGGAATGTCCTTTTACTAACTAAATAACACATGCCTAATGAACGACAGCGCCCATGGCGCCTCCGGTAACAGGCCTAGCTCCTAATCATAATAAATTACTTTAATTTCACTGTGAGAAAGGAGCTAAAATACACATATTGTAAACACTTAATACTTAACTTTCCAGAGGCGAAAGAAACTGGAGATAGCATAATTATAATCCTTTAAAATCGATCGAAAATGTCGGATAAACA
>NC_090758.1:46316782-46320534 GCF_036898095.1 Palaemon carinicauda
GTGAATCTCACACACAAATCCTGTTAATAGTCTTCCTCCATCTGATCTCAAGACATCTCTGAAGTATTTCTCCTGAATCACGTCTGAAAAAGCATTCACTGGCAACTCCGGCTGCGAGGTAAACATCTGCTGGATATATTTACTTTTCTATCATTCTGATTGGAGTGGAAAATATATCTTAGAGTGAAGAGAATTTATTACTTGATGCAATTACAGTTATGGAGGTTTTAATTGCAATTAGTGATTGTTAATTGAATGCAATGGATATTTTTTTCTTCAGATATTTTGAAAATGAATAATGTAGAATACGAAAAGTGTGATATATATTTCTATAATTCCATATCCTTACATAATTACAGATGCTTTTTATTTATCTATCTATATATATATATATATATATATATATATATATATATATATATATATATATATATATATGTATATATATATATATATATATATATATATACATATATATATATATATATATATATATATATATATATATATATATATATATATATATATATATATATATATATATATATATACATATATGTATATATATATATATATATATATATATATATATATATATATATATATATATATGTATATATATGTATATATATATATATATATATATATATATATATATATATATATATATATATATAAATATATATATATATATATATATGTATATATATATATATATATATATATATATATATATATATATATATATATATATATATAATCTATCTATATCTAATCTGCATAACTATATATATATATATATATATATATATATATATATATATATATTTATATATATATATATATATATATATATATATATATATATATATATATATATATATATATATATATATATATATGGTAAGGGGAGGAATGTATTTCCATTTTATCATTTAATAAGATTTTTCCAACTCCAAATAACGTCTCAAATATCATATTTTGTCCGAAATCTGAACGTTTATCATTCATAAAGTTTTCCAGGCGTTCTAATAACATCTGTTTTTTTTAATTTATTTTATCTAGTGATACAAAGGGGGAATGCTAATTAAATTAACTGATATGAAACCTTTTTTTTCAGTATTTTTTTTAATACATTTAGTTTTATACCTTCCCCTAATATCATATTAATTCCTCATTTATTAGATTTAAGAATTCATCCTTGAACGAAATAATAAAAAATGTACATATATATACATAGGTACATTTGTGCATATGCTCAAACTAACCCATATATCGACATGAGAGAGAGAGAGAGAGAGAGAGAGAGAGAGAGAGAGAGAGAGAGAGAGAGAGTGAGAGAGATCTAATTTTTCCTTAAATATTGATAAGAATGAAAAATATATTCTAGTTTAAATTCATTCAATGTCACGTCATGTCGGAAGAATAATATAAAACCTATTTTTTATCAGCTCTTTATTCTCGGAAGAAATCTTACTTTGTACTATGTTTTGTAAATTCATATTAAGATGATTGTTACAATCAATATTGAAAAAGAAAAAATAAGGAACTATAATAACAATGACGACAACAGCAGTCATTAGGAAGTAGAGCCGAGCAAATATGAAACTTGAAGAAGACCAGACGATATTTTGCATTTGTGGAGAATGACACCTTTACGGCCAAGGTACGAGAGCAAATCGTTTTATTATTATTTTTATATGCTTATCAATTTCTCTTTAATTATTCTTAATTTTCTGTGTATCTTATGATGCAAATCTATGACTGAAAGGTGTTTTAAGATATATCACTAATATGGAGAAGAAATAGAAATTAATAATACAATTGCATCAAAGAAAATGAAGAAGTAATTGGGCACATCTAACGACAAAACCAAATTGGATATAGATACATAAAGGAATATGAGAAGAGAAAATAAAAACATTTAATGTAATCATAAAAGAAACATCAAGAAATGAAAATCGTAGAAGATGGAGTTTAATGTTACATTCGATCAAAGAAAAAAAATTGAAAGGAAAAAAAACGTTAGACGCTGAAAGAGGAAACGATTCAAGTAAGAGAAGATTCAATCATGAATTAATTAGTTTTAAAAGAGACAAAACATCAAAAGGTAATATATATATATATATATATATATATATATATATATATATATATATATATATATATATATATATATGTATATATATATATATATATATATATATATATATATATATATATATATATATATATATATATATATATATATATATATATATATATATATATATTTTTGGGCTCAAGCCATGTCGTCCTGATGGAAGTTCCTATAGGGTAGCTTCCTAGGGTGTATTACAACTACGGCGATATTCCCAGAGAATTTACCTTAAGGTACCAGAATTCTAACTCCTGGAGTGAATATCCCTCCTGAAAGGGATATCGCGACATATCAGAGGACGTATTCTTGACACGCCACATGGCAATCTGCATCCCGAACAGAGATTCGTCTCGCAGGGGGCAATTGGCAAGAAACGAATTCGGGAAAGAAAAAAGGGGGAGCCGCTCCCAAGGCTCCCTATCTCCCGATTCGTAAGCGTGCCTGGCGCCAATCCTGGCGCCATCTGTATTCCTTTTTGCGTAGCTTAACAACTCGGTGTTTTTTCCTGTGTTTTTCGCAAATATTGGATTTATTCTGCTTTCATGGCTTCTCCGTCTTCGTCGACCTCTGTTAAGTTGAGTACCATGTCTTTTATGTATAAATGTAGGCTCTTGGTAAATTTTTGAGTGATTAATAGGATTAATCTTTGTTACAAGAGCCGTAGCCTACCGGAGGCGTCATGGACGCTGTCGCTCGCTAGGTATAAGTTTAGTTAGTCAGAGCGACATTCCCGGTTGTTTTGATTTAATAAATTTTAGCTATTTAGCATTACATAGGATTTCCTTTCGTGCTTAGTATTATTTTGGCGAAAATTTCGCCATTCTGGCCTACGCTAGGCCATGTAGCCTAGTCGTTTGGTCCTAGAACTTCATGCATGATTTTGGTTTTTCTGCGTGTATTAAAATTTTATTGAAGCTTTAGGCTATGTTTTATACATTTAAGATTGTGTGGAATATTTCCAAGATAGTATACGACTGAGTTTCGGTGATTTAGGTAATCGATTCTCTTGGTGCCTAGGCTAAGTTGCTTATGGAGCCTTAGTATACTTTCTCATACTCCCCGGTTGCTTTCTTTTCTTCGGAGAAGGTATGCAATCCCTTTCCCTCTGTTTAAGCCTTTGGCTTATCCCTAAGTGGTTTTTTCCGAATTAATTTTCGATAAAACTATACTGGGGTGTTACTGTACCTTCCTGTTCCAGTAAGTCTTGTTCAAAGAGGGACAGAACAACAGAGTTTTTTAGTCTGAGTCTGTGTTTGTCTGGCTTGGGGTAGAGTCTCCCTCGCAGGCCTGACACAGACTAAGGTGGCTTAGCCCCCTTAGGTCACTACCGAAGGTTTCTGTGGATATGATTCCTTCTTTTGTGATCTACCAGACTAGTCCTTGTTGCTGTTCTCGGGGGAGGATAAGTTTCTTTCTCTGGAAGTAGCAACACCTTCCTTGCTTTGGTGCTCTGGGAGCTGGCAAATATTGCTGGCCTCCCCCCTTGGATCTCCCTTAGGCTGAGATAAGTTTCTTGGCTGCGGGTGATCCGTCACTAAAGCAAGGTTGGTAGGACCCTCTTTTGTCCCTTCCCCCTCTATCTCCGTAATGGCCTAGCCATTAAAGTACTGTA
>NC_090758.1:46328534-46331034 GCF_036898095.1 Palaemon carinicauda
AAAATTAACTTGTAACTATAATGATGTGAATTATAGATTAGAAAATGCAGGAGGGAAATCTAAGCAAGAATTAAGGGGGCAGCACAATTTGCTATGTTTGCTATTGGATAGTATATATATATATATATATATATATATATATATATATATATATATATATATATATATATATATATATATATATATATATATATATATATATATGCATATATATATATAATATATGGTGGAAGGAAAATTAGTTGTAGCAAAAGAATGGGGGAATAGAGTAGGTGGATGTAAAAGGGAGCTAGTGAGGGTTGAAGAGCTAATAAAACCGGGGGTAAAAAGTAAATATCAGGAAAGGTTGAAAATGGCATATGACGAGGTGAGAGTAAGAGAAACTGGTAATTTAGAGGAGGAGTGGAAGTTAGCAAAAGAAAATTTTGTTGGGATTGCAAGTGATGTATGTGGCAAGAAGGTTGTTGGAGGCAGCATGAGGAAGGGCAGTGAATGGTGGAATGAAGGAGTGAAGGTAAAAGTGGAAGAGAAAAAGAGGGCTTTTGAAGAATGGCTGCAGAGTAATAGTATAGAGAAGTATGAAAAATATAGAGAGAAAAAGGTGGAAGTAAAGCGCAAGGTACGTGAGGCAAAGAGGACAGCTGACCTGAGGTGGGGTCAGGGACTGGGTCAGTCATATGAAGAGAATAAGAAGAAGTTTTGGAAAGAAGTGAAGAGAGTAAGGAAGGCCGGCGCAAGAATTGAAGAGACAGTGAAAGATGGAAATGGAAGGTTGTTAAAAGGAGAGGAGGCAAGGAAAAGGTGGGCGGAATATTTTGAAAGTTTGCTGAATGTTGAGGATGATAGGGAGGCAGATATAATTGCTGTTCCAGGTGTTGAGGTGCCAGTGATGGGAGATGAGAATGAGAGAGAGATTACAATAGAGGAAGTGAGGAGAGCACTAGATGAAACGAGAGTAGGAAAAGCATCTGGTATGGATGGTGTGAAAGCTGAGATGTTGAAGGAAGGGGGTGTGACTGTACTTGAATGGTTGGTGAGATTGTTTAATGTGTGTTTTGTGTTGTCAATGGTACCAGTAGATTGGGTCTGTGCATGTATTGTACCACTATATAAGGGTAAGGGAGGTGTGCATGGTGTTGTAATTCAAGAGGTATTAGTTTGTTGAGTGTAGTTGGAAAAGTGTATGGTAGAGTACTGATTAATAGGATTAAGGATAAAACAGAGAATGCAATCTTGGAAGTACAGGGTGGTTTTAGAAGAGGTAGGGGTTGTATGAATCAGATTTTTACAGTTAGGCAGATATGCGAGAAATATTTAGCAAAAGGTAAGGAGGTGTATGTTGCGTTTATGGATCTGGAGAAAGCATATGATAGAGTTGATAGGGAAGCAATGTGGAATGTGATGAGGTTATATGGAGTTGGTGGAAGGTTGTTGCAAGCAGTGAAAAGTTTCTACAAAGGTAGTAAAGCATGTGTTAGAATAGGAAATGATGTGAGCGATTGGTTTCCGGTGAGAGTAGGGCTGAGACAGGGATGTGTGATGTCGCCGTGGTTGTTTAACTTGTATGTTGATGGAGTGGTGAGAGAGGTGAATGCTTGAGTGCTTGGACGAGGATTAAAACTGGTAGGCGAGAATGATCATGAATGTGAGGTAAATCAGTTGTTGTTTGCGGATGATACTGTACTGGTAGCAGACACAGAAGAGAAGCTTGACCGACTAGTGACAGAATTTGGAAGGGTGTGTGAGAGAAGGAAGTTGAGAGTTAATGTGGGTAAGAGTAATGTTATAAGATGTACGAGAAGGGAAGGTGGTGCAAGGTTGAATGTCATGTTGAATGGAGAGTTACTTGAGGAGGTGGATCAGTTTAAGTACTTGGGGTCTGTTGTTGCAGCAAATGGTGGAGTGGAAGCAGATGTACGTCAGAGAGTCAATGAAGGTTGCAAAGTGTTGGGGGCAGTTAAGGGAGTAGTAAAAAAATAGAGGGTTGGGCATGAATGTAAAGAGAGTTCTATATGAGAAAGTGATTGTACCAACTGTGATGTATGGATCGGAGTTGTGGGGAATGAAAGTGATGGAGTGACAGAAATTGAATGTGTTTGAGATGAAGTGTCTGAGGAGTATGGCTGGTGTATCTCGAGTTGATAGGGTTAGGAACGAAGTGGTGAGGGTGAGAACGGGTGAAAGAAATGAGTTAGCGGCTAGAGTGAATATGAATGTGTTGAGGTGGTTTGGCCATGTTGAGAGAATGGATATGGCTGTCTGCTAAAGAAGGTGATGAATGCAAGAGTTGATGGGAGAAGTACAAGAGGAAGGCCAAGGTTTGGGGGGATGGATGGTGTGAAGAAAGCTCTGGGTGATAGGAGGATAGATGTGAGAGAGGCAAGAGAGCGTGCTAGAAATAGGAATGAATGGCGAGCAATTGTGACGCAGTTCCGGTAGGCCCCGCTGCTTCCTCCGGTGCCTTAGATGACCGCTGAGGTAGCAGCAGTAGGGTACTCAG
>NC_090758.1:46333534-46343534 GCF_036898095.1 Palaemon carinicauda
ATATATATATATATATATATATATATTGTACCAACTGTGTGTCACACGATCGTACATAAATTATTTTGTATATATTATGTATATCATTTTGTATATATTTATGTACGATCGTGTGACACACGGTTGGTACAATATATATATATATATATATATATATATATATATATATATATATATATAAATTTGTATATATATATATATATATATATATATATATATATATATATATATATATATATATGTATATATATTATATATATATATATATATATATATATATATATATATATATATATATATATATATATATATATATATATATATATATATATCTATATATATATATATATATATATATAAATATATATACATATATATATATATATATATATATATATATATATATATATATATATATATATATATATATATACTTCATCTAGTGTCAAACTTGCAAGACAAAACATAAACTTAACATAGCAATATAAATGGTGTTTCTTTTATCAGTTAATACATGCACTTCTCACTCTCCGATAATAAGAAGTGAATAAATTTCGATCTATAACTAGTAGAGCTACTCCTTGCATCGAAAAATCCACAATGTTTGTTTTATGATAATTATATAAACTACACTAAGATGATTTCAAGTATACCATTTGCTGAGTTGTCAAAGTCTTCCTTTTGTATATTTACAGCAAAAGATAACTCTTAACAGGAAACACATGTTATAGATAATTAAAATCCTGCCCTTCTACAACTGCAAGTTGCTTTCTTACATCCTTTGACACATTTGCCAAGCCTTAACATCATACATATATTATGGATAATTTTGATATTTCACTTTTACAACTGCAAGTCGCTGTCTTACATCCTTTGAGACATTTGCTAAGCTTTAACATGACACACATATTATGGCTAATTCTAAACGTTCATATCTATAATTGTAAGTGGCTATCTTACATCCATTCAGACATTTCCACAATAAGATAAACAGAAGGCGTAGAGGAGCTGCGTCTTTATCTGTGGTGACTGTAGGTGGCAAGAGCATTCCTAACCATTTCTGAACTTGGAGAGAGGTATGAAGAATAGGAAATCCTGCATTGGTGTATGTGTAAAGCAGAGAATAAAAAATAAATGTTCTTTTACCCTGTGATTTGGCAAATCACAAAGGGTATCACATTCATTGTTCCCATATAACTGTATTGATTATAGATTTTTCTGCTGTAAAAATATTTGTAGGATCAGCATATGGTTTCTTAATTACAGCTACAAGTTCCTCAAGTTTTTCAATCTTTTTCAGGAGATTTACAAGATTAGGTTTCCCCTTTTTAAAAATGGCATAATTGTTACCAGCAATGCTATTTGCATACAAGAACTTTCTAATCTGATTAATGACATCTGATATTAGTTAATGATCTTTATAGGTTTTATATGGTGATCAAAAACTTTCAGAATTGTTTTATTTTTTGTTTTATCTTTCCCATATTTTTCAATCCTTTTAACTGAGAAGGATTTATATCTTTCCATTTAATTGTATAGTCATTCAAGGCTCCTACAATAAATGTTCTTAAACTTCACTAGCCCATGACTCAGAAAGTAACCCTTCATAATGAATTCACTTTCCATATAACATTAAGTTCTGAAAAATGGTCAACAGATATTTGGTTAGCCAAAGTTTCAGCCACCCGTGGAGATACTACTGATAGAGTTAGTGGGTCCTTTGACTGGACAGATAGTATTACAATGGATCTCTCTCAAGTTACGGATAATTTTTTCCTATGCCTACACAAACACCGAATAGTTAGGCCTATTCATTACACATTTTCCTCTTCCCTCAAGTACCTGACAACAATAAGATAACAGAAAATACTTTTCAGTTTAGGCTTAACTACTAAACGCTAACTGTTTAGCGAATACTTCCCACTAGTGAGTTCGTGAAACTCTTGCTACGAGAGAGAGAGAGAGAGAGAGAGAGAGAGAGAGAGAGAGAGAGAGAGAGAGAGAGAGAGAGAGAGAGAGATGGTTGACCTCCATATTTTGATACAAGTGAAATGTTCGAAGAATAAGTCTCAAAAAAGGAAAATAAGATAACTTGTCTGGAAATTGAAATTAGTGTTAGTTTATTTATGAATAAATCTCATCACAAGATGAAAGAAATCATGAACAAAACTCTCTGGAGAAACGCATTAATTATTTAGAGCTAAAATCCTGAAGTATTTAACTTGAACCTTTGAAAAAAAATCGTGGAATTTCATTTAAAAGAAAATGCTCTCATTTGATTTGTCTATCCATATAAAATACTTTAAAATGATAATCTTAACAAATTATTTCTTTATCAACATAAAATATATTATATTTACATTGAATTACCTCATTAGATCAATTCTTAATGACACTTTAAAAAAACAGTTTTGAAATTCAAAGGGAAAAAAAAGTTCTCTGTTTGTAAATAAAAAAACCACCAAAAACTTTCATACTTCCAATTAAACAGGAAGTGTTCCTGGAACTAAATGAAATCAAACACTTCACTGTTCTCATAAAAATTAAAAATATGGGATCCTTCAATGAACTCAAATATTGGAGAAATGTCAAGGGAATAAGCTCACATTTTGCTAACCCTATAAACCCCTGAAATCAAATGGAAATCCAGTATTTAAACAGATGCATCTTCTGCCCCCCGGAAATGGAATCAAAAGACTTTAAGACCGGAAAAACTATTTAGGTAGACGAAAAGACATGAATATCTCAACTGATATTCCTTGGAATATAATTGGAAATTATCTTCATTACCTCAAATTATATTATATTCGCTGCTTAAAGAAAAAAATTTCTTAAATGATAATTTTGTCTAAATTGAGGATTGTATGATTACTTTTGTCTATTAGTAAATAAATTTTCAGGTTGCATACGCTACGTTTAAAATTAAAAGACATACATACATATATATTTACAATCCTACACACACACATACATATGTACATACATGCATACATACATGTCTCATTTCCTGTTATTTTATATATATATATATATATATATATATATATATATATATATATATATATACATATATATATATATATATATATATATATATATATATATATATATATATATATATACATATATATATATATATATATATATATATATATATATATATATATATATATATATATATATATACATATATATATATATATATAAATATATATATATATATATATATATATATATATATATATATATATATATATATATATATATATATATATATATATATATATATATTCATATATATATATATATATATATATATATATATATATATATATATATATGTATATATATGTGTGTGTGTGTGTGTGTGTGAGTGTGTGTTTATGTGTATCTGTGTCTGTGTGAGTGTTTGTAAATCATTATTGCTATATATTAAAACATTGACTAATTGTTGGTGGCATAGCTTTTTATTGAGACCTTCCAATATATTCTTTAGTGATTAACATCGTCACAAAGTTTTCTATACTGGAAAATTTAAAATCCGTTGACTTAAGGACAAAAGCAGCATTGTTTAATACGAGTGTGAGAATTCTTGGAATAGGTCAGGGAAATTTACTTGTTTGGGAAGAATTGAGGTTGAATGTGAAACTAGGGATGTATGGAAGTTGAACATAATTTTATTGTAATGGGAGAGATTGAAATGCCTAGCCGTTTTTTGATAGGAATAGATTTATTGAGGTTACAATGGGTCAGTTGATGCTGGTGAGGGTTTGCTTTTAAAGAATGGCTGTAAGTAAATAGTAATTGAGGATAATGGTGTATTTATGGCGAATTTTGTTGGCATAATTGATATCACGAAGAGTGAAGATGATTTGTTGACCAAAGAAGAGGTGGAAGAGATGCAAGATGAATGTTTGGAAATTGATAGGTTACGTGAATATATTTTGAATGGTAGTAGGGTAGAAGAATGGCCGTCTGATTTGGAAGTGTATAAGAAGGTTGTTAAAAGATTTATTGTTTGTAAGAATATTGTGTATTTTTTGCATAAAGGAATGGATGAAGATATATATGTTCCTGTATTTCCGATGCATGTACCTGTAATTATATGTATGTTAGTGCATGACAGGTATGGGTATATGGGGAAGAATAAATTGTGGAAATGCATGCGAGAAAGGTTGTTCACACCTGGGTTGAGTCAAATTTGTAGGGATGTAGCGACTACTTGTGAGGATTGTCAGAAGGGGAAGTATCAAAACATGCATGCAAGTCCACTTGTTTTGAGGTCACGTTTGAAAGAGCCATTTGAGATGTTTGTGATTTATTGTGGTTCATTGCCTATGACTGCGAGGAGACATATGGAAATGATTATCATGGTCGATCATATGAGTAAGTTTACGTATGCAGTACTCAATCAAGAATAAAATGAGCGAGAATGGTAGGTCAAGTGATGTTGCCGATGTGTGTATGTAAGCCTGCGATAATGTTAAGTGATAATGCACCTGAGTTTGTTGGATGGGAGTTTGAGCAGATGTTAAGAGACTGGGTTATTGAACATGTGTATTCAACTCCGTATATGCCTAGTGCGAATGGTTTGGCTGAAAGGACTGTAAGAGCATTGACTAAAATTTTGCGAATGATGAGTACATGTGATAATGACTGGAATTTATATATTGGGCGTGGGTTGCGGGCGTATAATGCGACGGTGCACAAGAATACAGGTATGTCTCCGTGTAAGTTTGTGTTGAATTTTGAAAAGATAGTAAGACTGAGGTTGAGTGTGTCTTAGAATGATAGAGATGTTTGGAAGAAAGCGAATGAGAGGTTTGTAACCTATAAAGTGAGAGAGAAAGTGTTAAAAGAAGTAATTGAAACGGGAAGAATGAATATTGATAAGGTTCGTGATAGGTTTGAAGGTCCATATGAAGTGTTAAATGTTGGTCCTAGTGTGTTTAGTTACGTTTTCGGTAAAGTGTGGATGGTAGTGGAGAAAAAGTTAGGGCACACCAAAACCAGTTGCGTAAATGGAAGGAAGTACCAGGATATGTTCAGGAGAATGGGATGAATAAATGGCTCAAAATTAACAAGTATGACCCCAGTAGGTGTAAGACATTAGGTTTACAATATAAGCAAATGGTGTTAGTCGAGTATGGGAAGAAAAAGAATAGGCATGACAAGGGTGTGAATGTACAGGGGAGTATGGAAGATAAATGTGTTAATTATTATTATTATTATTATTATTATTATTATTATTATTATTATTATTATTATTACTAGCCAAGCTACAACCCAAGTTGGAAAAGCGAGATGCTATAAGCCCAAGGGCTCCAATAGGGACAAATAGCCCAGTGAGGAAAGGAAAAAAGGAAATAAATAAATGATGAGGACACATTAACAATAAATCATCCTAAAAACAGTAACAACGTTAAAATAGATATTTCATGTATAAACTATTAGCAACGTCAAAAACAGATATGTCATATATTAACTATAAAAAGACTCACGTTAGCCTGGTCAACATAAAAATATTTGCTCCAACTTTAAACTTTTAAAGTTCTACTGATTAAACTACCCGATTAAGAAGATCATTCCACAACTTGGTAATAGCTGGGATAAAACTTCTAGAATACTGTGTAGTATTGAGCCTCATGATGGCGAAGGCCTGGCTATTAGAATTAACTGCCTACCTAGTATTACGAACAGGATAGAATTGTCCAGGGATATCTGAATGTAAAGGATGGTCAGAGTTATAAAAAATCTTATGCAACATGCATAATGAACTAATTGAACGACGGTGCGAAAGATTAATATCTAGGTCAGGAATAAGATATCTAATAGACCGTTAGTCTTTGCCCAACAAATTAAAAAGAGAATCAGCAGCTGAAGACCAGACCGGAGAACAATACTCAAAACAGGGTAGAATGAAAGAATTAAAACACTTCTTCAAAATAGATTGATCAGCAAAAAATCTTAAGACTTTCTCAATAAGCCAATGTTTGTACAATTGAAGAAGACACAGACCTAATGTGTTTCTTAAAAGTAAATTTGCTGTCGAGAATCACACCTAAAATTTCAAAAGAGTCAAACAAAGTTAAAGAAACATTATCAATGAAGAGATCCGGATGTTAAGGAGCCACCGCCCTTGACCTACTTACAATCATACTTTGAGTTTTGTTAGGATTCAACTTAATACCCCATAATTTGCACAATGCACTAATTTTAGCTAAATCTCTATAAAGGGATTCACAAACCCCAGATATACATTCAGGGGATGGAATTGATGTAAAGAGAGTAGCATCATCTGCATATGCAACAAGCTTGTTTTCTACGCCAAACCACGTGTCACGTGTATATAGTATGAAAAGTAATTATTATTATTATTATTATTATTATTATTATTATTATTATTATTATTATTATTATTATTATTATTATTATTATTATTTTCTCTATCACTGTCTTTCGACAAGGTGATATTTATAGTGTAGGGTTCCTGGTTGCATCCTGCCTCCTTAGGAGTCCATCACATTTCTTATTATGTGCGCCGTTCCCAGGATCACACTCTTCTGCATGAGTCCTGGCGCTACTTCAGCCTCTAGTTTTTCTAGATTCATTATCAGGGATATTGGGATCATGCCTAGTGTTCCTATGATTATGGGAACAATTTTCAGTGGCAAATCCCATATTTTTCTTATTACTGTTTTCAGGTCTTGATACTTAACCATTTTTTCCCTCTCTTTCTCTTCGACTTCTGGAGTCCCACGGTACTGCGACATTAATGAGCAATACTTTCTTCTTGATTTTGTCAAACAACGTCACTTGCACATATTACCCTATCTGTTCTGATACTATAGTCCCGGAGGATCTTCGCCTGATTGTTTTCTATCACTTCCTCAGGTTGGTGCTCGTACCAGTTATTACTGAAAAGGAGCTGATGTTTCTTGCACGGGCTTCAGTGGAGGGATTTTGCCTCTGTATCATGCCTCCTTTGTACTGGTGCTGTGCAAATACCGGACATTCGCTTACTACGTGGTTTATGGCTTCACTTTCATATTGCAATTACTACATATGGGAGAGATGTTATTTCCTTCTATCGTTCTTTGAACATATTCTTTAGTGTGTCTCATGTATTGGCCGTGCATTGGTTTGTTGTGCCAGTCCTCTATTCTGTTTGTCATTCTCCTGTCTCTGTATATTTCTGGGTCTTCGCCTACTTTTATCAGTCCTTCCCATGCACTCTTGGGCCACTTGTCTTCACTGGTTTTCAGATATTGCCCCAGTACTCTATTCTTGATGTTAATGCAGTCTTCTACACTTATTAGTCCTCTCCCTCCTTCCTTTCGTGCTTTGCAGAGTCGGTCCGTATTTGCTCTTGGGTGTAATACTTTGTGTATTGCCATATGTTTCTTAGTTTTTCTTTTTTGGGGGGTGGGGGGTGGGGTCTATGCTGGGGAGTTCTGCCTTCGTCCATTCGATTATTCCAGTGCTGTGTCTGATTACTGGTAGTGCCCATGGGTTTATGGCTTTTATCATATTTCTGGCGTTGAGTTTTGACTTGAGTATCCCTTAAGTCTCTGCGTATATTCTTTCCCGATCGTGTCCTTCATCTTAAGGTATTCTTTATCACCTCCATCCATTATTCCCAAGGTATTTGTATTCCGTCTTATCTATGTGTTTGATGTTGCTCCCGTCTGGTAGCTTTATCCCTTAAATCCCTGGTACTATGGCCTTTTGTATTATTATTATTATTATTATTATTATTATTATTATTATTATTATTATTATTATTATTATTAGAATTTTTAATATTATTAGAATTGTTATTGTTATTGTTATTGTTATTGATATTGTTGTTGTTGTTGTTGTTGTTGTTGTTGTTGTTAGAATAAATCATTCAGGAATGTAGTTCATTGACCTTGTATATCATTATTTCGTGTAGATTTAAAATTAACATGTAATCATGGCAAATCTCGACCAGCTATTGGTTGACCCCATACATCAATAAATACAACTTCATAGAATATGAGGTTGATAAGGTATTGGATTCTTTTGTTCGGTTTCCCATTTCAGAAAAGATGATGAATTGTGAGAAGAATGTCAGAGTAACATACTGGATTATATAGGCCGTACTGTATTAAGCAGAAAGTCTTTTATGCTAAAGAAGGCCTTAATAATATAAGCCATAAGGATATTTAATCTCAGAGTCCGCAAGTTAAGGACATAAAATGGAACTTTAGCAAGGGTGTCATAAAATCTTATTTGGAATACCAGGTCAATTTTGGAGTCTTCTCTTAATTCTTCTTCCAACCGAGAACAAAAAACTTAAAAAAGACTAAAGAATCTATCTTCTCTTAAAAAGAGTTTGTTGATTTGGTTGATGATGTAGTTTTTCTTCTTCTCCTTTTTCTTTTAATCTTCTAAGTAAAGAAGAATCTGTTGCTTTTGCTTGTATTTAGTGATGGCTTCTGCCTGCAACAAAGAGCTATTGAGCTTTGTATATTTGCTGATGATTGCAAGAACTGGTGGATACACAAGGCTTCGTCATTGGTTTTGTATTATTCATCATTGCCTCCTCTATCCTTTTCTGTTTCTTTACTTCTCTTGTTTTATTTACAATAAAATGTCATCCTGATTGGTTTTGATAACTTATATGATGAGTTATAGATTAATTATAGTATTATTTTTATTCAATTATATTCATATATAAGGAACCTGCCCCCCACTCCTTATCCAGATTTTGCCTGACGATGAGAGGAGACACTTGGCCACCTTTTGTATCATTTAGCAGCCATACTTTATTATACAGACCTAGACTAGTTTACTTTTAGTAAGATAGCAGATTTTTCCTATGCATTTTTCACTCCATAACTGATGACAGACATAAGACAGTTATTGACAAAACGCAGTTGTATCTGCAGAAGCAGTTTCACCATACAGAAAGTCGAATCTTTGTTAAAACTACAGTCTCTGTTTGATTGTTCACCTGTATGTCCACTAAATCTAATCCTTATATCTTTATCTACCTTTGAGGTTCTTTCAACTTCCTTCAGGTCCCATGATCGGGTCATTGAACTAAAAAATCTTCTTTCCTTCCTATCCATTGACTGGAGAATTTATGAAAACGTCGTATGTATTGATTTAATTTCATGTCTGTTTGACATTGAAAATTCCTTCTCCAATTTCATGGCAGAAATTAGGATTAAGAAGGACCTTAGGCCCACATTACATTGAAGTTCGGTGATTCTTTCCGAATAAGCTCACAAATTGACCTGGTATTCCAAATAAGACTTTATGATGTGGCGGGATGTTGCAAGGACAACCCCCACACCCTGAATCACACTTACTGACAATGGTCTCCACAAAACAAACTTTCCCCTTACGTAATCTACAACCAGACTCTTAGACAAAAAGGACGAAATAAACAAAACATATCCTAAAAACTATATTTCTCAAAACTTGAAAATAAATCAATAACCATCCACATTCAAATTATCAACACTTAAAACTAATCAAAAACTTAACACAAAATAATATAATATATAATACACAAAAGCACCATTCATATAACCCGCAAAAACCCTAAAAGACTTGAAATTATCCCATACCCCAAAACCAATATTTGTTTATGTGTGGACGTCTTTGTCCAAACAAGGGCCAACAGTCTTTAATTGCCTCAAAACCACAACTTTGTAGCAACCGCGACACTGACAAATATCAACAAAACTGCATTAATTGATTTTGGGTCGTGAGCCTTGCCATCATAATCATCATCGTCATACATAATCTTGTTAACAGGCCAGGTCATCAACGCTTGGTCAATCCAAATGAGCAGTCTAACACAATCAATTACAGGCCAGTTCATCAACAATTATCCAAATCCAAGCAGTCGTGCTAAGTTCCTTATTATAGCCAAGTCGTCAAAAATCACTTTCACATAAATCTTCTCCTCAAAGGAGGAATCACGGGGGTTGAAATAATTAAAACACTTCCAACGCTGGTAAGA
>NC_090758.1:46348534-46358299 GCF_036898095.1 Palaemon carinicauda
GTACCATATCACATTGCAGTACTCGAGTGTACTACGCACATAAGTTTTGTCAAGCATAATCATGTGTTCAGCTTTTCTTGTTTTAAAGTGTCTGAATAACATTCCCATTTTTGCTTTACATTTAGCCAACAGTGTTGCTATTTGGTCGTTGCATAACATATTCCTATTTAAAATTACACCAAGGTCTTTAATTGCTTCCTTGTTTGTGATTGTCTCATTATTAGGTCCCTTGTATGCATACACCATTCCTTCTCTGTTTCCATAATTTATTGATTCGAATTTTTCGGAGTTAAATACCATCCTATTTATCTCCACGCATTCATATATTTTGTTTAGATCTCTTTGTAGTGAGTTCCTATCTTCATCACAAGTAATTTCTCTACTTATTCTTGTGTTATCGGCGAAACTTCTCACTACGGAGTTTTCAACATCACAGTCTATGTCTGAGATCATAATAACAAATAGTAGTGCAGCTAATACCGTACCTTGTGGCACACCAGATATTACCTGGGCTTCATCTGATTTCTCGTCATTTGCAACCACTATCTATTTTCTGTTTTGCAGGAATTCTTTTACCCATTTTCCTATCTTTCCCACAATATTATGCTTTCTCATTTTTTTCTCCAATATGTTATGGTCTACCTTGTCAAAGGCTTTTGCAAAATCTAGATAGATCACATCTGTGTCTTTTTCATTTATCATATTATTGTATATGTTTTCATAGTGTGCTATCAGTTGGGTCTGTGTACTTTTTCCAGGTACGAAACCGTGTTGACCCATATTAAACAAATTATTTTTGACCAAATGGTTCATTATTTTCTTTTTTATTACCCTCTCAACACTTTCATAATACGTGATGTTAGACTAACAGGTCTATAATTGCTTGCCTCTAGTCTTGATCCACTTTTGAAGATAGGGGTTATATAAGCTAATTTATGTTTAACTTATATCTCGCTCATATCTACACTCTGTCTTAGCAGTATTGCAAGCGGCTTCGCGATAGTGTTTGCAGTTTTTTTTTTAACAAAATCGCTGGAACTCCATCTGGTCCGGCTGCCGATCCATTTTTAATTTCGTTTATAGCCGTGACAATATCTGCTTCATTAATATCTATATCCGTTAGATATTCAACATTTTCTTCTCTCATTTCTGTTTCATTATTCTCATTCGCAATTCTTGGCGTGAACTCACTCTTATATTTTTCTGCTAATATGTTGCATATTTCCTTTTTTTCATTCGTTAGCCGTCCTTCAATTCTTAGAGGGCCTATTTCTATTCTCCTTTTATTCATCTTTTTTGCATAGGAGTAAAGTACTTTGGGGTTTCTTTTTTATATTTTGAAGTGTCCTTTCTTCTAAGTCCCTTTTTTCATTTTCTTTCGACTGTATAATCTTTTGTTCTGCATTTTCTATCTTACATTTTATTTCCCTCATTTTCCACACATTTTTTTCTTTTGCAAGATTTTTCTTCCACTTTCTAATTTTCTGAAATAAGATCCTTCTGTCTCTTGGTATGCACGTCTTTTGTTTATTGTTTTTTTTCGGTACATATTTTTCAACAATTTTCTCCAGTATTTTGTACAGTATGTCCGTATTTACCTGTATATTATCACTTATAAATACATTTTTCCATTCTTTATTCAGTTCTTCATTTATTTCTGACCATTTTATATTCTTACTGTAAAAATTATATTTTCCATATCCTTCCCAAAGTTTTGTGCTTTTATTAATTCTGTGATCACTTGCTTTGGAATGAACTATCAATTCTATGACATTGTGGTCTGAAATTCCCGTGTTATACACTATTATTTCTTTAACATAATTCACCTCATTCACAAATATTAGATCTAGGACATTTTCCTTTCTTGTTGGAATGTGGTTTATTTGTTGCAAATTATGTTCTAATAGCATATCTTGAAGCTTTTCAAATTGCCTCTTATCTTCTGCGCTACTATTAATCTCTTTTTTATATGTATACATACAACCACTTTCTTCTATCCGTTCTTTCCAATCCACGAAAGGAAAGTTAAAATCTCCGGATAGGAGTATATTCCAGTCTTTATGGTTTCTACATATATCATCTATTTTTTCTATTATTATGTCAAACTCCTTAGTATTTGGGGGTCTGTAAACTACAATATTCACTAGTTTTTCAAATTCAAATTCTACCGCAATCAATTCACATTCTGTGTTGCTGTATTTTTCACAGACTTTTCCTTGATTTATGTCTCTTCCATATATTGCGGTTCCCCCTTGATTCCTATTTTTTCTGTCTGATCTATAAGTTTGGAAACCCTTTATCTGGTCATCACTGCCAGGCTCTTGGGAATACCATATTTCACTTATATTTAATATATCTATTTTTTCCATTTGGGTTAGTTCTTCTAGGAACTCTATTTTCCTTTTAGAGTTACTCGTGACTAAACCCTGTGCATTCATCACTATTATGGTTTGTGTTTCATTCCCATTATTTAATATTGGTAATAATATGGATTCTCCCATGCTTCCTTCCTGTTCTGATATGATGTTCTTTTCTTCATTTCTCGGAATTCTGCCATTAAAAAATCCAACTTTTCCATAATATTTGTTCTTTCGCCTTCATACTTATTTTTATGTGTAAACCTGCAATTATCCCCTTATCTGCACCAACCCCTGGCATTATATATGCATTCTTTGTAGTTGGGCTCTATTTGTGGAGATTTAGGTTGAAAGGCCTTTTTTGATGCATAGTGCGGTATATACGCGGCCTGCTTTTTTGTTTCTGTTTTTGTTTCATTTTTGTTTTTCTTTTCAGTTTGCTGAGTTTTCTTACTCTCATTCATAGTTGCAGGATGCATTTATCGACATTTTTTGTTGAAACTGCATCCTTTTCCTTCTTTTGGGGTTTTGCATATTTTTGGATGGAGATCTCTGCATTTGTCTCCATATCCGTCTAAATACACACATTTACCATATATTTCATAATTATGGCATATCTTTGGATGCTTGTAGTAGCATCTTTCGCCAAATTTGCAATTCCCTCTTTTCAGCCTATTACAGACTATATCTTTCTTTTCTTTTTTTTCTTGTTCTTGCTCTTCCCTAAAAGTATGTAGGTCCGGGTAGAGTCTCTTGGGTCTATTATTTGTTTCCATCTGATAATTCATTTCTTCATAAGTATGTTGTTGGATGGCATCATAAGTTGTATCAATGATTTCCTCTGCATCCTTACACATATCCTGTTCATTTTTCTCTTCTTCTTCTTCTTCTTCTTCTTCTTCTTCTTCTTCTTCTTCTTCTTCTTCTTCTTCTTCTTCTTCTTCTTCTTCAACTATTTGCAGCTTTAGTCTCGACTTAATTATATTTTCTATCCAGACTAAGCATGTTGAGCAGAATACCTTTGTGTCTCTATTTTCTATTTTTTGCTGTATTTCAGCACATGTGGGGTGTGTTGGAACATTACAGGCATTACATTTTCTAATCAGTTGTTGAGGATTATTAATGGTATACCATATCTTACATGTATTACACCATTTTGGCATTCTTTTTCCCAATGCATCAATCAGCATATTCACCATATTGGACTTGTTATTGTTCTTTGATGGAATGTGTTGATTGATGTAGACTTTCTTTATAAGTCTCTTTAACACTTGGATCTTCTTTGGAATTTCTTCAATTATTTTACTGATGTTTTCCGCAGATTTGTTCCAGTCTATTGGATCATATTGTTTCAATATGTCTGCGAATATTTTTCCGTCACACTGGTTGGAGTTGCTAGTGACATCTGTTGTTAATCGGTCGAGCTCCTGTTTCGCCAACTCATGAAATTTGCCTTTGCTGACTCCAGCGATGTCTCTCCACGAGTTGCCTGTGTTATACAATGCCATCTTGATCAGATTTTTATTAATTCACAAGATAACTATCCTATGCCGACGATTTATCTCACTTTTCTGCCCTCAAACTAATCACCGACTATTCACGAAATCTTGTAGCTATATTTCACTCGATAGCCTTTTTGTTATCCGCGTTAAATCAGGATATTTTTAGGGACGCACAAGTGTTCACTTCACCGGCACACAAATACAACTCAGAGAGAGAGAGAGAGAGAGAGAGAGAGAGAGAGAGAGAGAGAGAGAGAGAGAGAGAGAGAGAGAGAGAGAGAGAGACTGCCATGACATGAGAGTTTTCTACTAAAATCCCTTTTAACAAATATATCAAGCTATCATGGAGTATTCATGTACAGAAATTACAATTGCAAATATCATTGACAAAACTAACTTTTAAACAAAAAAACGAAAACCAGAATATTGTCAAAAAATAAGTCATAGTAAAATTACACAAACAGTTTCTCTCAAAATATTGTTTCAAAAACATTATTTTTCAGTAGAGGATTTTCATTGAATAATTAAAATAATTTTTCTCTCATCACCGCAAATACAGAGTTTTTCTAACTTTTTAAAACGTCAAGAATGAATACAAGGAAAAGTTTTCTCTAGTTTTATCATGCAATTTTTCTGTTCCACTTACATAAAACATTGCTTTTTATATTTCAATATCACACTTACACACATACATGTATTTCAAAATCCGAAAATCTAAATCTATTTTTTAAGAAAGTTCAACACGTCTTTTCAATTCATCAATTGTATGTTCCAGATAAATTATATATTGAAAAATTATGGTTCATAAACTTATCCTTCATGAATAAACTAAAGCTTTATGATTGTATTTAATCCATTTCCTCCGACTATCTATTGCTTTGATAAACATTCACTTAAGATCGTTGTTTGGCAATAGTTTACTAATGCGCCAATAAAGGGACGCTGAGTGCTCTTTTTCTGTGAACTAGACGATTCCATTGTCTGGGGTAGGGGAGGACTGTTTGGGATTTCTTTAATTCTCAAATTTGGCCTTTTATATAAGTGTATAGAGAATAATATCAAACAAAATTACTTTATTTTCTGTTTATAGCAATATAAATCCTGTATATAGAATACGATGATATAAATGTGAAATAAAGATAACTTTGTCAATTGATCAACCGGAAGTCATAATGGACTTGCCCATGTTGAAGTAACCAACGTTTCCGACGAATGATTGAAGTTTAGTTCTGAAACCACTTAATTAATGGGATCAGATTTCTCGAACAACATCAGACTATATGATGGAGGTGAGGAAGAAGATACTCCTAATTTTCCTCCTTAATTGGTCCGAAAGAGGATTCCTGGAGACCTAACTTTGGGGAATTTCTAATTGGTAAGTTTATTGAATTCGTATGTGTGTGAATTTATACCCAAAAAAGTAATTGGACATACTAATAAATGTCTACGACAGTTTTTTTTTTTTTTCTCTCTCTCTCTCTCTCTCTCTCTCTCTCTCTCTCTCTCTCTCTCTCTCTCTCTCTCTCTCTCTCTCTCTCTCTCTCATACCAGAGAAACAATAATAAAAATCGACCATAAATCAACTTGTAAAAAAAATTATTACCCCATAGATAGCTACTTCGGAGAAAGAGACCAAACACACCAGAACCTTTGAAATGCAAATCCTTTCGTCTAACTATAGATGTTTGAGATATAAACACACCTTCGTCAAAGCGAATCACAAACATTGTTGGAATAAACGATGACTGTTTTTCAGTGAAATACTCTAACTTGGCTAATTAGATTCGTCCTATGGCTGTACGCAGTGTTTTTGTTTTGGAGGAAAAAAGAAGTTTTGGAATTGAGTGGTGGAAAGAGTTTATAGTTTTTAGGAACTCGAGAGTTTTTTGATTTATAGAATAAAAGAAAATATATAAGTAAAGGTTTATATCTTCTGTTCTAAATGATAGACTCTAATTAGACAAAAAATAACATAAAAATTTCATAATCTGTATGGCTAAAATATATATAAAACATAGATAATTTTTAAGGATATATGAATTTGTAATTTGGCAAATTAAATCATTCATGTTTTAAGGGAATGAAAGATTACTTAAACGGAGGAAAATTAATGTTTTTAACTTATTGTGATTCTCTTATAATGAAGAATGTAACATGCTTTTGAAATTGATTAAATTAAACATGTGTAAAGCTCCAACACGTCAAAATAGATTCAGAACAAATTCCCAGTTTCCCATTTGCATAAATTCTAATTACCTAGAAGAGGGAAATAAGGTTAAGATATTCCTTCAAACTTTCATATGTTAATACAATTTCAAGGAAACGAGAGAGAGAGAGAGAGAGAGAGAGAGAGAGAGAGAGGAGAGAGAGAGAGAGAGAGAGAGAGAGAGAGAGAGAGAGAGAGAGACCTTACAAGGAGTTGCAAGAATTTTAGATGTCTCTAAGTCTTTTTAATCCATCTAGCGAGACTCCATTTACTCTTGGGCAGAGCAACTTGGTTTGAGCGCTGAGATAGTTTTTTTTATGATTTTGTCTAACTTTCTCTTGAACTTTTTTACCGTGTTATTGTTCTCTACATCCGCTGGAAGTCTGTTCCTTGTATTTGCTATTTTGTCTGTAAAAAAATTACTACATTGAGAGAGAGAGAGAGGAGAGAGAGAGAGAGAGAGAGAGAGAGAGAGAGAGAGAGGAGAGAGAGAGAGAGAGAGAGAGAGTAATCTTATCACCATCCTCTACAACTGGAATAAATCATTCCTTTGACATCTGACCTTCCATGAATTCCAGGTCATTCGTCTCACCTGGAGTTAGTGTTACGTTGGGATGAATGTAAAAGATTCTTTCATTGGGTATTTTTGATAAAGGTTGAAATGATGGGAAACACATATGCAAACACATGATGGGTAAAATATGTAAGAAACAATTAATTATCTTTTGGTAGGGTTTATAATATATCTTTAATCATCCTCCTTCCTGATGAAAAGGCATTAATAGCTTATATACGTACATGGAATTAAATATACACAAATAATAGTTAAAATTAAATTCATCTCTCTCTCTCTCTCGCTCTCTCTCTTCTCTCTCTCCTCTCTCTCTCTCTCTCTCTCTCTCTCTCTCTCTCTCTCTCTCTCTCTCTCTCTCTCTTAAAATTGTGAACGGATATTTTGACTTCTGAATTACTTTTGTAATGGACGGATTAGTTATTTCAGGGGTGCTCCTATTGTAATTGTATGTATGAATATTTAGGTATGTATTCCAGCATAAAAGTACTAGTTAAGCAAATAAATGAATTCTCTTGTGAATACTAAGAATAACATCAATCCTTTTAAAAACAAATGAGTAAATTGCAAAGTATCAATACACTAATGGAACGAGTCATGTCCACTTAAATGGAGGTACATAGCAATGGAAAAGTTCGGGCGACGACTATTGCAAAGTTATATAATATTTTCACAGAGATAAAACTATGGAAGAAAATAACCATTTTTCTTTATTTGTGCAACAGATTGGTTCTGGCGTGAGATCTTTTCGGTGCAACGAAAATCGGAGAGAAATATTTTTTTATGAATTTCATAGAAACAACTGTTATCATAAATTCACTTTCAAAATCAAATTACCTTTCTCCTTTACAAACAACAAAGGAATATTGAACTTCTTCTCCCGGGGGTCGGGGAGGGGGAGGCCCCCCTCGAGTAAGGGTTAGGAAAACCCCCTCCAGAAGGTTATTATGTCTTGAGGAATGTGGTGACCACTGAGGGTTAATAGAGACAAAGGTAAGTAGATCAATCAATAGGTGTTTCGATTTATATATATATATATATATATATATATATATATATATATATATATATATATATTATATAGAGAGAGAGAGAGAGAGAGAGAGAGAGAGAGAGAGAGAGAGAGAGAGAGAGAGAGAGAGAGAGATAGATAGATAAATAGATAGCAAAAGAGATTGATAAAAAGTAGTATAAATTAAAATAATATAGGTAATTATAGAAATATATATCAAACTTGTTCCAGTTTCAATATCTTGAAAATATCAGAAAACCAATCATTAATTATTTTCAAATAAAAATGACTAAATGTAAGTAAAAGCTCAATATCTGTAATTGCATCAAGTAATAAATTTTTCTTTAATCTGGTATATATTTCCTCTCCAATCAGAATAATATAAAAATAATAAAAAATAAATATCTCTAGTAAATGTTTACCTCTCGACAAGAGTTGTCAGTGAATGCTTTTTCAGACGTGATTTAGGAAAAGAATTACTCGAGATGTCGTGAATATTAGATGAAGGAAGACCATTAAGAGGATTAGTGTGTGAGATTTACTCTACCCATTATTATGTTGGGTGTTCCATTAGGGCGTGGAAGGACTGTCGCTTCCATTAGGCCTTTTTGAACCACCTTCAGGTAATCAATGGAAGTACAAACTGAGCTAAGGTTTCCATGTTGTGGGAAATAAGGTAAATATATTTTACACGAATGTTATTCAACTTAATTATATAATTAATCAACTTATCTATGACGTTTTTAATTATTTTGTTTATTTATTGAAATCATATTTACGCTTTTAATCTCCTATTTGGAAAATCAAATACAGGTTGTTTTGTTCTTGCTTAATTATTGCATAAAATTTCAACACATCTAACCGGGTCATGGTGGTCTTTTGGTAACGTCATTGCCTGGTGATAGCCAGATTGGGTGTCGAGTCCTACTCATGCTCGTTAGTTCATCTGGTCGCTGCAAACTCACCTTCCTTGTGAGCAAAGGAATGAGGTTTTGGGGGAATCTATAGGTTATCCTACAGAGTTATATCGGCACCCATTGCTTGGCTATCCTTGGTCCTAGCTTGGGTGGAGAGGGGCCTTATGCCCTTCTCATATGTATATATGGCCATTCTCTATGGCATTGTCCTGCTTTATACAGCAATGTAACTGTCATTAGCCTCTGCCCTTCATGAGCGGCGCCGTTAAACCTTTAAACATTAATTACAGGAAATATTTAAAAATCTTCAAAAAGTGTTTGTAATTTTTGCATTTATGATTATAACAGAAATATATTACCAGAAGAATTAAAGGTTTCATTCACCATTTGGGCGATTAAAGAGTCCTTTTTTAATTGATATTTTCTTTCAATTTACCAAAAAATATAACTAGAAGATAATTACGATGTTTTGCTAATTATTAGATCCTTTGAGAGAGATAAGCTTTCTTTTAACATAGGATCTTGTTTTAATTCTCCTTCCAACCGAGAAGAAAAAAAACGTGAGAAGACTAAGGAATCTATCTTCTCTTAAAAAGAGTTTGTTGTTTTGGTTGACGATTTTGTTTTTCTTCTTCTCCTTTTTCCTATTAATCTTCTAAGTAAAAAAGAGTCTGTTGCTTTTGTTTACATTCAGTGATGCCTTCTGTCTACAACAAAGAGCTAATGAGCTTTGTGTATTTTCTGATGATTGCAATTGATTGCAAGAACTGGTTGATACACAAGGCTTCGTCTCTGGCTTTGTAATATTCATCATTGCCTCTTCTATCTTTTTCGGTTTCTTTATTTCTCTTGTTTTACTTAGAATAAAATATCATCCTGATTGGTTTTGATGACTTATATGATGGAGTTATACATTAATTATAACATAATTTTTATTCAATTATATTCATATATAAGGAACCTGCTCACCACTCCTTAACCAGACTTTGCCTGCCGATGAGAGGAGACACTTTGCCACATATCGTAACGCTTAGCAGCCATAATTTATTATACAGACCTTGTCAATTTTAATTCTAGTTGAATATCAGGTGTTTTCTATGCATTTTGCCGTCCATTACCGATAAAAGAAAAAAACACAATGATTGACAGAACGCAGTTGTATCTGCAGAAGCAGTTTCACCCATACAGAGGGTGGAACCC
>NC_090758.1:46358799-46466299 GCF_036898095.1 Palaemon carinicauda
GCTTGAAAAAGAGCTTCTACATCATCATAATCAGAAAGAGAAGGAGAATGGAAGGGGGGAGAAGGAGAAGAAGGAGGAGGATGGAATGGAGAAGCAGAAGAAGGAAAGTGAAAAGGAGGAGAAAAAGAAGAAGAAGAAAAAGAAAATCGAAAGGCTTGAAAAAGAGCTTCTACATCATCATAATCAGAAAGAGAAGGAGAATGGAAGGGAGGAGAAGGAGAAGAAGGAGGAGGATGGAATGGAGAAGCAGAAGAAGGAAAGTGAAAAGGAGGAGAAAAAGAAGAAGAAAAAGAAAATCGAAAGGCTTGAAAAAGAGCTTCTACCTCATCATAATCAGAAAGAAAAGGAGAATGGAAGGGAGGAGAAGGTGAAGAAGGAGGAGGATGGAATGGGGAAGCAGGAGAAGGAAAGTAAAAAGGAGGAGGAGAAGGAAAGTGAAAAGGAGGAGGAGAAGAAAAAGAAGAAGAAAAAGAAAATCGAAAGGCTTGAAAAAGAGCTTCTACATCATCATAATCAGAAAGAGAAGGAGAATGGAAGGGAGGAGAAGGAGAAGAAGGAGGAGGATGGAATGGAGAAGCAGAAGAAGGAAAGTGAAAAGGAGGAGAAAAAGAAGAAGAAGAAAAAGAAAATCGAAAGGCTTGAAAAAGAGCTTCTACATCATCATAATCAGAAAGAGAAGGAGAATGGAAGGGAGGAGAAGGAGAAGAAGGAGGAGGATGGAATGGAGAAGCAGAAGAAGGAAAGTAAAAAGGAGGAGAAAAAGAAGAAGAAGAAAAAGAAAATCGAAAGGCTTGAAAAAGAGCTTCTACATCATCATAATCAGAAAGAGAAGGAGAATGGAAGGGAGGAAAAGGAGAAGAAGGAAGAGGATGGAATGGAGAAGCAGAAGAAGGAAAGTGAAAAGGAGGAGAAGAAAAAGAAGAAGAAAAAGAAAATCGAAATGCTTGAAAAAGAGCTTCTACATCATCATAATCAGAAAGAGAAGGAGAATGGAAGGGAGGAGAAGGAGAAGAAGGAGGAGGATGGAATGGAGAAGCAGAAGAAGGAAAGTGAAAAGGAGGAGAAAAAGAAGAAGAAGAAAAAGAAAATCGAAAGGCTTGAAAAAGAGCTTCTACATCATCATAATCAGAAAGAGAAGGAGAATGGAAGGGAGGAAAAGGAGAAGAAGGAAGAGGATGGAATGGAGAAGCAGAAGAAGGAAAGTGAAAAGGAGGAGAAGAAGAAGAGGAAGAAAAAGAAAATCGAAATGATTGAAAAAGAGCTTCTACATCATCATAATCAGAAAGAGAAGGAGAATGGAAAGGAGGAGAAGGAAAAGAAGGAGGAGGATGGAATGGAGAATCAGAAGAAGGAAAGTGAAAAGGAGGAGAAAAAGAAGAAGAAGAAAAAGAAAATCGAAAGGCTTGAAAAAGAACTTTTACATCATCATAATCAGAAAGAGAAGGAGAATGGAAGGGAGGAGAAGGAGAAGAAGGAGGAGGATGGAATGGAGAATCAGAAGAAGGAAAGTGAAAAGGAGGAGAAAAAGAAGAAGAAGAAAAAGAAAATCGAAAGGCTTGAAAAAGAACTTTTACATCATCATAATCAGAAAGAGAAGGAGAATGGAAGGGAGGAGAAGGAGAAGAAGGAGGAGGATGGAATGGAGAAGCAGAAGAAGGAAAGTGAAAAGTAGGAGAAAAAGAAGAAGAAGAAAAAGAAAATCGAAAGGCTTGAAAAAGAACTTTTACATCATCATAATCAGAAAGAGAAGGAGAATGGAAGGGAGGAGGAGAAAAAGGAGGAGGATGGAATGGAGAAGCAGGAGAAGGAAAGTGAAAAGGAGGAGAAGAAGAAGAAGAAGAAAAAGAAAATCGAAAGGCTTGAAAAAGAGCTTCTACATCATCATAATCAGAAAGAGAAGGAGAATGGAAGGGAGGAGAAGGAGAAGAAGGAGGAGGATGGAATGGCTAAGCAGGAGAAGGAAAGTGAAAGGGAGGAAAAGAAGAGGAAGAAAAAAAACAAAATCGAAAGACTTAAAAAGGAACTTCTACATCATCATAATCAGAAAAATGAGAATGAAACGGAGGAGAAGGAGAAAAAGGAGGAGGATGGAATGGAGAAGCAGAAGAAGGAAAGTGAAAAGGAGGAGAAAAAGAAGAAGAAGAAAAAGAAAATCGAAAGGCTTGAAAAAGAACTTTTACATCATCATAATCAGAAAGAGAAGGAGAATGGAAGGGAGGAGAAGGAGAAGAAGAAGGAGGATGGAATGGAGAAGCAGAAGAAGGAAAGTGAAAAGGAGGAGAAAAAGAAGAAGAAGAAAAAGAAAATCGAAAGGCTTGAAAAAGAACTTTTACATCATCATAATCAGAAAGAGAAGGAGAATGGAAGGGAGGAGAAGGAGAAGAAGGAGGAGGATGGAATGGAGAAGCAGAAGAAGGAAAGTGAAAAGGAGGAGAAAAAGAAGAAGAAGAA
The DNA here is from genome assembly GCF_036898095.1 of Palaemon carinicauda. Classification (NCBI taxonomy): domain Eukaryota; kingdom Metazoa; phylum Arthropoda; class Malacostraca; order Decapoda; family Palaemonidae; genus Palaemon; species Palaemon carinicauda. Next base: position 46,361,251 of record NC_090758.1, read on the forward strand.
AAAGAAAATCGAAAGGCTTGAAAAAGAGCTTCTACATCATCATAATCAGAAAGAGAAGGAGAATGGAAGGGAGGAGAAGGAGAAGAAGGAGGAGGATGGAATGGAGAATCAGAAGAAGGAAAGTGAAAAGGAGGAAAAAAAGAGGAAGAAGAAAAAGAAAATCGAAAGACTTAAAAAGGAGCTTCTACATCATCATAAACAGAAAAATTAGAATGGAAGGGAGGAGAAGGAGAAAAAGGAGGAGGAGGGATTGTCAAAGCAGGAGGAGGAAAGTGAAAAGGAGGGGAAGAAGAAGAAGAAGAAAAAGAAAATCGAAAGGCTTGAAAAAGAACTTTTACATCATCATAATCAGAAAGAGAAGGAGAATGGAAGGGAGGAGAAGGAGAAGAAGAAGGAGGATGGAATGGAGAAGCAGAAGAAGGAAAGTGAAAAGGAGGAGAAAAAGAAGAAGAAGAAAAAGAAAATCGAAAGGCTTGAAAAAGAACTTTTACATCATCATAATCAGAAAGAGAAGGAGAATGGAAGGGAGGAGAAGGAGAAGAAGGAGGAGGATGGAATGGAGAAGCAGAAGAAGGAAAGTGAAAAGGAGGAGAAAAAGAAGAAGAAGAAAAAGAAAATCGAAAGGCTTGAAAAAGAGCTTCTACATCATCATAATCAGAAAGAGAAGGAGAATGGAAGGGAGGAGAAGGAGAAGAAGGAGGAGGATGGAATGGAGAATCAGAAGAAGGAAAGTGAAAAGGAGGAAAAAAAGAGGAAGAAGAAAAAGAAAATCGAAAGACTTAAAAAGGAGCTTCTACATCATCATAAACAGAAAAATTAGAATGGAAGGGAGGAGAAGGAGAAAAAGGAGGAGGAGGGATTGTCAAAGCAAGAGAAAGAAAGTGAAAAGGAGGGGAAGAAGAAGAAGAAAAAGATAATCGAAAGGCTTGAAAAAGAGCTTTTACATCATCATAATCAGAAAGAGAAGGAGAATGGAAGGGAGGAAAAGGAGAAGAAGGAGGAGGATGGAATGGAGAAGCAGGAGAAGGAAAGTGAAAAGGAGGGGAAGAAGAAGAAGAAGAAAAAGGAAATCGAAAGGCTTGAAAAAGAGCTTCTACATCATCATAATCAGAAAGAGAAGGAGAATGGAAGGGAGGAAAAGGAGAAAAAGGAGGAGGATGGAATGGAGAAGCAGGAGAAGGAAAGTGAAAAGAAGGAGAAGAAGAAGAAGAAAAAGAAAATCGAAAGGCTTGAAAAAGAGCTTCTACATCATCATAATCAGAAAGAGAAGGAGAATGGAAGGGAGGAGAAGGAGAAGAAGGAAAAGGATGGAATGGAGATGCAGGAGAAAGAAAGTGAAAAGGAGGAGAAGAAGAAAAAGAAGAAAAAGAAAATCGAAAGGCTTAAAAAAGAGCTTCTACATCATCATAATCAGAAAGAGAAGGAGAATGGAAGGGATGAGAAGGAGAAGAAGGAAGAGGATGGAATGGAGAAGCAGAAGAACGAAAGTGAAAAGGAGGAGAATAAGTAGAAGAAGAAAATGAGAATCGAAAGCCTTGAAAAAGAGCGTCTACCTCATCATAATCAGAAAGAAAAGGAGAATGGAAGGGATGAGAAGGAGAAGAAGGAAGAGGATGGAATGGAGAAGCAGAGAAGGAAAGTGAAAAGGAGGAGAAGAAGAAGAAGAAAAAGAAAATCGAAAGGCTTGAAAAAGAGCTTCTACATCATCATAATCAGAAAGAGAAGGAGCATGGAAGGTAAGAGATGGAGAAGAAGGAAGAGGATGAAATGGAGAAGCAGAAGAAGGAAAGTGAAAAGGAGAAGAATAAGATGAAGAAGAAAAAGGAAATCGAAAGGCTTGAAAAAGAGCTTCTACATCATCATAATCAGAAAGAGAAGGAGAATGGAAGGGAGGAGAAGGAGAAGAAGGATGAGGATGGAATGGAGAAGCAGGAGAAGGAAAGTGAAAAGGAGGAGAAGAAGAAGAAGAAAAAAAAGAAAATCGAAAGGCTTGAAAAAGAGCTTCTATATCATCATAATCAGAAAGAGAAGGAGAATGGAAGGAAGGAGAAGGAGAAGGAGGAGGATGGAATGGAGAAGCAGGAGAAGGAAAGTGAAAAGGAGGAAAAGAAGAAAAAGAAGAAAAAGAAAATCGAAAGGCTTGAAAAAGAGCTTCTACATCATCATAATCAGAAAGAGAAGGAGAATGGAAGGAAGGAGAAGGAGAAGAAGGAGGAGGATGGAATGGAGAAGCAGGAGAAGGAAAGTGAAAAGGAAGAGAAGAAGAAGAAGAAAAAAAGAAAATCGAAAGGCTTGAAAAACAGCTTCTACATCATCATAATCAGAAAGAGAAGGAGAATGGAAGGAAGGAGAAGGAGAAGAAGGAGGAGGATGGAATGGAGAAGCAGAAGAAGGAAAGTGAAAAGGAGGAGAAGAAGAAGAAGAAAAAAAGAAAATCGAAAGGCTTGAAAAAGAGCTTCTACATCATCATAATCAGAAAGAGAAGGAGAATGGAAGGGAGGAGATGGAGAAGGAGGAGGATGGAATGGAGAAGCAGGAGAAGGAAAGTGAAAAGGAGGAGAAGAAGAAGAAGAAAAAAAAGAAAATCGAAAGGCTTGAAAAAGAGCTTCCACATCATCATAATCAGAAAGAGAAGGATAATGGAAGGAAAGAGAAGGAGAAGAAGGAGGAGGATGGAATGGAGAAGCAGAAGAAGGAAAGTGAAAAGGAGGAGAAGAAGAAAAAAAAGAAGAAAAAGAAAATCGAAAGGTTTGAAAAAGAGCTTCTACATCATCATAATCAGAAAGAGAAGGAGAATGGAAGGGAGGAGAAGGAGAAGGAGGAGGATGGAATGGAGAAGCAGGAGAAGGAAAGTGAAAAGAAGGAGAAGAAGAAGAAGAAAAAAAAAATCGAAAGGCTACAAAAAGAGCTTCTACATCATCATAATCAGAAAGAGAAGGAGAATGGAAGGGAGGAGAAGGAGAAGAAGGAAAAGGATGGAATGGAGATGCAGGAGAAGGAAAGTGAAAAGCAGAAGAAGAAGAAGAAAAAAAAGAAAATCGAAAGGCTTGAAAAAGAGCTTCTACATCATCATAATCAGAAAGAGAAGGAGAATGGAAGGGAGGAGAAGGAGAAGAAGGAAGAGGATGGAATGGAGAAGCAGAAGAAGGAAAGTGAAAAGGAGGAGAAGAAGAAGAAGAAGAAAAAGAAAATCGAAAGGCTTGAAAAAGAGCTTCTACATCATCATAATCAGAAAGAGAAGGAGAATGGAAGGGAGGAGAAGGAGAAGAAGGAAAAGGATGGAATGGAGATGCAGGAGAAGGAAAGTGAAAAGCAGAAGAAGAAGAAGAAGAAAAAGAAAATCGAAAGGCTTGAAAAAGAGCTTCTACATCATCATAATCAGAAAGAGAAGGAGAATGGAAGGGAGGAGAAGGAGAAGAAGGAAAAGGATGGAATGGAGATGCAGGAGAAGGAAAGTGAAAAGCAGAAGAAGAAGAAGAAAAAAAAGAAAATCGAAAGGCTTGAAAAAGAGCTTCTACATCATCATAATCAGAAAGAGAAGGAGAATGGAAGGGAGGAGAAGGAGAAGAAGGAAAAGGATGGAATGGAGATGCAGGAGAAGGAAAGTGAAAAGCAGAAGAAGAAGAAGAAGAAAAAGAAAATCGAAAGGCTTGAAAAAGAGCTTCTACATCATCATAATCAGAAAGAGAAGGAGAATGGAAGGGAGGAGAAGGAGAAGAAGGAAAAGGATGGAATGGAGATGCAGGAGAAGGAAAGTGAAAAGCAAAAGAAGAAGAAGAAAAAAAAGAAAATCGAAAGGCTTGAAAAAGAGCTTCTACATCATCATAATCAGAAAGAGAAGGAGAATGGAAGGAAGGAGAAGGAGAAGAAGGAGGAGGATGGAATGGAGAAGCAGGAGAAGGAAAGTGAAAAGGAGGAGAAGAACAAGAAGAAGGAAAAGAAAATCGAAAGGCTTGAAAAAGAGCTTCTACATCATCATAATCAGAAAGAGAAGGAGAATGGAAGGAAGGAGAAGGAGAAGAAGGAGGAGGATGGAATGGAGAAGCAGGAGAAGGAAAGTGAAAAGGAGGAGAAGAAGAAGAAGAAGAAAAAGAAAATCGGAAAGCTTGAAAAAGAGCTTCTACATCATCATAATCAGAAAGAGAATGAGAATGGAAGGGAGGAGAAGGAGAAGAAGGAGGAGGATGGAATGGAGAAGCAGGAGAATGAAAGTGAAAAGGAGGAGAAGAAGAAGAAGAAAAAAAAGAAAATCGAAAGGCTTGAAAAAGAGCTTCTACATCATCATAATCAGAAAGAGAAGGAGCATGGAAGGTAAGAGATGGAGAAGAAGGAAGAGGATGAAATGGAGAAGCAGAAGAAGGAAAGTGAAAAGGAGAAGAATAAGATGAAGAAGAAAAAGGAAATCGAAAGGCTTGAAAAAGAGCTTCTACATCATCATAATCAGAAAGAGAAGGAGAATGGAAGGGAGGAGAAGGAGAAGAAGGATGAGGATGGAATGGAGAAGCAGGAGAAGGAAAGTGAAAAGGAGGAGAAGAAGAAGAAGAAAAAAAAGAAAATCGAAAGGCTTGAAAAAGAGCTTCTATATCATCATAATCAGAAAGAGAAGGAGAATGGAAGGAAGGAGAAGGAGAAGGAGGAGGATGGAATGGAGAAGCAGGAGAAGGAAAGTGAAAAGGAGGAAAAGAAGAAAAAGAAGAAAAAGAAAATCGAAAGGCTTGAAAAAGAGCTTCTACATCATCATAATCAGAAAAAGAAGGAGAATGGAAGGGAGGAGAAAGAGAAGGAGGAGGATGGAATGGAGAAGCAGGAGAAGGAAAGTGAAAAGGAAGAGAAGAAGAAGAAGAAAAAAAGAAAATCGAAAGGCTTGAAAAACCGCTTCTACATCATCATAATCAGAAAGAGAAGGAGAATGGAAGGAAGGAGAAGGAGAAGAAGGAGGAGGATGGAATGGAGAAGCAGAAGAAGGAAAGTGAAAAGGAGGAGAAGAAGAAGAAGAAAAAAAGAAAATCGAAAGGCTTGAAAAAGAGCTTCTACATCATCATAATCAGAAAGAGAAGGAGAATGGAAGGGAGGAGATGGAGAAGGAGGAGGATGGAATGGTGAAGCAGGAGAAGGAAAGTGAAAAGGAGGAGAAGAACAAGAAGAAAAAAAAGAAAATCGAAAGGCTTGAAAAAGAGCTTCCACATCATCATAATCAGAAAGAGAAGGATAATGGAAGGAAAGAGAAGGAGAAGAAGGAGGAGGATGGAATGGAGAAGCAGAAGAAGGAAAGTGAAAAGGAGGAGAAGAAGAAAAAAAAGAAGAAAAAGAAAATCGAAAGGTTTGAAAAAGAGCTTCTACATCATCATAATCAGAAAGAGAAGGAGAATGGAAGGGAGGAGAAGGAGATGGAGGAGGATGGAATGGAGAAGCAGGAGAAGGAAAGTGAAAAGAAGGAGAAGAAGAAGAAGAAAAAGAAAATCGAAAGGCTACAAAAAGAGCTTCTACATCATCATAATCAGAAAGAGAAGGAGAATGGAAGGGAGGAGAAGGAGAAGAAGGAAAAGGATGGAATGGAGATGCAGGAGAAGGAAAGTGAAAAGCAGAAGAAGAAGAAGAAAAAAAAGAAAATCGAAAGGCTTGAAAAAGAGCTTCTACATCATCATAATCAGAAAGAGAAGGAGAATGGAAGGGAGGAGAAGGAGAAGAAGGAAGAGGATGGAATGGAGAAGCAGAAGAAGGAAAGTGAAAAGGAGGAGAAGAAGAAGAAGAAGAAAAAGAAAATCGAAAGGCTTGAAAAAGAGCTTCTACATCATCATAATCAGAAAGAGAAGGAGAATGGAAGGGAGGAGAAGGAGAAGAAGGAAAAGGATGGAATGGAGATGCAGGAGAAGGAAAGTGAAAAGCAGAAGAAGAAGAAGAAGAAAAAGAAAATCGAAAGGCTTGAAAAAGAGCTTCTACATCATCATAATCAGAAAGAGAAGGAGAATGGAAGGAAGGAGAAGGAGAAGAAGGAAAAGGATGGAATGGAGATGCAGGAGAAGGAAAGTGAAAAGCAGAAGAAGAAGAAGAAGAAAAAAAAGAAAATCGAAAGGCTTGAAAAAGAGCTTCTACATCATCATAATCAGAAAGAGAAGGAGAATGGAAGGGAGGAGAAGGAGAAGAAGGAAAAGGATGGAATGGAGATGCAGGAGAAGGAAAGTGAAAAGCAGAAGAAGAAGAAGAAGAAAAAGAAAATCGAAAGGCTTGAAAAAGAGCTTCTACATCATCATAATCAGAAAGTGAAGGAGAATGGAAGGGAGGAGAAGGAGAAGAAGGAAGAGGATGGAATGGAGAAGCAGAAGAAGGAAAGTGAAAAGGAGGAGAAGAAGAAGAAGAAGAAAAAGAAAATGGAAAGGCTTGAAAAAGAGCTTCTACATCATCATAATCAGAAAGAGAAGGAGAATGGAAGGGAGGAGAAGGAGAAGAAGGAGGAGGATGGAATGGAGAAGCAGGAGAAGGAAAGTGAAAAGGAGGAGAAGAAGAAGAAGAAGAAAAAGAAAATCGGAAAGCTTGAAAAAGAGCTTCTACATCATCATAATCAGAAAGAGAATGAGAATGGAAGGGAGGAGAAGGAGAAGAAGGAGGAGGATGGAATGGAGAAGCAGGAGAATGAAAGTGAAAAGGAGGAGAAGAAGAAGAAGAAAAAAAAGAAAATCGAAAGGCTTGAAAAAGAGCTTCTACATCATCATAATCAGAAAGAGAAGGAGCATGGAAGGTAAGAGATGGAGAAGAAGGAAGAGGATGAAATGGAGAAGCAGAAGAAGGAAAGTGAAAAGGAGAAGAATAAGATGAAGAAGAAAAAGGAAATCGAAAGGCTTGAAAAAGAGCTTCTACATCATCATAATCAGAAAGAGAAGGAGAATGGAAGGGAGGAGAAGGAGAAGAAGGATGAGGATGGAATGGAGAAGCAGGAGAAGGAAAGTGAAAAGGAGGAGAAGAAGAAGAAGAAAAAAAAGAAAATCGAAAGGCTTGAAAAAGAGCTTCTATATCATCATAATCAGAAAGAGAAGGAGAATGGAAGGAAGGAGAAGGAGAAGGAGGAGGATGGAATGGAGAAGCAGGAGAAGGAAAGTGAAAAGGAGGAAAAGAAGAAAAAGAAGAAAAAGAAAATCGAAAGGCTTGAAAAAGAGCTTCTACATCATCATAATCAGAAAAAGAAGGAGAATGGAAGGGAGGAGAAAGAGAAGGAGGAGGATGGAATGGAGAAGCAGGAGAAGGAAAGTGAAAAGGAAGAGAAGAAGAAGAAGAAAAAAAGAAAATCGAAAGGCTTGAAAAACCGCTTCTACATCATCATAATCAGAAAGAGAAGGAGAATGGAAGGAAGGAGAAGGAGAAGAAGGAGGAGGATGGAATGGAGAAGCAGAAGAAGGAAAGTGAAAAGGAGGAGAAGAAGAAGAAGAAAAAAAGAAAATCGAAAGGCTTGAAAAAGAGCTTCTACATCATCATAATCAGAAAGAGAAGGAGAATGGAAGGGAGGAGATGGAGAAGGAGGAGGATGGAATGGTGAAGCAGGAGAAGGAAAGTGAAAAGGAGGAGAAGAACAAGAAGAAAAAAAAGAAAATCGAAAGGCTTGAAAAAGAGCTTCCACATCATCATAATCAGAAAGAGAAGGATAATGGAAGGAAAGAGAAGGAGAAGAAGGAGGAGGATGGAATGGAGAAGCAGAAGAAGGAAAGTGAAAAGGAGGAGAAGAAGAAAAAAAAGAAGAAAAAGAAAATCGAAAGGTTTGAAAAAGAGCTTCTACATCATCATAATCAGAAAGAGAAGGAGAATGGAAGGGAGGAGAAGGAGATGGAGGAGGATGGAATGGAGAAGCAGGAGAAGGAAAGTGAAAAGAAGGAGAAGAAGAAGAAGAAAAAGAAAATCGAAAGGCTACAAAAAGAGCTTCTACATCATCATAATCAGAAAGAGAAGGAGAATGGAAGGGAGGAGAAGGAGAAGAAGGAAAAGGATGGAATGGAGATGCAGGAGAAGGAAAGTGAAAAGCAGAAGAAGAAGAAGAAAAAAAAGAAAATCGAAAGGCTTGAAAAAGAGCTTCTACATCATCATAATCAGAAAGAGAAGGAGAATGGAAGGGAGGAGAAGGAGAAGAAGGAAGAGGATGGAATGGAGAAGCAGAAGAAGGAAAGTGAAAAGGAGGAGAAGAAGAAGAAGAAGAAAAAGAAAATCGAAAGGCTTGAAAAAGAGCTTCTACATCATCATAATCAGAAAGAGAAGGAGAATGGAAGGGAGGAGAAGGAGAAGAAGGAAAAGGATGGAATGGAGATGCAGGAGAAGGAAAGTGAAAAGCAGAAGAAGAAGAAGAAGAAAAAGAAAATCGAAAGGCTTGAAAAAGAGCTTCTACATCATCATAATCAGAAAGAGAAGGAGAATGGAAGGAAGGAGAAGGAGAAGAAGGAAAAGGATGGAATGGAGATGCAGGAGAAGGAAAGTGAAAAGCAGAAGAAGAAGAAGAAGAAAAAAAAGAAAATCGAAAGGCTTGAAAAAGAGCTTCTACATCATCATAATCAGAAAGAGAAGGAGAATGGAAGGGAGGAGAAGGAGAAGAAGGAAAAGGATGGAATGGAGATGCAGGAGAAGGAAAGTGAAAAGCAGAAGAAGAAGAAGAAGAAAAAGAAAATCGAAAGGCTTGAAAAAGAGCTTCTACATCATCATAATCAGAAAGTGAAGGAGAATGGAAGGGAGGAGAAGGAGAAGAAGGAAGAGGATGGAATGGAGAAGCAGAAGAAGGAAAGTGAAAAGGAGGAGAAGAAGAAGAAGAAGAAAAAGAAAATGGAAAGGCTTGAAAAAGAGCTTCTACATCATCATAATCAGAAAGAGAAGGAGAATGGAAGGGAGGAGAAGGAGAAGAAGGAGGAGGATGGAATGGAGAAGCAGGAGAAGGAAAATGAAAAGGAGGAGAAAAAGAAGAAGAAGAAAAGAAAGAAAACCGAAAGGCTTGAAAAAGAGCTTCTACATCATCATAATCAGAAAGAGAAGGAGAATGGAAGGGAGGAGAAGGAGGAGATGGAAAAGGATGGAATGGAGATGCAGGAGAAGGAAAGTGAAAAGCAGAAGAAGAAGAAGAAGAAAAAGAAAATCGAAAGGCTTGAAAAAGAGCTTCTACATCATCATAATCAGAAAGAGAAGGAGAATGGAAGGGAGGAGAAGGAGAAGAAGGAGGAGGATGGAATGGAGAAGCAGGAGAGGGAAAATGAAAAGGAGGAGAAGAAGAAGAAGAAGAAAAAGAAAATCGAAAGGCTTGAAAAAGAGCTTCTACATCCTCATAATCAGAAAAATGAGAATGGAAGGGATGAGAAGGAGAAGAAGGAGGAGGATGGAATGAAGAAGCAGAAGAAGGAAAGTTAAAAGGAGGAGAAGAAGTAGAAGAAAAAAATGAGAATCGAAAGGCTTGAAAAAGAGCTTCTACATCATCATAATCAGAAAGAGAAGGAGAATGGAAGGGAGGAGAAGGAGAAGAAGGAAGAGGATGGAATGGAGAAACAGAGAAGGAAAGTGAAAAGGAGGAGAAGAAGAAGAAGAAAAAAAAAATCGAAAGGCTTGAAAAAGAGCTTCTACATCATCATAATCAGAAAGAGAAAGAGAATGGAAGGGAGTAGAAGGAGAAGAAGGAAAAGGATGGAATGGAGAAGCAGAAGAAGGAAAGTGAAAAGGAGGAGAAAAAGAAGAAGAAGAAAAAGAAAACCGAAAGGCTTGAAAAAGAGCTTCTACATCGTCATAATCAGAAAGAGAAGGAGAATTGAAGGGAGTAGAAGGAGAAGAAGGAGGAGGATGGAATGGAGAAGCAGGAGAAGGAAATTGAAAAGGAGGAGAAGAAGAAGAAGAAGAAAATAAAAATCGAAAGGCTCAAAAAAGAGCTTCCACATCATCATAATCAGAAGGAGAAGGAGAATGGAAGGGAGGAGAAGGAGAAGAAGGAAGAGGATGGAATGGAGAAGCAGAAGAACTTAAGTGAAAAGGAGGAGAATAAGTAGAAGAAGAAAATGAGAATCGAAAGGCTTGAAAAAGAGCTTCTACTTCATCATAATCAGAAAGAAAAGGAAATGGAAGGGAGGAGAAGGAGAAAAAGGAGGAGGCTGGAATGACTAAGCAGGAGAAGGAAAGTGAAAAGGAGGAGAAGAAGAGGAAGAAGAAAATGAAAATCGAAAGACTTAAAAAGGAGTTTCTACATCATCATAATCAGAAAAATGAGAATGGAAGGGAGGAGAAGGAGAAAAAGGAGAAGGAAGGAATGGCAAAGCAAGAGAAAGAAAGTGAAAAGGAGGGGAAGAAGAAGAAGAAAAAGAAAATCGAAAGACTTGAAAAAAAAGCTTCTACATCATCATAATCAGAAAGAGAAGGAGAATGGAAGGGAGGAGAAGGAGAAAAAGGAAGAGGATGGAATGGAGAAGTAGAAGAAGGAAAGTGAAAAGGAGGAGAAGAATAAGAAGAAGAAAAAGAAAATCGAAATGCTTGAAAAAGAGCTTCTACATTATCAAAATCAGAAAGAGAAGGAGAATGGAAGGGAGGAGAAGGAGAAGAAGGAAGAGGATGGAATGGAGAATCAGAAGAAGGAAAGTGAAAAGGAGGAAAAAAAGAGGAAGAAGAAAAAGAAAATCGAAAGACTTAAAAAGGAGCTTCTACATCATCATAATCAGAAAAATGAGAATGAAATGGAGGAGAAGGAGAAAAAGGAGAAGGAAGGAATGGCAAAGCAAGAGAAAGAAAGTGAAAAGGAGGGGAAGAAGAAGAAGAAAAAGAAAATCGAAAGACTTGAAAAAAAAGCTTCTACATCATCATAATCAGAAAGAGAAGGAGAATGGAAGGGAGGAGAAGGAGAAGAAAGAGGAGGATGGATTGAAGAAGCAGGAGAAGGAAAGTGAAAAGGAGGGGAAGAAGTAGAAGAAGAAAAAGAAAATCGAAAGACTTGAAAAAAAAGCTTCTACATCATCATAATCAGAAAGAGAAGGAGAATGGAAGGGAGGAGAAGGAGAAAAAGGAAGAGGATGGAATGGAGAAGCAGGAGAAGGAAAGTGAAAAGGAGGGGAAGAAGTAGAAGAAGAAAAAGAAAATCGAAATGCTTGAAAAAGAGCTTCTACATCATTATAATCAGAAAGAGAAGGAGAATGGAAGGGAGGAGAAGGAGAAAAAGGAAGAGGATGGAATGGAGAAGTAGAAGAAGGAAAGTGAAAAGGAGGAGAAGAATAAGAAGAAGAAAAAGAAAATCGAAAGGCTTGAAAAAGAGCTTCTACATTATCAAAATCAGAAAGAGAAGGAGAATGGAAGGGAGGAGAAGGAGAAGAAGGAAGAGGATGGAATGGAGAAGCAGGAGAAGGAAAGTGAAAAGGAGTTGAAGAAGAAGAAGAAGAAAAAGAAAATCGAAAGGCTTGAAAAAGAGCTTCTACATCATTATAATCAGAAAGAGAAGGAGAATGGAAGGGAGGAGAAGGAGAAGAAGGAAGAGGATGGAATGGAGAAGCAGGAGAAGGAAAGTGAAAAGGAAGAGAAGAAGAAGAAGAAAAAAAAGAAAATCGAAAGGCTTGAAAAGAGCTTCTATATCATCATAATCAGAAAGAGAAGGAGAATGGAAGGGAGGAGAAGGAGAAGAAGGAAGAGGATGGAATGGAGAAGCAGGAGAAGGAAAGTGAAAAGGAGGAGAAGAAGAAGAAGAAGAAAATGAAAATCGAAATGCTTGAAAAAGAGCTTCTACATCATTATAATCAGAAAGAGAAGGAGAATGGAAGGGAGGAGAAGGAGAAGAAGGAAGAGGATGGAATGGAGAAGCAGGAGAAGGAAAGTGAAAAGAAAGAGAAGAAGAAGAAGAAAAAAAAGAAAATCGAAAGGCTTGAAAAGAGCTTCTATATCATCATAATCAGAAAGAGAAGGAGAATGGAAGGGAGGAGAAGGAGAAGAAGGAAGAGGATGGAATGGAGAAGCAGGAGAAGGAAAGTGAAAAGGAGGAGAAGAAGAAGAAGAAGAAAATGAAAATCGAAATGCTTGAAAAAGAGCTTCTACATCATTATAATCAGAAAGAGAAGGAGAATGGAAGGGAGGAGAAGGAAAAGAAGTAGGAGGATGGAATGGAGAAGCAGGAAAAGGAAAGTGAAAAGGAGGAGAAAAAGAAGAAGAAAAAGAAAATCGAAAGGCTTGAAATAGAGCTTCTATATCATCATAATCAGAAAGAGAAGGAGAATGGAAGGTAAGAGATGGAGAAGAAGGAAGAGGATGAAATGGAGAAGCAGGAGAAGGAAAGTGAAAAGGAGGAAAAGAAGAGGAAGAAGAAAAAGGAAATCGGAAGGCTTGAAAAAGAGCTTCTACATCATCATAATCAGAAAGAGAAGGAGAATGGAAGGGAGGAGAAGGAGAAGAAGGATGAGGATGGAATGGAGAAGCAGGAGAAGGAAAGTGAAAAGGAGGAGAAGAAGAAGAAGAAAAAAAAGAAAATCGAAAGGCTTGAAAAAGAGCTTCTATATCATCATAATCAGAAAGAGAAGGAGAATGGAAGGAAGGAGAAGGAGAAGAAGGAGGAGGATGGAATGGAGAAGCAGGAGAAGGAAAGTGAAAAGGAGGAAAAGAAGAAAAAGAAGAAAAAGAAAATCGAAAGGCTTGAAAAAGAGCTTCTACATCATCATAATCAGGAATAGAAGGAGAATGGAAGGGAGGAGAAGGAGAACAAGGAGGAGGATGGAATGGAGAAGCAGGAGAAGGAAAGTGAAAAGGAGGAGAAGAAGAAGAAGAAGGAAAAGAAAATCGAAAGGCTTGAAAAAGAGCTTCTACATCATCATAATCAGAAAGAGAAGGAGAATGGAAGGGAGGAGAAGGAGAAGAAGGAAGAGGATGGAATGGAGAAGCAGGAGAAGGAAAGTGGAAAGGAGGAGAAGAAGAAGAAGAAGAAAAAGAAAATCGAAATGCTTGAAAAAGAGCTTCTACATCATCATAATCAGAAAGAGAAGGAGAATGGAAGGGAGGAGAAGGAGAAGAAGGAAGAGGATGGAATGGAGAAGCAGGAGAAGGAAAGTGAAAAGGAGGAGAAGAACAAGAAGAAGGAAAAGAAAATCGAAAGGCTTGAAAAAGAGCTTCCACATCATCATAATCAGAAAGAGAAGGATAATGGAAAGAAAAAGAGAAGGAGAAAAAGGAGGAGGATGGAATGGAGAAGCAGAAGAAGGAAAGTGAAAAGGAGGAGAAGAACAAGAAGAAGGAAAAGAAAATCGAAAGGCTTGAAAAAGAGCTTCTACATCATCATAATCAGAAAGAGAAGGAGAATGGAAGGGAGGAGAAGGAGAAGAAGGAAGAGGATGGAATGGCTAAGCAGGAGAAGGAAAGTGAAAAGGAGGAGAAGAACAAGAAGAAGGAAAAGAAAATCGAAAGGCTTGAAAAAGAGCTTCTACATCATCATAATCAGAAAGAGAAGGAGAATGGAAGGGAGGAGAAGGAGAAGAAGGAAGAGGATGGAATGGAGAAGCAGGAGAAGGAAAGTGAAAAGGAGGAGAAGAAGAAAAAGAAAAAAAGAAAATCGAAAGGCTTGAAAAAGAGCTTCCACATCATCATAATCAGAAAGAGAAGGATAATGGAAGGAAAGAGAAGGAGAAGAAGGAAGAGGATGGAATGGAGAAGCAGGAGAAGGAAAGTGAAAAGGAGGGGAAGAAAAAGAAGAAAAAAAGAAAATCGAAAGGCTTGAAAAAGAGCTTCTATATCATCATAATCAGAAAGAGAAGGAGAATGGAAGGGAGGAAAAGGAGAAGAAGGAAGAGGATGGAATGGAGAAGCAGGAGAAGGAAAGTGGAAAGGAGGAGAAGAACAAGAAGAAGGAAAAGAAAATCGAAAGGCTTGAAAAAGAGCTTCCACATCATCATAATCAGAAAGAGAAGGATAATGGAAGGAAAGAGAAGGAGAAAAAGGAGGAGGATGGAATGGAGAAGCAGAAGAAGGAAAGTGAAAAGGAGGAGAAGAACAAGAAGAAGGAAAAGAAAATCGAAAGGCTTGAAAAAGAGCTTCTACATCATCATAATCAGAAAGAGAAGGAGAATGGAAGGGAGGAGAAGGAGAAGAAGGAAGAGGATGGAATGGCTAAGCAGGAGAAGGAAAGTGAAAAGGAGGAGAAGAACAAGAAGAAGGAAAAGAAAATCGAAAGGCTTGAAAAAGAGCTTCTACATCATCATAATCAGAAAGAGAAGGAGAATGGAAGGGAGGAGAAGGAGAAGAAGGAAGAGGATGGAATGGAGAAGCAGGAGAAGGAAAGTGAAAAGGAGGAGAAGAAGAAAAAGAAAAAAAGAAAATCGAAAGGCTTGAAAAAGAGCTTCCACATCATCATAATCAGAAAGAGAAGGATAATGGAAGGAAAGAGAAGGAGAAGAAGGAAGAGGATGGAATGGAGAAGCAGGAGAAGGAAAGTGAAAAGGAGGAGAAAAAGAAGAAGAAGAAAAAGAAAATCGAAAGGCTTGAAAAAGAGCTTCTACATCATCATAATCAGAAAGAGAAGGAGAATGGAAGGGAGGAAAAGGAGAAGAAGGAAGAGGATGGAATGGAGAAGCAGAAGAAGGAAAGTGAAAAGGAGGAGAAGAAGAAGAGGAAGAAAAAGAAAATCGAAAGGCTTGAATAAGAGCTTCTACATCATCATAATCAGGAAGAGAAGGAGAATGGAAGGGAGGAGAAGGAGAAGAAGGAAGAGGATGAAATGGAGAAGCAGAAGAAGGAAAGTTAGAAGGAGGAGAAGAAGAAGAAGAAGAAGAAAAAGAAAATCGAAAGGCTTGAAAAAGAGCTTCTACATCATCATAATCAGAAATAGAAGGAGAATGGAAGGGAGGAGAAGGAGAAGAAGGAGGAGGAGGGAATGGTTAAGCAGGAGAAGGAAAGTGAAAAGGAGGGTAAGAAGTAGAAGAAGAAAAAGAAAATCGAAATGCTTGAAAAAGAGCTTCTACATCATCATAATCAGAAAGAGAAGGAGAATGGAAGGGAGGAGAAGGAGAAGAAGGAGGAGAATGGAATGAAGAAGCAAGAGAAGGAAAGTGTGAAGGAGGAGAAGAAGGAGAAAAAGAAAATGAAAATCGAAAGGCCTAAAAAAGAGCTTCTACATCATCATAATCAGAAAGAGAAGGAGAATGGAAGGGAGGAGAAGGAGAAGGAGGAGGATGGAATGGAGAAGCAGGAGAAGGAAAGTGAAAAGGAGGAGAAGAAGAAGAAGAAGAAAAAGAAAATCGAAATGCTTGAAAAAGAGCTTCTACATCATCATAATCAGAAAGAGAAGGAGAATGGAAGGGAGGAGAAGGAGAAGAAGGAAGAGGATGGAATGGAGAAGCAGGAGAAGGAAAGTGAAAAGGAGGAGAAGAAGAAGAAGAAGAAAAAGAAAATCGAAAGGCTTGAAAAAGAGCTTCTACATCATCATAATCAGAAAGAGAAGGAGAATGGAAGGGAGGAGAAGGAGAAGAAGGAAGAGGATGGAATGGAGAAGCAGGAGAAGGAAAGTGAAAAGGAGGAGAAGAACAAGAAGAAGGAAAAGAAAATCGAAAGGCTTGAAAAAGAGCTTCTACATCATCATAATCAGAAAGAGAAGGAGAATGGAAGGGAGGAGAAGGAGAAGAAGGAAGAGGATGGAATGGAGAAGCAGGAGAAGGAAAGTGAAATGGAGGAGAAGAACAAGAAGAAGGAAAAGAAAATCGAAAGGCTTGAAAAAGAGCTTCCACATCATCATAATCAGAAAGAGAAGGATAATGGAAGGAAAGAGAAGGAGAAAAAGGAGGAGGATGGAATGGAGAAGCAGAAGAAGGAAAGTGAAAAGGAGGAGAAGAAGAAGAAAAAGAAGAAAAAGAAAATCGAAAGGTTTGAAATAGAGCTTCTACATCATCATAATCAGAAAGAGAAGGAGAATGGGAGGGAGGAGAAGGAGAAGGAGGAGGATGGAATGGAGAAGCAGGAGAAGGAAAGTGAAAAGGAGGAGAAGAAGAAGAAGAAAAAAAGAAAATCGAAAGGCTTGAAAAAGAGCTTCTATATCATCATAATCAGAAAGAGAAGGAGAATGGATGGGAGGAGAAGGAGAAGAAGGATGAGGATGGAATGGCTACGCAGGAGAAGGAAAGTGAAAAGGAGGAAAAGAAGAGGAAGAAGAAAAAGAAAATCGAAAGACTTGAAAAAGAGCTTCTACATCATCATAATCAGAAAGAGAAGGAGAATGGATGGGAGGAGAAGGAGAAGAAGGATGAGGATGGAATGGAGAAGCAGGAGAAGGAAAGTGAAAAGGAGGAGAAGAAGAAGAAGAAAAAAAAGAAAATTGAAAGGCTTGAAAAAGAGCTTCTATATCATCATAATCAGAAAGAGAAGGAGAATGGAAGGAAGGAGAAGGAGAAGAAGGAGGAGGATGGAATGGAGAAGCAGGAGAAGGAAAGTGAAAAGGAGGAAAAGAAGAAAAAGAAGAAAAAGAAAATCGAAAGGCTTGAAAAAGAGCTTCTACATCATCATAATCAGAAAGAGAAGGAGAATGGAAGGGAGGAGAAGGAGAAGGAGGAGGATGGAATGGAGAAGCAGGAGAAGGAAAGTGAAAAGGAGGAGAAGAACAAGAAGAAGGAAAAGAAAATCGAAAGGCTTGAAAAAGAGCTTCCACATCATCATAATCAGAAAGAGAAGGATAATGGAAGGAAAGAGAAGGAGAAAAAGGAAGAGGATGGAATGGAGAAGCAGAAGAAGGAAAGTGAAAAGGAGGAGAAGAAGAAGAAAAAGAAGAAAAAGAAAATCGAAAGGCTTGAAAAAGAGCTTCTACATCATCATAATCAGAAAGAGAAGGAGAATGGAAGGGAGGAGAAGGAGAAGGAGGAGGATGGAATGGAGAAGCAGGAGAAGGAAAGTGAAAAGGAGGAGAAGAAGAAGAAGAAGAAAAAGAAAATCGAAATGCTTGAAAAAGAGCTTCTACATCATCATAATCAGAAAGAGAAGGAGAATGGAAGGGAGGAGAAGGAGAAGAAGGAAGAGGATGGAATGGAGAAGCAGGAGAAGGAAAGTGAAAAGGAGGAGAAGAAGAAGAAGAAGAAAAAGAAAATCGAAAGGCTTGAAAAAGAGCTTCTACATCATCATAATCAGAAAGAGAAGGAGAATGGAAGGGAGGAGAAGGAGAAGAAGGAAGAGGATGGAATGGAGAAGCAGGAGAAGGAAAGTGAAAAGGAGGAGAAGAACAAGAAGAAGGAAAAGAAAATCGAAAGGCTTGAAAAAGAGCTTCCACATCATCATAATCAGAAAGAGAAGGATAATGGAAGGAGAGAGAAGGAGAAAAAGGAAGAGGATGGAATGGAGAAGCAGAAGAAGGAAAGTGAAAAGGAGGAGAAGAAGAAGAAAAAGAAGAAAAAGAAAATCGAAAGGCTTGAAAAAGAGCTTCTACATCATCATAATCAGAAAGAGAAGGAGAATGGAAGGGAGGAGAAGGAGAAGGAGGAGGATGGAATGGAGAAGCAGGAGAAGGAAAGTGAAAAGGAGGAGAAGAAGAAGAAGAAAAAAAGAAAATCGAAAGGCTTGAAAAAGAGCTTCTATATCATCATAATCAGAAAGAGAAGGAGAATGGATGGGAGGAGAAGGAGAAGAAGGATGAGGATGGAATGGCTACGCAGGAGAAGGAAAGTGAAAAGGAGGAAAAGAAGAGGAAGAAGAAAAAGAAAATCGAAAGACTTGAAAAAGAGCTTCTACATCATCATAATCAGAAAGAGAAGGAGAATGGATGGGAGGAGAAGGAGAAGAAGGATGAGGATGGAATGGAGAAGCAAGAGAAGGAAAGTGAAAAGGAGGAGAAGAAGAAGAAGAAAAAAAAGAAAATTGAAAGGCTTGAAAAAGAGCTTCTATATCATCATAATCAGAAAGAGAAGGAGAATGGAAGGAAGGAGAAGGAGAAGAAGGAGGAGGATGGAATGGAGAAGCAGGAGAAGGAAAGTGAAAAGGAGGAAAAGAAGAAAAAGAAGAAAAAGAAAATCGAAAGGCTTGAAAAAGAGCTTCTACATCATCATAATCAGAAAGAGAAGGAGAATGGAAGGGAGGAGAAGGAGAAGGAGGAGGATGGAATGGAGAAGCAAGAGAAGGAAAGTGAAAAGGAGGAGAAGAAGAAAAAGAAAAAAAGAAAATCGAAAGGCTTGAAAAAGAGCTTCCACATCATCATAATCAGAAAGAGAAGGATAATGGAAGGAAAGAGAAGGAGAAGAAGGAAGAGGATGGAATGGAGAAGAAGAAGAAGGAAAGTGAAAAGGAGGAGAAGAAGAAGAATAAGAAGAAAAAGAAAATCAAAAGGTTTGAAATAGAGCTTCTACATCATCATAATAAGAAAGAGAAGGAGAATGGAAGGGAGGAGAAGGAGAAGGAGGAGGATGGAATGGAGAAGCAGGAGAAGGAAAGTGAAAAGGAGGAGAAAAAGAAGAAGAAAAAGAAAATCAAAAGGCTTGAAAAAGAGCTTCTACATCATCATAATCAGAAAGAGAAGGAGAATGGAAGGGAGGAGAAGGAGAAGGAGGAGGATGGAATGGAGAAGCAGGAGAAGGAAAGTGAAAAGGAGGAGAAAAAGAAGAAAAAAAGAAAATCGAAAGGCTTGAAAAAGAGCTTCTACATCATCATAATCAGAAAGAGAAGGGGAATGGAAGGGAGGAAAAGGAGAAGAAGGAGGAGGCTGGAATGGGGAAGCAGGAGAAGGAAAGTTAGAAGGAGGAGAAGAAGAAGAAGAAGAAAAAGAAAATCGAAAGGCTTGAAAAAGAGCTTCTACATCATCATAATCAGAAAGAGAAGGAGAATTGAAGGGAGGAGAAGGAGAATGAGGAGGATGGAATGGAAAAGCAGGAGAAGGAAAGTGAAAAGGGAGAGATAAAGAAGAAGAAAAAGAAAATCGAAAGGGTTGAAAAAGAGCTTCTACATCATCATAATCAGAAATAGAAGGAGAATGGAAGGGAGGAGAAGGAGAAGAAGGAGGAGGATGGAATGGAGAAGCAGGAGAAGGAAAGTGAAAAGGAGGAGAAGAAGAAGAAGAAGGAAAAGAAAATCGAAAGGCTTGAAAAAGAGCTTCTACATCATCATAATCAGAAAGAGAAGGAGAATAAAAGGGCAGAGAAGGAGAAGAAGGAGGAGGATGGAATGAAGAAGCAAGAGAAGGAAAGTGTGAAGGAGGAGAAGAAGGAGAAAAAGAAAATGAAAATCGAAAGGCCTAAAAAAGAGCTTCTACATCATCATAATTAGAAAGAGAAGGAGAATGGAGGGGAGGAGAAGGAGAAGAAGGAAGGGGATGGAATATAGAAGCAGAAGAAGGAAAGTGAAAAGGAGGAGAAGAAGAAGAAGAAGAAAAAGAAAATCGAAAGGCTTGAAAAAGAGCTTCTACATCATCATAATCAGAAAGAGAAGGAGAATGGAAGGAAGGAGAAGGAGAAGAAGGAGGAGGATGGAATGGAGAAGCAGGAGAAAGAAAGTGAAAAGGAGGAGAAAAAGAAGAAGAAAAAGAAAATCAAAAGGCTTGAAAAAGAGCTTCTACATCATCATAATCAGAAAGAGAAGGAGAATGGAAGGGAGGAGAAGGAGAAGGAGGAGGATGGAATGGAGAAGCAGGAGAAGGAAAGTGAAAAGGAGGAGAAGAACAAGAAGAAGGAAAAGAAAATCGAAAGGCTTGAAAAAGAGCTTCTATATCATCATAATCAGAAAGAGAAAGAGAATGGAAGGGAGGAGAAGGAGAAGGAGGAGGATGGAATGGAGAAGCAGGAGAAGGAAAGTGAAAAGGAGGAGAAGAACAAGAAGAAGGAAAAGAAAATCGGAAGGCTTGAAAAAGAGCTTCTACATCATCATAATCAGAAAGAGAAGGAGAATGGAAGGGAGGAGAAGGAGAAGGAGGAGGATGGAATGGAGAAGCTGAAGAAGGAAAGTGAAAATGAAGCGAATAAGAAGAAGAAAAAGAAAATGGAAAGGCTTGAAAAAGAGCTTCTACATCATCATAATATAAAATAGAAGGAGAATGGAAGGGAGGAGAAGGAGAAGAATGAAGAGGATGGAATGGAGAAGCAGGAGAAGTAAAGTGAAAAGGAGGAGAAGAAGAATAAGGAAAAGAAAATCGAAAGGCTTGAAAAAGAGCTTCTACATCATCATAATCAGGAAGAAAAGGAGAATGGAATGGAGGAGAAGGAGAAGAAGGAGGAGGATGGAATGGAGAAGCAGGAGAAGGAAAGTGAAAAGGAGGGGAAGAAGAAGAAGAAAAAAAAGAAAATCGAAAGGCTTGAAAAAGAGCTTTTACATCATCATAATAAGAAAGAGAAGGAGAATGGAAGGGAGGAGAAGGAGGAGAAGGAGGAGGATGGAATGGAGAAGCAGGAGAAGGAAAGTGAAAAGGAGGAGAAGAAGAAGAAGAAGAAGAAGAAAAAGAAAATCAAAAGGCTTGAAAAAGAGCTTCTACATCATCATAATCAGAAATAGAAGGAGAATGGAAGGGAGGAGAAGGAGAAGAATGAGGAGGATGGAATGGAGAAGCAGGAGAAGGAAAGTGAAAAGGAGGAGAAGAAGAAGAAGAAGAAAAAAAAAGAGAATCGAAAGGCTTGAAAAAGAGCTTCTACATCATCATAATAAGAAAGAGAAGGAGAATGGAAGGGAGGAGAAGGAGAAGAAGGAGGAAGATGGAACGGAGAAGCAGGAGAAGGAAAGTGAAAAGGAGGAGAAGAAGAAGAAGAAGAAGAAGAAAAAGAAAATCAAAAGGCTTGAAAAAGAGCTTCTACATCATCATAATCAGAAATAGAAGGAGAATGGAAGGGAGGAGAAGGAGAAGAATGAGGAGGATGGAATGGAGAAGCAGGAGAAGGAAAGTGAAAAGGAGGAGAAGAAGAAGAAGAAGAAAAAAAAAGAGAATCGAAAGGCTTGAAAAAGAGCTTCTACATCATCATAATCAGAAAGAGAAGGAGAATGGAAGGGAGGAGAAGGAGAAGGAGGAGGATGGAATGGAGAAGCAGGAGAAGGAAAGTGAAAAGGAGGAGAAGAACTAGAAGAAGGAAAAGAAAATCGAAAGGCTTGAAAAAGAGCTTCTATATCATCATAATCAGAAAGAGAAAGAGAATGGAAGGGAGGAGAAGGAGAAGGAGGAGGATGGAATGGAGAAGCAGAAGAAGGAAAGTGAAAAGGAGGAGAAGAAGAAGAAGAAGAAAAGAAAATCGAAATGCTTGAAAAAGAGCTTCTACATCATCATAATCAGAAAGAGAAGGAGAATGGAAGGAAGGAGAAGGAGAAGGAGGAGGATGGAATGGAGAAGCTGAAGAAGGAAAGTGAAAATGAAGCGAATAAGAAGAAGAAAAAGAAAATGGAAAGGCTTGAAAAAGAGCTTCTACATCATCATAATCAGAAATAGAAGGAGAATGGACTGGAGGAGAAGGAGAAGAAGGAGGAGGATGGAATGGAGAACCAGGAGAAGGAAAGTGAAAAGGAGGGGAAGAAGAAGAAGAAAAAAAAGAAAATCGAAAGGCTTGAAAAAGAGCTTCTACATCATCATAATAAGAAAGAGAAGGAGAATGGAAGGGAGGAGAAGGAGAAGAAGGAGGAAGATGGAACGGAGAAGCAGGAGAAGGAAAGTGAAAAGGAGGAGAAGAAGAAGAAGAAGAAGAAGAAAAAGAAAATCAAAAGGCTTGAAAAAGAGCTTCTACATCATCATAATCAGAAATAGAAGGAGAATGGAAGGGAGGAGAAGGAGAAGAATGAGGAGGATGGAATGGAGAAGCAGGAGAAGGAAAGTGAAAAGGAGGAGAAGAAGAAGAAGAAGAAAAAAAAGAGAATCGAAAGGCTTGAAAAAGAGCTTCTACATCATCATAATCAGAAAGAGAAGGAGAATGGAAGGGAGGAGAAGGAGAAGGAGGAGGATGGAATGGAGAAGCAGGAGAAGGAAAGTGAAAAGGAGGAGAAGAACAAGAAGAAGGAAAAGAAAATCGAAAGGCTTGAAAAAGAGCTTCTACATCATAATAATCAGAAAGAGAAGGAGAATGGAAGGGAGGAGAAGGAGAAGGAGGAGGATGGAATGGAGAAGCTGAAGAAGGAAAGTGAAAATGAAGCGAATAAGAAGAAGAAAAAGAAAATGGAAAGGCTTGAAAAAGAGCTTCTACATCATCATAATCAAAAATAGAAGGAGAATGGAAGGGAGGAGAAGGAGAAGAATGAAGAGGATGGAGTGGAGAAGCAGGAGAAGGAAAGTGAAAAGGAGGAGAAGAAGAATAAGGAAAAGAAAATCGAAAGGCTTGAAAAAGAGCTTCTACATCATCATAATCAGAAAGAAAAGGAGAATGGAATGGAGGAGAAGGAGAAGAAGGAGGAGGATGGAATGGAGAAGCAGGAGAAGGAAAGTGAAAAGGAGGAGAAGAATAATAAGGAAAAGAAAATCGAAAGGCTTGAAAAAGAGCTTCTACATCATCATAATAAGAAAGAGAAGGAGAATGGAAGGGAGGAGAAGGAGAAGAAGGAGGAGGATGGAATGGAGAAGCAGGAAAAGGAAAGTGGAAAGGAAGAGAAAAAGAAGAAGAAAAAGAAAATCGAAAGGCTTGAAAAAGAGCTTATACATCATCATAATCAGAAAGAGAAGGAGAATGGAATGGAGGAGAAGGAGAAGAAGGAGGAGGATGGAATGGAGAAGCAGGAGAAGGAAAGTGAAAAGGAGGGGAAGAAAAAGAAGAAGGAAAAGAAAATCGATAGGCTTGAAAAAGAGCTTATACATCATCTTAATCAGAAAGAGAAGGAGAATGGAAGGGAGGAGAAGGAGAAGAAGGAGGACGATGGAATGGAGAAGCAGGAAAAGTAAAGTGAAAAGGACGAGAAGAAGAAGAAGAAGGAAAAGAAAATCAAAAGGCTTGAAAAAGAGCTTCTACATCATCATAATATGAAAGAGACGGAGATTGGAAGGGAGGAGAAGGAGAAGAAGGAGGAGGATGGAATGGAGAAGCAGGAGAAGGAAAGTGAAAAGGAGGAGAAGAAGAAGAAGAAGGAAAAGAAGATCGAAAGACTTAAAAAGGAGCTTTTACATCATCATAATCAGAAAAATGAGAATGGAAGGGAGGAGAAGGAGAAGAAGGAGGAGGGAATGGCAAACCAAGAGAAGGAAAGTGAAAAGGGGGAGAAGAAGAAGAAAAAAAAGAAAATCGAAAGGCTTGAAAAGAGCTTCTATATCATCATAATCAGAAAGAGAAGGAGAATGGAAGGGAGGAGAAGGAGAAGAAGGAGGAGGATGGAATGGAGAAGCAGGAAAAGGAAAGTGGAAAGGAGGAGAAAAAGAAGAAGAAGAAAAAGAAAATCGGAAGGCTTGAAAAAGAGCTTTTACATCATCATAATCAGAAAGAGAAGGAGAATGGAAGGTAAGAGATGGAGAAGAAGGAAGAGGATGAAATGGAGAAGCAGAAGAAGGAAAGTGAAAAGGAGAAGAATAAGATGAAGAAGAAAAAGGAAATCGAAAGGCTTGAAAAAGAGCTTCTACATCATCATAATCAGAAAGAGAAGGAGAATGGAAGGGAGGAGAAGGAGAAGAAGGAGGAGGATGGAATGGAGAAGCAGAAGAAGGAAAGTGAAAAGGAGGAGAAGAAGAAGAAGAAAAAAAGAAAATCGAAAGGCTTGAAAAAGAGCTTCTACATCATCATAATCAGAAAGAGAATGAGAATGGAAGGGAGGAGAAGGAGAAGGAGGATGATGGAATGGAGAAGCAGGAGAAGGAAAGTGAAAAGGAGGAGAAGAACAAGAAGCAGGAAAAGAAAATCGAAAGGCTTGAAAAAGAGCTTCCACATCATCATAATCAGAAAGAGAAGGATAATGGAAGGAAAGAGAAGGAGAAGAAGGAGAAGGATGGAATGGAGAAGAAGAAGAAGGAAAGTGAAAAGGAGGAGAAGAAGAAGAAAAAGAAGAAAAAGAAAATCGATAGGCTTGAAAAACTGCTTCTATATCATCATAATCAGAAAGAGAAGGAGAATGGAAGGGAGGAGAAGGAGAAGAAGGAGGAGGATGGAATGGAGAAGCAGGAGAAGGAAAGTGAAAAGGAGGAGAAGAAGAATAAGAAGAAAAAGAAAATCGAAAGGCTTGGAAAAGAGTTTCTACATCATCATAATCAGAAAGAGAAGGAGAATGGAAGGGAGGAGAAGGAGAAGAAGGAGGAGGATGGAATGGAGAAGCAGGAGAAGGAAAGTGAAAAGGAGGAGAAGAAGAATAAGAAGAAAAAGAAAATCGAAAGGCTTGGAAAAGAGTTTCTACATCATCATAATCAGAAAGAGAAGCAGAATGGAAGGGAGGAGAAGGAGAAGAAGGAGGAGGATGGAATGGAGAAGCAGGAAAAGGAATGTGAAAAGGAGGAGAAAAAGAAGAAGAAAAAGAAAATCGAAAGGCTTGAAAAAGAGCTTCTACATCATCATAATCAGAAAGAGAAGGAGAATGGAAGGGAGGAGAAGGAAAGTGAAAAGGAGGAGAAGAAGAAGAAAAAGAAGAAAAAGAAAATCGAAAGGCTTGAAAAACTGCTTCTACATCATCATAATCAGAAAGAGAAGGAGAATGGAAGGGAGGAGAAGGAGAAGAAGGAGGAGGATGGAATGGAGAAGCAGGAGAAGGAAAGTGAAAAGGAGGAGAAGAAGAATAAGAAGAAAAAGAAAATCGAAAGGCTTGGAAAAGAGTTTCTACATCATCATAATCAGAAAGAGAAGGAGAATGGAAGGGAGGAGAAGGAGAAGAAGGAGGAGGATGGAATGGAGAAGCAGGAAAAGGAATGTGAAAAGGAGGAGAAAAAGAAGAAGAAAAAGAAAATCGAAAGGCTTGAAAAAGAGCTTCTACATCATCATAATCAGAAAGAGAAGGAGAATGGAAGGGAGGAGAAGGAGAAGAAGGAGGAGGCTGGAATGGCGAAGCAGGAGAAGGAAGGTGAAAAGGAGGAGAAGAAGAAGAAGAAGAAAATGAAAATCGAAAGGCTTGAAAAAGAGCTTCTACATCATCATAATCAGAAAAAGAAGGGGAATGGAAGGGAGGAGAAGGAGAAAAAGGAGTAGGCTGGAATGGCTAAGCAGGAGAAGGAAAGTGAAAAGGAGGAAAAGAAGAGGAAGAAGAAAAAGAAAATTGAAAGACTTAAAAAGGAGCTTCTACATCATCAAAATCAGAAAAATGAGAATGGAAGGGAGAATGAGAAAAAGGAGGAGGAGGGAATGGCAAAGCAGGAGAAGGAAAGTGAAAAGGAGGAGAAGAAGAAGAAGAAGAAAAAGAAAATCGAAAGGCTTGAAAAAGAGCTTCTACATCATCATAATCAGAAAGAGAAGGAGAATGGAAGGAAGGGGAAGGAGAAGAAGGAGGAGGATGGAATGGAGAAGCAGGAGAAGGAAAGTGAAAAGGAGGAGAAAAAGAAGAAGAAAAAGAAAATCAAAAGGCTTGAAAAAGAGCTTATATATCATCATAATCAGGAAGAGAAGGAGAATGGAAGGGAGGAGAAGGAGAAGAAGGAGGAAGATGGAACGGAGAAGCAAGAGAAGGAAAGTGAAAAGGAAGAGGAGAAGAAGAAGAAGAAGAAAAAGAAAATCAAAAGGCTTGAAAAAGAGCTTCTACATCATCATAATCAGAAATAGAAGGAGAATGGAAGGGAGGAGAAGGAGAAGAATGAGGAGGATGGAATGGAGAAGCAGGAGAAGGAAAGTGAAAAGGAAGAGAAGAAGAAGAAGAAAAAAAAAAAATCGAAAGGCTTGAAAAAGAGCTTCTATATCATCATAATCAGAAAGAGAAGGAGAATGGAAGGGAGGAGAAGGAGAAGAATGAGGAGGATGGAATGGAGAAGCAGGAGAAGGAAAGTGAAAAGGAAGAGAAGAAGAAGAAGAAAAAAAGAAAATCGAAATGCTTGAAAAAGAGCTTCTACATCATCATAATCAGAAAGAGAAGGAGAATGGAAGGGAGGAGAAGGAGAAGGAGGAGGATGGAATGGAGAAGCTGAAGAAGGAAAGTGAAAATGAAGCGAATAAGAAGAAGAAAAAGAAAATGGAAAGGCTTGAAAAAGAGCTTCTACATCATCATAATCAAAAATAGAAGGAGAATGGAAGGGAGGAGAAAGAGAAGAATGAAGAGGATGGAATGGAGAAGCAGGAGAAGGAAAGTGAAAAGGAGGAGAAGAAGAATAAGGAAAAGAAAATCGAAAGGCTTGAAAAAGAGCTTCTACATCATCATAATCAGAAAGAAAAGGAGAATGGAATGGAGGAGAAGGAGAAGAAGGAGGAGGATGGAATGGAGAAGCAGGAGAAGGAAAGTGAAAAGGAAGGGAAGAAGAAGAAGAAAAAAAAGAAAATCGAAAGGCTTGAAAAAGAGCTTCTACATCATCATAATAAGAAAGAGAAGGAGAATGGAAGGGAGGAGAAGGAGAAGAAGGAGGAGGATGGAATGGAGAAGCAGGAAAAGGAAAGTGGAAAGGAAGAGAAAAAGAAGAAGAAAAAGAAAATCGAAAGGCTTGAAAAAGAGCTTCTACATCATCATAATCAGAAAGAGAAGGAGAATGGAATGGAGGAGAAAGAGAAGAAGGAGGAGGATGGAATGGAGAAGCAGGAGAAGGAAAGTGAAAAGGAGGGGAAGAAAGAGAAGAAGGAAAAGAAAATCGATAGGCTTGAAAAAGAGCTTATACATCATCTTAATCAGAAAGAGAAGGAGAATGGAAGGGAGGAGAAGGAGAAGAAGGAGGACGATGGAATGGAGAAGCAGGAAAAGTAAAGTGAAAAGGACGAGAAGAAGAAGAAGAAGGAAAAGAAAATCAAAAGGCTTGAAAAAGAGCTTCTACATCATCATAATATGAAAGAGACGGAGATTGGAAGGGAGGAGAAGGAGAAGAAGGAGGAGGATGGAATGGAGAAGCAGGAGAAGGAAAGTGAAAAGGAGGAGAAGAAGAAGAAGAAGGAAATGAAGATCGAAAGACTTAAAAAGGAGCTTTTACATCATCATAATCAGAAAAATGAGAATGGAAGGGAGGAGAAGGAGAAGAAGGAGGAGGGAATGGCAAACCAAGAGAAGGAAAGTGAAAAGGGGGAGAAGAAGAAGAAAAAAAAGAAAATCGAAAGGCTTGAAAAGAGCTTCTATATCATCATAATCAGAAAGAGAAGGAGAATGGAAGGGAGGAGAAGGAGAAGAAGGAGGAGGATGGAATGGAGAAGCAGGAAAAGGAAAGTGGAAAGGAGGAGAAAAAGAAGAAGAAGAAAAAGAAAATCGGAAGGCTTGAAAAAGAGCTTCTACATCATCATAATCAGAAAGAGAATGAGAATGGAAGGAAGGAGAAGGAGAAGAAGGTGGAGGATGGAATGGAGAAGCAAGAGAATGAAAGTGAAAAGGAGGAGAAGAAGAAGAAGAAGAAAAAGAAAATCGAAAGGCTTGAAAAAGAGCTTTTACATCATCATAATCAGAAAGAGAAGGAGAATGGAAGGTAAGAGATGGAGAAGAAGGAAGAGGATGAAATGGAGAAGCAGAAGAAGGAAAGTGAAAAGGAGAAGAATAAGATGAAGAAGAAAAAGGAAATCGAAAGGCTTGAAAAAGAGCTTCTACATCATCATAATCAGAAAGAGAAGGAGAATGGAAGGGAGGAGAAGGAGAAGAAGGATGAGGATGGAATGGAGAAGCAAAAGAAGGAAAGTGAAAAGGAGGAGAAGAAGAAGAAGAAAAAAAGAAAATCGAAAGGCTTGAAAAAGAGCTTCTACATCATCATAATCAGAAAGAGAATGAGAATGGAAGGGAGGAGAAGGAGAAGGAGGATGATGGAATGGAGAAGCAGGAGAAGGAAAGTGAAAAGGAGGAGAAGAACAAGAAGAAGGAAAAGAAAATCGATGGCTTGAAAAAGAGCTTCCACATCATCATAATCAGAAAGAGAAGGATAATGGAAGGAAAGAGAAGGAGAAGAAGGAGAAGGATGGAATGGAGAAGAAGAAGAAGGAAAGTGAAAAGGAGGAGAAGAAGAAGAAAAAGAAGAAAAAGAAAATCGATAGGCTTGAAAAACTGCTTCTACATCATCATAATCAGAAAGAGAAGGAGAATGGAAGGGAGGAGAAGGAGAACAAAGAGGAGGATGGAATGGAGAAGCAGGAGAAGGAAATTGAAAAGAAGGAGAAGAAGAAGAAGAAGAAAAAGAAAATCGGGAGGCTTCAAAAAGAGCTTCTACATCATCATAATCAGAAAGAGAAGGAGAATGGAAGGGAGGAGAAGGAGAAGGAGGAGGATGGAATGGAGAAGCAGGAGAAGGAAAGTGAAAAGAAGGAGAAGAAGAAGAAGAAGAAAAAGAAAATCGGAAGGCTTGAAAAAGAGCTTCTACATCATCATAATCAGAAAGAGAAGGAGAATGGAAGGGAGGAGAAGGAGAAGAAGGAGGAGGATGGAATGGAGAAGCAGGAGAAGGAAAATGAAAAGGAGGGGAAGAAGAAGAAGAAAAAAAAGAAAATCGAAAGGCTTGAAAAAGAGCTTCTACATCATCATAATCAGAAAGAGAAGGAGAATGGAAGGGAGGAGAAGGAGAAGGAGGAGGATGGAATGGAGAAGCAGAAGAAGGAAAGTGAAAAGGAGGAGAAGAAGAAGAAAAAAAGAAAATCGAAAGGCTTGAAAAAGAGCTTCTACATCATCATAATCAGAAAGAGATGGAGAATGGAAGGGAGGAGAAGGAGAAGAAGGAGAAGGATGGAATGGAGAAGCAGGAGAAGGAAAGTGAAAAGGAGGGAAAGAAGAAGAAGAAGAAGGAAAAGAAAATCGAAAGGCTTGAAAAAGAGCTTCTACATCATCATAATCAGAAAGAGAAGGAGATTGGAAGGGAGGAGAAGGAGGAGGAAGGAATGGAGAAGCAGGAGAAGGAAAGTGAAAAGGAAGAGAAGAAGAATGAGAAGAAAAAGAAAATCGAAAGGCTTGAAAAAGAGCTTCTACATCATCATAATCAGAAAGAAAAGGAGAATGGAAGGGAGGAGAAGGAGAAGAAGGAGGAGGATAGATTGGAGAAGCAAGAGAAGGAAAGTGTGAAGGAGGAGAAGAAGGAGAAGAAGAAAATGAAAATCGAAAGGTTTGAAAAAGAGCTTCTACATCATCATAATCAGAATGAGAAGGAGAATGGAAGGGAGGAGAAGGAGAAGAAGGAAGGGGATGGAATATAGAAGCAGGAGAAGGAAAGTGAAAAGGAGGAGAAGAAGAAGAAGAAGAAAAAGAAAATCGAAAGGCTTGAAAAAGAGCTTCTACATCATCATAATCAGAAAGAGAAGGAGAATGGAAGGGAGGAAAAGGAGAAGAATGAGCAGGATGGAATGGAGAAGCAGGAGAAGGAAAGTGAAAAGGAGGGGAAGAAGAAGAAGAAGAAAAAGATAATCGAAAGGCTTGAAAAAGAGCTTCTACATCATCATAATCAGAAAGAGAAGGAGACTGGAAGGGAGGAGAAGGAGAAGAAAGAGGAGGATGGAATGGAGAAGCAGGAGAAGGAAAGTGAAAAGAAGGAGAAGAAGAAGAGGAAGAAAAAGAAAATCGGAAGGCTTGAAAAAGAGCTTCTACATCATCATAATCAGAAAAAAAAGGAGAATGGAAGGGAGGAGAAGGAGAAGAAGGAGGAGGATGGAATGGAGAAGCAAGTGAAGGAAAGTGTGAAGGAGGAGAAGAAGGAGAAGAAGAAAATGAAAATCGAAAGGCTTGCAAAAGAGCTTCTACATCATCAAAATCAGAAAGAGAAGGAGAATGGAAGGGAGGAGAAGGAGAAGAAGGAGGAGGATGGATTGGAGATGCAGGAGAAGGAAAGTGAAAAGGAGGAGAAGAAGAAGAAGAAGAAAAAGAAAATCGAAAGGCTTGAAAAAGAGCTTCTACATCATCATAATCAGAAAGAGAAGGAGAATGGAAGGGAGGAAAAGGAGAAGAATGAGCAGGATGGATTGAAGAAGCAGGAGAAGGAAAGTGAAAAGGAGGGGAAGAAGAAGAAGAAGAAAAAGATAATCGAAAGGCTTGAAAAAGAGCTTCTACATCATCATAATCAGAAAGAGAAGGAGAATGGAAGGAAGTAGAAGGAGAACAAAGAGGAGGATGGAATGGAGAAGCAGGAGAAGGAAAGTGAAAAGAAGGAGAAGAAGAAGAGGAAGAAAAAGAAAATCGGAAGGCTTGAAAAAGAGCTTCTACATCATCATAATCAGAAAAAAAAGGAGAATGGAAGGGAGGAGAAGGAGAAGAAGGAGGAGGATGGAATGGAGAAGCAAGTGAAGGAAAGTGTGAAGGAGGAGAAGAAGGAGAAGAAGAAAATGAAAATCGAAAGGCTTGCAAAAGAGCTTCTACATCATCAAAATCAGAAAGAGAAGGAGAATGGAAGGGAGGAGAAGGAGAAGAAGGAGGAGGATGGATTGGAGATGCAGGAGAAGGAAAGTGAAAAGGAGGAGAAGAAGAAGAAGAAGAAAAAGAAAATCGAAAGGCATGAAAAAGAGCTTCTACATCATCATTATCAGAAAGAGAAGGAGAATGGAAGGGAGGAGAAGGAGAAGAAGGAGGAGTATGGAATGGAGATGCAAGAGAAGGAAAGTGTGAATGAGGAGAAGAAGGAGAAGAAGAAAATGAAAATCGAAAGGCTTGCAAAAGAGCTTCTACATCATCAAAATCAGAAAGAGAAGGAGAATGGAAGGGAGGAGAAGGAGAAGAAGGAGGAGGATGGATTGGAGAAGCAGGAGAAGGAAAGTGAAAAGGAGGAGAAGAAGAAGAAGAAGAAAAAGAAAATCGAAAGGCATGATTAAAAGCTTCTACATCATCATAATCAGAAAGAGAAGGAGAATGGAAGGGAGGAGAAGGAGAAGAAGGAGGAGGATGGAATGGAGAAGCAGGAGAAGGAAAGTGAAAAGGAGGAGAAGAAGAAGAAGAAGGAAAAGAAAATCGAAAGGCTTGAAAAAGAGCTTCTACATCATCATAATCAGAAAGAGATGGAGAATGGAAGGGAGGAGAAGGAGAAGGAGGAGGATGGAATGGAGAAGCAGGAGAAGGAAAGTGAAAAGGAGGAGAAGAAGAAAAAAAGAAAATCGAAAGGCTTGAAAAAGAGCTTCTACATCATCATAATCAGAAAGAGAAGGAGAATGGAAGGGAGGAGAAGGAGAAGAAGGAGATGGATGGAATGGAGAAGCAGGAGAAGGAAAGTGAAAAGGAGGAGAAGAAGAAGAAGAAGAAAAAGAAAATCGAAAGGCTTGAAAAAGAGCTTCTACATCATCATAATCAGAAAGAGAAGGAGAATGGAAGGGAGGAGAAGGAGAAGAAGGAGGAGGAAGGAATGGAGAAGCAGGAGAAGGAAAGTGAAAAGGAGGAGAAGAAGAATGAGAAGAAAAAGAAAATCGAAAGGCTTGAAAAAGAGCTTCTACATCATCATAATCAGAAAAAAAGGAGAATGGAAGGGAGGAGAAGGAGAAGAAGGAGGAGGATAGATTGGAGAAGCAAGAGAAGGAAAGTGTGAAGGAGGAGAAGAAGGAGGAGAAGAAAATGAAAATCGAAAGGTTTGAAAAAGAGCTTCTACATCATCATAATCAGAATGAGAAGGAAAATGGAAGGGAGGAGAAGGAGAAGAAGGAAGGGGATGGAATATAGAAGCAGAAAAAGGAAAGTGAAAAGGAGGAGAAGAAGAAGAAGAAGAAAAAGAAAATCGAAAAGAAGAAAAAGAAAATCGAAAGGCTTGAAAAAGAGCTTCTACATCATCATGATCAGAAAGAAAAGGAGAATGGATGGGAGTAGAAGGAGAAGAAGGAAGGGGATGGAATATAGAAGCAGGAGAAGGAAAGTGAAAAGGAGGAGAAGAAGATGAAGAAGAAAAAGAAAATCGAAAGGCTTGAAAAAGAGCTTCTACATCATCATAATCAGAAAAAGAAGGAGAATGGAAGGGAGGAGAAGGAGAAGAAGGAGGAGGATGGAATGGAGAAGCAAGTGAAGGAAAGTGTGAAGGAGGAGAAGAAGGAGAAGAAGAAAATGAAAATCGAAAGCCTTGCAAAAGAGCTTCTACATCATCAACATCAGAAAGAGAAGGAGAATGGAAGGGAGGAGAAGGAGAAGAAGGAGGAGGATGGATTGGAGAAGCAGGAGAAGGAAAGTGAAAAGGAGGAGAAGAAGAAGAAGAAGAAAAAGAAAATCGAAAGGCATGAAAAAGAGCTTCTACATCATCATAATCAGAAAGAGAAGGAGAATGGAAGGGAGGAGAAGGAGAAGAAGGAGGAGTATGGAATGGAGATGCAAGAGAAGGAAAGTGTGAATGAGGAGAAGAAGGAGAAGAAGAAAATGAAAATCGAAAGGCTTGAAAAAGAGCTTCTACATCATCATAATCAGAAAGAGAAGGAGAATGGAAGGGAGGAGAAGGAGAAGAAGAAAGGGGATGGAATATAGAAGCAGGAGAAGGAAAGTGAAAAGGAGGAGAAGAAGAAGAAGAAGAAAAAGAAAATCGAAAGGCTTGAAAAAGAGCTTCTATATCATCATAATCAGAAAGAGAAGGAGAATGGAAGGGAGGTGAAGGAGAAGAAGGAGGAGGATGGATTGGAGAAGCAAGAGAAGGAAAGTGTGAAGGAGGAGAAGAAGAATAAGAAGATAAAAATCGAAAGGCTTGAAAAAGAGCTTCTACATCATCACAATCAGAAAGAGAAGGAGAATGGAAGGGAGGAGAAGGAGAAGAAGGAGGAGGATGGAATGGAGAAGCAGGAGAAGGAAAGTGAAAAGGAGGAGAAGAAGAAGAAGAAGAAAAAGAAAATCGAAAGGCTTGAAAAAGAGCTTCTACATCATCACAATCAGAAAGAGAAGGAGAATGGAAGGGAGGAGAAGGAGAAGAAGGAGGAGGATGGAATGGAGAAGCAGGAGAAGGAAAGTGAAAAGGAGGAGAAGAAGAAGAAGAAGAAAAAGAAAATCGAAAGGCTTGAAAAAGAGCTTCTACATCATCATGATCAGAAAGAGAAGGAGAATGGAAGGGAGGAGAAGGAGAAGAAGGAAGGGGATGGAGTATAGAAGCAGGAAAAGGAAAGTGAAAAGGAGGAGAAGAAGAAGAAAAAGAAAAAGAAAATCGAAAGGCTTGAAAAAGAGCTTCTACATCATCATAATCAGAAAGAGAAGGAGAATGGAAGGGAGGAGAAGGAGAAAAAGGAGGAGACTAGAATGGCTAAGCAGGAGAAAGAAAGTGAAAAGGAGGAAAAGAAGAGGAAGAAGAAAAAGAAAATCGAAAGACTTAAAAAGGAGCTTCTACATCATCATAATCAGAAAGAGAAGGAGAATGGAAGGGAGGAGAAGGAGAAGAAGGAGGAGGATGGAATGGAGAAGCAAGAGAAGGAAAGTGAAAAGGAGGAAAAGAAGAGGAAGAAGAAAAAGTAAATTGAAAGACTTAAAAAGGAGCTACTACATCATCATAATCAGAAAAATTAGAATGGAAGGGAGGAGAAGGAGAAAAAGGAGGAGGAGGGAATGGCAAAGCAGGAGAAGGAAAGTGAAAAGGAGGAGAAGAAGAAGAAGAAAAAAAAGAAAATCGAAAGGCTTGAAAAAGAGCTTCTACATCATCATAATCAGAAAGAGAAGGAGAATGGAAGGGAGGAGAAGGAGAAGGAGGAAGGGGATGGAATGTAGAAGCAGAAGAAGGAAAGTGAAAAGGAGGAGAAGAAGAAGAAGAAGAAAAAGAAAATCCAAAGGCTTGAAAAAGA
Source organism: Palaemon carinicauda (assembly GCF_036898095.1). Lineage (NCBI taxonomy): Eukaryota > Metazoa > Arthropoda > Malacostraca > Decapoda > Palaemonidae > Palaemon > Palaemon carinicauda. The sequence goes on from NC_090758.1 coordinate 46,394,838, forward strand.
GCTTCTACATCATCATAATCAGAAAAATTAGAATGGAAGGGAGGAGAAGGAGAAAAAGGAGGAAGAGGGAATGGCAAAGCAGGAGAAGGAAAGTTAAAAGGAGGGAAAGAAGAAGAAGAAGAAAAAGAAAATCGAAAGGCTTGAAAAAGAGCTTCTACATCATCATAATCAGAAAGAGAAGGAGAATGGAAGGGAGGAGAAGGAGAAGAAGGAGGAGGAAGGAATGGAGAAGCAGGAGAAGGAAAGTGAAAAGGAGGATAAGAAGAATGAGAAGAAAAAGAAAATCGAAAGGCTTGAAAAAGAGCTTCTACATCATCATAATCAGAAAGAAATGGAGAATGGAAGGGAGGAGAAGGAGAGGAAGGAGGAGGATAGATTGGAGAAGCAATAGAAGGAAAGTGTGAAGGAGGAGAAGAAGGAGAAGAAGAAAATGAAAATGGAAAGGTTTGAAAAAGAGCTTCTACATCATCATAATCAGAATGAGAAGGAGAAGGGAAGGGAGGAGAAGGAGAAGAAGAAAGGGGATGGAGTATAGAAGCAGAAGAAGGAAAGTGAAAAGGAGGAGAAGAAGAAGAAGAAAAAGAAAATCGAAAGGCTTGAAAAAGAGCTTCTACATCATCATGATCAGAAAGAGAAGGAGAATGGAAGGGAGGAGAAGGAGAAGAAGGAAGGGGATGGAATATAGAAGCAGAAGAAGGAAAGTGAAAAGGAGGAGAAGAAGAAGAAGAAAAAGAAAATCGAAAGGCTTGAAAAAGAGCTTCTACATCATCATGATCAGAAAGAGAAGGAGAATGGAAGGGAGGAGAAGGAGAAGAAGGAAGGGGATGGAGTATAGAAGCAGGAAAAGGAAAGTGAAAAGGAGGAGAAGAAGAAGAAAAAGAAAAAGAAAATCGAAAGGCTTGAAAAAGAGCTTCTACATCATCATGATCAGAAAGAGAAGGAGAATGGAAGGGAGGAGAAGGAGAAGAAGGAAGGGGATGGAATATAGAAGCAGAAGAAGGAAAGTGAAAAGGAGGAGAAGAAGAAGAAGAAAAAGAAAATCGAAAGGCTTGAAAAAGAGCTTCTACATCATCATGATCAGAAAGAGAAGGAGAATGGAAGGGAGGAGAAGGAGAAGAAGGAAGGGGATGGAGTATAGAAGCAGGAAAAGGAAAGTGAAAAGGAGGAGAAGAAGAAGAAAAAGAAAAAGAAAATCGAAAGGCTTGAAAAAGAGCTTCTACATCATCATAATCAGAAAGAGAAGGAGAATGGAAGGGAGGAGAAGGAGAAAAAGGAGGAGACTAGAATGGCTAAGCAGGAGAAAGAAAGTGAAAAGGAGGAAAAGAAGAGGAAGAAGAAAAAGAAAATCGAAAGACTTAAAAAGGAGCTTCTACATCATCATAATCAGAAAAATGAGAATGGAAGGGAGGAGAAGGAGAAGAAGGAGGAGGATGGAATGGAGAAGCAAGAGAAGGAAAGTGTGAAGGAGGAGAAGAAGGAGAAGAAAAAAAAGAAAATCGAAAGGCTTGAAAAAGAGCTTCTACATCATCATAATCAGAAAGAGAAGGAGAATGGAAGGGAGGAGAAGGAGAAGGAGGAAGGGGATGGAATGGAGAAGCAGGAGGAGGAAAGTGAAAAGGAGGAAAAGAAGAGGAAGAAGGAAAAGAAAATAGAAATTCTTAAAAAGGAGCTTCTAAATCATCATAATCAGAAAAATTAGAATGGAAGGGAGGAGAAGGAGAAGAAGGAGGATGGAATGGAGAAGCAGGAGAAGGAAAGTGAAAAGGAGGAGGAGAAGAAGAAGAAGAAAAAGAAAATCGAAAGGCTTGAAAAAGAGCTTCTACATCATCATAATCAGAAAGAGAAGGAGAATGGAAGGGAGGAGAAGGAGAAGAAGGAGGAGGATGGAATGGAGAAGCAAGAGAAGGAAAGTGTGAAGGAGTAGAAGAAGGAGAAGAAGAAAATGAAAATCGAAAGGCTTGAAAAAGAGCTTCTACATCATCAAAATCAGAAAGAGAAGGAGAATGGAAGGGAGGAGAAGGAGAAGAAGGAGGAGGATGGATTGGAAAAGCAGGAGAAGGAAAGTGAAAAGGAAGAGAAGAAGAAGAAGAAGAAAAAGAAAATCGAAAGGCATGAAAAAGAGCTTCTACATCATCATAATCAGAAAGAGAAGGAGAATGGGAGGGAGGAGAAGGAGAAGAAGGAGGAGTATGGAATGGAGATGCAAGAGAAGGAAAGTGTGAAGGAGGAGAAGAAGGAGAAGAAGAAATTGAAAATCGAAAGGCTTGAAAAAGAGCTTCTACATCATCATAATCAGAAAGAGAAGGAGAATGGAAGGGAGGAGAAGGAGAAGAAGGAAGGGGATGGAATATAGAAGCAGGAGAAGGAAAGTGAAAAGGAGGAGAAGAAGAAGAAGAAGAAAAAGAAAATCGAAAGGCTTGAAAAAGAGTTTCTACATTATTAGAAAGTCTAGATCAGCCTTGTTTTTCTAGGTTTAATTACTAGTTTTTAAGAATCATTTTGTGGCAGAATAGCCTTTGGTTTGTATGAGAATTTGTTTGTTATTTTTGAAATTTAAGTGTTTAAGTGTAAAGTGCTTAATTTAACAATTCTCAGTGTGGTTAGGCGCCTCCTCCCCGGTTGTTTATATTATCGAACTATCGTTTTAACGATTGTTTTTTTTTTTTACATACGAGTGTTTATGAACGCGACTTGATGTCTGGACGTTGGTGCTCGGACAGAATTCAGTTCGGGCTTGAGCTCTCCCCTGATAATATACCTTGAGCAGCATAGTGATTTGGACTCTGCATGACGATTGTTTGGCAACTTATTTGGACGATTCTTTGGATTACGCTTTTGATCCTTACATTGATCTGTTGTCTGCAGGTGCTCTTGTCACCTGCGACTCGAGCCAGGTCTGCCTTTCCCTGACGAGGAGGACTTCCCAGGGAATTGGTGCACTAACGTCTCCAATCAGCTGCTGTGGTTTTGGGAGCTTGCAAGCTCGTGAGGTGGCCAGTAGGGAGGCTGACGCCAGGTAAGACATAGAGTGTCTGATTTTTGTTTGGGATTGCTTGCCCTTTATGGTTATGCCCTGGCGTTCAGGACCTGCCCTGATAGCTGTTATGACCAGTGAATGACGGCCCTAGTGTTGTCTCCTCTGATTCATCCACTGAATTGAGGAGAACTATTTACATCCTTTGCATCATTTGATCTTTTATATATTGTCATATTTAAGACGTGACTACATGATATCTTCCAGTATGTCTATTATAGACAAGGTTTTGTGTTCATTAGTTTTGTGTTTATAGGTAGGATTTATGATGGTTTTTCTTGTTTTATTTACTCCGTCTTCCTTCTTTCTTGTAATTAGTATTAGGGTTATTTTTTGTTCTGGCCAGCCAAATTGTTGGATCCAAGTTTATAATTGATATTTCTCTTGTCTTTGTTAGGACTTAGCTTCTTAGTTTTAGGGAATCCAGTGTGATTCAAAGGACCGTTATTTGTCCTTCCTTGTTATTAAATAATGTTATTTGTAGTTTTAACAAGGTTGATCTAAATTTTGTTATTGTTAAGTATTAAATATTGTTAAGTTTTCTTGAGTGTTTGTTTCCGCTGACCTTTAGCACTGAGTTACATTTATTACTGACAACAATTATAATAAGAACTCTTATAATAACCCTAAGGGTTATAACAATTGGCGACCGTGACAGGATTGTTCTCAGGTGTACTCAGTGTTTTGGTCTGTGGAACAGAACTTTGTTAATATGACAATATTTTCTTTAGTTGTAAAGTATTACCTTTCTCCCCTGCTAATTTTGGTGCAATGGAGGGTTTTGTGTTTGACCCCGCAGAGTTTTTAGGGTCAGGTGATTGTATAAAGCATCTGCCAGTACTAAATAAGACTTGTTTAGTAAGTTGTGCCCGGTGGTTGGGTATTCCGTTGAGGGCAGCGGATACGAAAAATCAATTGTTGGTAGCTGTTAAAAGTAAAGTTGTTCAAGGTCTGGCTGAGGCTGAACATTTGGTTAGGGAGTATGAAGTTTCAGGTAGTAGTGACTCTGAGCGTGAGGGTAGTATGATTAATGATGATGACAGAATAAGTGTTAATGGAGGTCTAACTCTGTTTGAGGATCCTCCCCGGACAGGAACTATTTATGAAGGTCAGGCTAACTTGCCTCTGAAACTAAATATTTCCACTAATCCATTCAATTCTGTAGTAAACCCTGCGCCAAAAGATCCTCAGGTTCCTGTTTGTCCTTTGGTGGAGTCCAAGGAGGACGGTGAATTTGATTTAATATGTAAACGGATAGAATTGATGAAACTGGAATTTGAAGAGAATGAGAGGGCGAGGCGGCATGAATTGGAGATGGCCAATATCAATTTAGAAATTGCTAGGCTGCAGGGCACCTCTAATCATTTTAGTACACCTCGGGGCAACTCACAGGCCTTGAAATTGGTGCCAGTATTTGAAGAGTTGAATGTTCCAGAATTTTTCAAGGCTTTTGAACGTGTTGCCACTCGGTTGTCTTGGCCCCCAGAAATGTGGACTGTACTAATTCAATGTAGGTTGGTGGGCAAGGCAATTAGAGTGTATAATGCCTTGGAAGAAGGTATTGCCCGTGATTACCATAAGGTTAAGGCTCTAGTCCTCAAGGCATATGATTTGGTTCCTGAGGCCTACCGCCTTAAGTTCAGAAATTTTACGAAGCAGGCCTCCCTTACTTATGTGGAATTTGCTAGGCTTAAGGAGGAACAATTTGATCATTGGTTAAAAAGCCGCCAGGTGGTCTCTTTCTCCGCTTTGAGAGAACTCATGCTCCTAGAAGAATTCAAAAGGTCATGTAGTAAGGAATTGAAAATTTATCTAGAAGAGGTAAAAGCTTTTAATTTAAGTAATGCCGCCCAAATTGCTGACGAGTTTGTATTGACCCATCGAACTGGGTCTGGTAGTTTTGGAAATAAAGATGTGAATTTTCAATCTGCTAGGCCAGTTAATTTTCAGAGGTTGGGGTCTTTTGTGAATACTCGTGGGCAGGGTAACCCACCAGATAAAAATCATAAGCCTGATAGTAACCAGGGAAAAGACTTGAGTGGACAGGACACTCGTGTCTTTTCTGAAGATAATAGGTTTGGTTCTGGCCCAGGTAATGTGAATAATAGAGGTAGGGGGACTTGTTTTTGGTGTAATAAGTAGGGACATTATCAGGCACAGTGTTATGCCAGAAGAAGGTACCTCCAAAGGAATAATAATAATCCTGTGTCACTAATATCTACTAGTAAACCTGTTATCAGCGATCCCGTAGTTGAAAACCGTCCAGTAGCTAACACTAGTAATGATGTTAGTAGCAGTAGTCAGTCTTCTAGCAGAAAGGAGGCATGACTACTTTATGATAAATATATTTGGCCTGGTAAATTAATATCTACTTCTAAAACTGTTGGTGTGAAATTTTTGAGGGACACAGGGTCAGCTCGGTCTCTGGTTTTGAAAGACTCTTTGAAAAATTTAGCTGAGTATACAGGAAATTTTGTTGTTCTGGGAGGGTTCCCGAACACCGTTGTTTCGGCTCCGTTAGTGGAGGTCAGATTGTCTTTCCCTGGTTATGATAAAGTGACAGAATTAGCAGTTGTTGAGTGTCTCCCTATTCCTGGAATTGACGGCATTTTGGGTAACGATATGTTAAATACAAAAGGACAAGAGTTGTTCCCCATATTGTCTGTGCATGCCTGTCCTGTTGCAGTAACAACCCGGGCAGCAGTAAAGGCTGCAAATTTAATTGATAATGACGAAGATTTAATCTTAAGTAGTTTAGAAGTAGACATAGAGAGGCCCGGGTCTGTAGATAGTAGTGGTAATAGTGTGGTTAGCAATGTTTTGAGACCTGATTGGGACAGGTCTTCATTTATTGAAGCTCAGAAAAAGGAATTTAATTTTGATTTGGGTGACACTGCAGATTTGACTAAACCCAGGTTTTGTGTGATCAATGGTTTACTATACAGGATTAGTCGTCCTTTAACTGATAATCTGAGCAAGACGTCTCGTATTGAACAAATTGTTGTCCCATCTCAATTCCGTAGGTCTGTCTTGAGTCTTGCACATGATGATTCTTTTTCTGGCCACTTCGGTGTATGTAAAACTTTTCGAAAGTTGCCAGAATGTTTTTGGTGGCCAGGATTAAAATCATCTGTGAAACAATTTATTAATGAATGTGAGGTTTGTCAAGTGATGGGGAAACCCAACCAAATTATTCCTAAAGCTCCCTTAAATCCAATTCCTGCGATAGGTGAGCCTTTTGTGGAATTAGTTATTGATGTGGTTGGGCCTTTGCCTAAAACTAAGTCTGGGTTTACCCATCTCTTGACAATTATGGATAGAGCATCTCGATTCCCTGAGGCCTTCCCAATGAGAAGGATAACCTCTAAGGTTGTATTTGACAAACTAATTGAATTTTTTTCCAGGTATGGTCTCCCTCGTACTATTCAAACTGACTGCGGTACAAATTTTACTAGCAAGGTATTTAAAGGTAAATGTGCAGAACTGGCCATTCAGCACAAGACCAGTGTACCATATCATCCGGAGAGTCAGGGCCTGGTGGAAAGGTTCCATCAGACCCTTAAATCTATTTTGAAAAAGTATTGTTATGAACAAGGGGAGGAATGGGATAAAGGGCTTCCCTTTGCTCTCTTTGCTCTAAGAAATCATCCAAATTCTTCAACTGGTGTAGCTCCTTTCGAACTGGTATTTGGACATAAAGTACGTGGACCTTTGGAATTTTTTCATGAGATGCTTGAGACTGATAGAGGTGGGAATGCAAACGTAGGAGACTTTGTGGAGGACTTGAGAAAAAAATTATCTAGAGCCTGGAAATTTGCCAGAGAAAATTTGGCCAGTTCTCAGGCTGCTATGAAATTAAATTTTGATAGGAAATCTAAAGCACGGTCGTTTGAGCCCGGAGAATTAGTTTTAGTTTTAAGTACTGACTCTGACAATTTCCTTGAACCAAGATATAAGGGACCCTGGAAGGTGTTGAGGAAGTTGTCGGAGGTGAATTATGAAATAGAGGCTCCTGGGACCAAACGGAAGTGCAGAATATTCCATATAAATAGGTTAAAACTCTATACTTCTAATAGACATGATCCTCTCGCTATTGTTTATGAGCCTGTGGTTGAAAGTATGGATTTACCTTCAGAGGATTTGGAGGATTTGATTTGTCAGGTGTCTTCTGATGCTCTTTTTGATAATATTCAAAATTTTGAAGTTTTGAAGGAAGGGCTGGGGCATCTGGAGATTGCTCAAAGGAGGGATGTAATTAATTTAATTTCTTCTTTTCCAGATTTATTTCGGAATTCTCCAGGTCGAACTAATTTTCTTGAGCATGATGTAGACGTGGGTAAAGCTTCTCCTGTGAAACAGAGTCCTTATCGGCTGAATCCCATTAAGAGGGATATAGTTGATAAGGAGATTAAATATATGCTGGAACACGATCTCATCCAACCTTCCGTTAGTCCATGGAGCTCCCCGGTAGTCCTGGTTAAGAAGTCCGACGGAAAGTTCCGTATGTGTGTGGACTACCGTAAGGTTAACACACATACTAAGAATGACTCTTTTCCTTTGCCTCGGATAGATGACTGTCTCGATCACATAGGGGCTGCTAAGTTCATTACGAAATTGGATTTATTGAAAGGGTATTGGCAGGTTCCCTTGTCTGATCGAGCAAGAGAGATCTCTGCATTTGTAACTCCCTTTGGGCTTTACGAGTGTAAAGTAATGCCCTTTGGGATGAAAAATGCCGCGTGTACTTTCCAGAGGCTTATGAATAGGGTCATTTGTGGTTTAAAGGGAACTGAAATTTATATCGATGACTTGGTTGTATATAGTGATGATTGGAGTACGCACATGGCGAGATTGCGTAAGGTATTTAAGGCCCTTAAATTTGCAGGTTTGGTTATTAACCCTGGATAGGTACGCTCCTCGGACACCCCTTTAAGGGTATACTCGGACGCGAACGACCCCGACGGCAAAAAAAATTCTTGAAAAATCAGTTTTTGCAGTAACCTCCTTTTTTCTTTTGCCAAAAAAAACTTCAATGAATGCTTAAAACACCTGTAAAGATAAATACTACTCATCTGCGGAAAAACTATTTATTATAAATATTTTAAAAAATTAAGTAGAAAAAAAAAGACCTGACATAAAAATTCATAAAAAAAAAGTTTATACATATATACACAAATCCTTTTAGGAATTGATTCTTGAATGTTTAGGACACATCTTGATGTATTTTGGATGAAGTCAGACCCATGGAGGTGAAGATCTGAAATGAGAAAAAAAGGGTAACTTTTTTTTGCCAAAAAAATTTGTCCAAATTTCATGAATTTTTGTGGGTACCCAAATGAAATAGGAAGTGGCTAATTTTTTTAGGGAATAAACATATGTTATCCTAAACTAGAAATATGTAAAAAAATCTTCATTATTTTGTAAATTACATTTATATCAGGGGCCATATCTAAAGGTAATTTTTTGAGTACTTAGAAATTTCATAAAAAAATACATATATTTAATATATAATATGATATTTATGCAGGTAAAAATATACCAAAATATCACAAATTCTATAGGGAACAAGAATATATATAGATAGGGCAGCTTACGCTTCGGATATGTCCACAAAATGGCCGCCAACCACACTGACTCAGACTCCCTAATCTGCCACTGGAAATGTAGGAAGGGTATGTCAATTTCAAGGTGTTATTTACTAATCTAATTATTATTGGATATGCATAAAAATTGTATGGTGGGTTGCTGGATAATTGTCGATTATTTTACGACTATAAAATTAAAATTCTGACCCAAAAAAATTTTTTTGAAGGGAAATAAAATCGAAAAAAAAAATGTAAAACAATATTTTAGCTAAAAAAATTTGATGATATTCAATAAAAAAAAAGTAAACAAACTTTTCCGACAAATAAACATCTAGAGGAATCATTACTCTGTGATAGTTCCTTAGTACGTAGTAATTTTGAAAGAATTGGGAAAAAACGAAAAAATGGCAATCACCGGAAAATCGAACACATACCTATATATACGCCATATCTGGCTAAAAAAAAGATAGGCATGGGTAGCCAGATCATCTAGAAACACTTTCCAACACTATAAAAATATAAGTTTTGCGACACTACTTGCCAATTCCTTACGGTAACATGACTAAGCAAAAAAATGCAAAACAAATAAAAAGGGGCACTCGCGGAAAAATGGCTAACATTCTAATATACGGCATTTCAGAACAAAAAAATTCAGCCACGTGCTAGGCAAACCATCAAGGCACATTTTCCGACAAATAAACATCTAAATGAATAATTACTCTGTGATAGTTCCTTAGTACGTAGTAATTTTGAAAGAAATGGGAAAAAACGAAAAAATGGCAATCACAGGAAAATCGAACACATACCTATATATACGCCATATCTGGCTAAAAAAAGAAGATAGGCATGGGTAGCCAGATCATCTAGAAACACTTTCCAACACTATAAAATTATAAGTTTTGCGACACTACTTGCCAATTCCTTACGGTAACATGACTAAGCAAAAAAATGCAAAACAAATAAAAAGGGGCACTCGTGGAAAAATGGCCATTCTAATATACGGCATTTCAGAAAAAAAAAATTTCAGCCACGTGCTAGGCAAACCATCAAGGCATATTTTCCGACAAATAAACATATAAAGGAAATATTACTCTGTGATAGTTCCTTAGTACGTAGTAATTTTGAAAGAAATGGGAAAAAACGAAAAAATGGCAATCACCGGAAAATCGAACACATACTTATATATACGCCATATCTGGCTAAAAAAAAAAATAGGCATGGGTAGCCAGATCATCTAGAAACACTTTCCAACACTATAAAAATATAAGTTTTGCGACACTACTTGCCAATTCCTTACGGTAACATGACTAAGCAAAAAAATGCAAAACAAATAAAAAGGGGCACTCGCGGAAAAATGCCCAACATTCTAATATACGGCATCTCAGATAAAAAAAAAAGACATGCACGTGTTAGCCCAACCATCAAGGCACACTTTCTAACACATAAACATGAAAAAAAAATCAATAATATACGGCAATTCCTTACTACGTAGTAAATTTTTACAAATATTGAAAAAAAACAGAAATTGGCAACCGCAGTTAAATACCCAATATACCAATAACTACGTCGTATCTGACAAAAACAAAATCACGCATGGGTAGCCAGATAATCTAGACACACTTTCCAACATTAAAAAAGCAAAAGTTTTACGACACTATTTCGCAATATCTTACGGAAAAATGACTTGGCAAAAAAATGAAAAAAAATGAAAAAGGGACACTCGCGGTAAAATGCCCGACATTCTAATATACGACATCTCAGATAAAAAAAAAAGACATGCACGTGTTAGCCCAACCATCAAGGCACACTTTCTAACACATAAACATGAAAAAAAAATGAATAATATACGGCAATTCCTTACTACGTAGTAATTTTTACAAATATTGAAAAAAAAACAGAAATTGGTAACCGCAGTTAAATACCCAATATACCAATAACTACGTCGTATCTGACAAAAACAAAGTCATGCATGGGTAGCCAGATCATCTAGACACACTTTCCAACACTAAACAAGCAAAAGTTTTACGACACTATTTGGCAATATCTTACGGAAAAATGACTTGGCAAAAAAATGAAAAAAAATGAAAAAGGGGCACTCGCGGTAAAATGGTCCTCGTGGTGATGAACGACATTTTAACTAAAAAAAAAAACATGCACATGGTAGCCAAACAATCCACCAAGACTTTCCACAACCGATAACCTATACAAGTTGCACCATTCTATGACAATTTCATAATACGTAATAACTTTGATAATTATGCAAACTACCTTAGAAGGGTAAACTCGGACGCGAACGACCCCGACGCGTCTCAGAAATCGGGGAAGGAGTACAGCTACAGCAATGCACATCTGGACACTACTAGAGCGTGTAGGGGAGACACCTCCTGCAGGTCGATCACCCACAAATTCAGTCACGGGGGTGAGTCACGTGAGAAAAACCTGTTTTTTTTTGACGCTCGGGGTCGCAAACGACCCATCGTACCTATCCAGGGTTAATTTAGCAAAATGTAAATTTGGTAAGGCAAAAGTTTGTTATTTGGGTCACGAGGTTAGTTTGGGTCAGGTGGCACCCAAACAAGCCAACCTTGAGGCTTTCATGCATTTAAAGAGGCCGTGCAATGTCAGAGAAGTTCGGCGAGTGCTGGGCATGACTGGTTATTATCGCAGATTCGTGCAAAATTTCTCGGACATTGCTCAGCCACTTACCAAGTTGTTGGAGAAAGGGCAGAAGTTTATGTGGTCTCCTCAGTGTGAGGAAGCACTTATTAAACTTAAGATGGTATTAGTATCTAATCCAATATTGACTTCTCCTAATTTCCAGAGACCTTTTATTATTGCAGTGGATGCCAGTGACATAGGTATTGGGGGTGTCCTTTTTCAAAGGAACGATATAGGAGAGGTTCATCCTGTATCGTATTATAGCCGAAAGCTACTGGCCGCCGAGAGAAAATATTCCACCATTGAAAAGGAGGCCCTCGCCTTGGTGCGTACTCTTGTGCATTTTAAGCCTTATGTAACAAATTTTTGTTATCCCATAGAAGTATGGACAGATCACAATCCACTGGTTTTCATCGAGCACATGAAAGGCGCCAACCAGAGAATTTTACGTTGGGCTCTGCAATTGCAAGAATTCTCGCTTGTGATTAAACACGTTAAAGGATCGGAGAATCGAATTCCCGATGCCCTTTCAAGGATATAGATTTGATCACGACTTGGCCCCCCTCCCCTCGCCCTTCTCGTCTCTTCAATTGGTTTGCGTTATTCTTAGAGATGTAAGGATGAGTATGAGTGTGTTTTTCGCTGGGAGTTTGGTTTGTTAGTCATTAGGTTTTCTTAGTGAGGTATTTTATAATTTGTCTGTTTTCTTTTGAACCAAAGTAAAGCCTGTAGTGACCAAAGTGTGGGCGGTCATACTGTGGTAGTGTCTGTTATGTGTAAACTCAATGTTATTGGCTGAATTTGAGACAGTCAGTGTCTGGTGGTTAATATTTTGTGCTAATTTGACCTTATGGTTTATTTTTCATTTATGTTTTCTCTATTGTTTAGGCTGGTAAATTTTCTTTGTGACAATTTAGTTTTTAAAATTCATTGGTTGTAGTGTTGTTCATGAGAATTCTTATTTCAGGTTTCACCCTGAGACTTTACTTTGTCTTAAGAGTGATGTGTTAATCATTTTCTCTTTACAGGTTTCATGTTTTGTATAAAAAAAAAAATTTATTGGAATTTTTTGTTTTGTTTTTGGGGAGGAAGGTATTAGAAAGTCTAGATAAGCCTTGTTTTTCTAGGTTTAATTACTAGTTTTTAAGAATCATTTTGTGGCAGAATAGCCTTTGTTTTGTATGAGAATTTGTTTGTTATTTTTGAAATTTAAGTGTTTAAGTGTAAAGTGCTTAATTTAACAATTCTCAGTGTGGTTAGGCGCCTCCTCCCCGGTTGTTTATATTATCGAACTATCGTTTTAACGATTGTTTTTTTTTTTACATACGAGTGTTTATGAACGCGACTTGATGTCTGGACGTTGGTGCTCGGACAGAATTCAGTTCGGGCTTGAGCACTCCCCTGATAATATACCTTGAGCAGCATAGTGATTTGGACTCTGCATGACGATTGTTTGGCAACTTATTTGGACGATTCTTTGGATTACGCTTTTGATCCTTACATTGATCTGTTGTCTGCAGGTGCTCTTGTCACCTGCGACTCGAGCCAGGTCTGCCTTTCCCTGACGAGGAGGACTTCCCAGGGAATTGGTGCACTAACGTCTCCAATCAGCTGCTGTGGTTTTGGGAGCTTGAAAGCTCGTGAGGTGGCCAGTAGGGAGGCTGACGCCAGGTAAGACATAGAGTGTCTGATTTTTGTTTGGGATTGCTTGCCCTTTATGGTTATGCCCTGGCGTTCAGGACCTGCCCTGATAGCTGTTATGACCAGTGAATGACGGCCCTAGTGTTGTCTCCTCTGATTCATCCACTGAATTGAGGAGAACTATTTACATCCTTTGCATCATTTGATCTTTTATATATTGTCATATTTAAGACGTGACTACATGATATCTTCCAGTATGTCTATTATAGACAAGGTTTTGTGTTCATTAGTTTTGTGTTTATAGGTAGGATTTATGATGGTTTTTCTTGTTTTATTTACTCCGTCTTCCTTCTTTCTTGTAATTAGTATTAGGGTTATTTTTTGTTCTGGCCAGCCAAATTGTTGGATCCAAGTTTATAATTGATATTTCTCTTGTCTTTGTTAGGACTTAGCTTCTTAGTTTTAGGGAATCCAGTGTGATTCAAAGGACCGTTATTTGTCCTTCCTTGTTATTAAATAATGTTATTTGTAGTTTTAACAAGGTTGATCTAAATTTTGTTATTGTTAAGTATTAAATATTGTTAAGTTTTCTTGAGTGTTTGTTTCCGCTGACCTTTAGCACTGAGTTACATTTATTACTGACAACAATTATAATAAGAACTCTTATAATAACCCTAAGGGTTATAACATACATCATCATAATCAGAAAGAGAAGGAGAATGGAAGGGAGGAGAAGGAGAAAAAGGAGGAGGATGGAATGGAGAAGCAGGAGAAGGAAAGTGAAAAGAAGGAGAAGAAGAAGAAGAAGAAAAAGAAAATCGGAAGGCTTGAAAAAGAGCTTCTACATCATCATAATCAGAAAGAGAAGGAGAATGGAAGGGAGGAGAAGGAGAAGGAGGAAGGGGATGGAATGGCTAAGCAGGAGAAAGAAAGTGAAAAGGAGGAAAAGAAGAGGAAGAAGAAAAAGAGAATCGAAAGACTTAAAAAGGAGCTTCTACATCATCATAATCAGAAAAATGAGAATAGAAGGGAGGAGAAGGAGAAGAAGGAGGAGGATGGAATGGAGAAGCAAGAGAAGGAAAGTGTGAAGGAGGAGAAGAAGGAGAAGAAAAAAAAGAAAATCGAAAGGCTTGAAAAAGAGCTTCTACATCATCATAATCAGAAAGAGAAGGAGAATGGAAGGGAGGAGAAGGAGAAGGAGGAGGAAGATGGAATGGAGAAGCAGGAGAAGGAAAATGAAAAGGAGGGGAAGAAGAAGAAGAAAAAAAAGAAAATCGAAAGGCTTGAAAAAGAGCTTCTACATCATCATAATCAGAAAGAGAAGGAGAATGGAAGGAAGTAGAAGGAGAACAAGGAGGAGGATGGAATGGAGAAGCAGGAGAAGGAAAGTGAAAAGAAGGAGAAGAAGAAGAAGAAGAAAAAGAAAATCGGAAGGCTTGAAAAAGAGCTTCTACATCATCATAATCAGAAAGAGAAGGGGAATGGAAGGAAGTAGAAGGAGAACAAAGAGGAGGATGGAATGGAGAAGCAGGAGAAGGAAAGTGAAAAGAAGGAGAAGAAGAAGAAGAAGAAAAAGAAAATCGGAAGGCTTGAAAAAGAGCTTCTACATCATCATAATCAGAAAGAGAAGGAGAATGGAAGGGAGGAGAAGGAGAAGGAGGAAGGGGATGGAATGGCTAAGCAGGAGAAAGAAAGTGAAAAGGAGGAAAAGAAGAGGAAGAAGAAAAAGAGAATCGAAAGACTTAAAAAGGAGCTTCTACATCATCATAATCAGAAAAATGAGATTAGAAGGGTGGAGAAGGAGAAGAAGGAGGAGGATGGAATGGAGAAGCAAGAGAAGGAAAGTGTGAAGGAGGAGAAGAAGGAGAAGAAAAAAAAGAAAATCGAAAGGCTTGAAAAAGAGCTTCTACATCATCATAATCAGAAAGAGAAGGAGAATGGGAGGGAGGAGAAGGAGAAAGAGGAGGAGGATGGAATGGAGAAGCAGGAGAAGGAAAGTGAAAAGGAGGAGAAGAAGAAGAAGAAAAAAAAGAAAATCGAAAGGCTTGAAAAAGAGCTTCTACATCATCATAATCAGAAATAGAAGGAGAATGGAAGGAAGTAGAAGGAGAACAAGGAGGAGGATGGAATGGAGAAGCAGGAGAAGGAAAGTGAAAAGAAGGAGAAGAAGAAGAAGAAGAAAAAGAAAATCGGAAGGCTTGAAAAAGAGCTTCTACATCATCATAATCAGAAAGAGAAGGAGAATGGAAGGAAGTAGAAGGAGAACAAGGAGGAGGATGAAATGGAGAAGCAGGAGAAGGAAAGTGAAAAGAAGGAGAAGAAGAAGAAGAAGAAAAAGAAAATCGGAAGGCTTGAAAAAGAGCTTCTACATCATCATAATCAGAAAGAGAAGGAGAATGGAAGGAAGTAGAAGGAGAACAAAGAGGAGGATGGAATGGAGAAGCAAGAGAAGGAAAGTGAAAAGAAGGAGAAGAAGAAGAAGAAGAAAAAGAAAATCGGAAGGCTTGAAAAAGAGCTTCTACATCATCATAATCAGAAAGAGACGGAGAATGGAAGGAAGTAGAAGGAGAACAAAGAGGAGGATGGAATGGAGAAGCAAGAGAAGGAAAGTGAAAAGAAGGAGAAGAAGAAGAAGAAGAAAAAGAAAATCGGAAGGCTTGAAAAAGAGCTTCTACATCATCATAATCAGAAAGAGAAGGAGAATGGAAGGGAGGAGAAGGAGAAGAAGGAGGAGGATGGAATGGAGAAGCAGGAGAAGGAAAATGAAAAGGAGGGAAAGAAGAAGAAGAAGAAAAAGAAAATCGGAAGGCTTGAAAAAGAGCTTCTACATCATCATAATCAGAAAGAGAAGGAGAATGGAAGGGAGGAGAAGGAGAAGGAGGAAGATGGAATGGAGAAGCAGGAGAAGGAAAGTGAAAAGGAGGAGAAGAAGAAGAAAAAAAGAAAATCGAAAGGCTTGAAAAAGAGCTTCTACATCATCATAATCAGAAAGAGATGGAGAATGGAAGGGAGGAGAAGGAGAAGAAGGAGAAGGATGGAATGGAGAAGCAGGAGAAGGAAAGTGAAAAGGAGGGAAAGAAGAAGAAGAAGAAGAAAAAGAAAATCGGAAGGCTTGAAAAAGAGCTTCTACATCATCATAATCAGAAAGAGAAGGAGATTGGAAGGGAGGAGAAGGAGGAGGAAGGAATGGAGAAGCAGGAGAAGGAAAGTGAAAAGGAAGAGAAGAAGAATGAGAAGAAAAAGAAAATCGAAAGGCTTGAAAAGAGCTTCTACATCATCATAATCAGAAAGAAAAGGAGAATGGAAGGGAGGAGAAGGAGAAGAAGGAGGAGGATAGATTGGAGAAGCAAGAGAAGGAAAGTGTGAAGGAGGAGAAGAAGGAGAAGAAGAAAATGAAAATCGAAAGGTTTGAAAAAGAGCTTCTACATCATCATAATCAGAATGAGAAGGAGAATGGAAGGGAGGAGAAGGAGAAGAAGGAAGGGGATGGAATATAGAAGCAGGAGAAGGAAAGTGAAAAGGAGGAGAAGAAGAAGAAGAAGAAAAAGAAAATCGAAAGGCTTGAAAAAAAGCTTCTACATAATCATAATCAGAAAGAGAAGGAGAATGGAAGGGAGGAGAAGGAGAAGAAGGAGAAGGATGGAATGGAGAAGCAGAAGAAGGAAAGTGAAAAGGAGGAGAAGAAGAAGAAGAAGAAAAAGAAAATCGAAAGGCTTGAAAAAGAGCTTCTACATCATCATGATCAGAAAGAGAAGGAGAATGGAAGGGAAGAGAAGGAGAAGAAGGAAGGGGATGGAATATAGAAGCAGGAGAAGGAAAGTGAAAAGGAGGAGAAGAAGAAGAAGAAGAAAAAGAAAATCGAAAGGCTTAAAAAAGAGCTTCTACATAATCATAATCAGAAAAAGAAGGAGAATGGAAGGGAGGAGAAGGATAAAAAGGAGGAGGCTAGAATGGCTAAGCAGGAGAAAGAAAGTGAAAAGGAGGAAAAGAAGAGGAAGAAGAAAAAGAAAATCGAAAGACTTAAAAAGGAGCTTCTACATCATCATAATCAGAAAGAGAAAGAGAATGGAAGGGAGGAGAAGGAGAAGAAGGAGGAGGATGGAATGGAGAAGCAAGAGAAGGAAAGTGTGAAGGAGGAGAAGAAGGAGAAGAAGAAAATGAAAATCGAAAGGCTTGAAAAAGAGCTTCTACATCATCAAAATCAGAAAGAGAAGGAGAATGGAAGGGAGGAGAAGGAGAAGAAAGAGGAGGATGTATTGAAGAAGCAGGAGAAGGAAAGTGAAAAGGAGGAGAAGAAGAAGAAGAAGAAAAAGAAAATCGAAAGGCATGAAAAAGAGCTTCTACATCATCATAATCAGAAAGAGAAGGAGAATGGAAGGGAGGAGAAGGAGAAGAAGGGGGAGTATGGAATGGAGATGCAAGAGAAGGAAAGTGTGAAGGAGGAGAAGAAGGAGAAGAAGAAATTGAAAATCGAAAGGCTTGAAAAAGAGCTTCTACATCATCATAATCAAAAAGAGAAGGAGAATGGAAGGGAGGAGAAGAAGAAGGAAGGGGATGGAATATAGAAGCAGGAGAAGGAAAGTGAAAAGGAGGAGAAGAAGAAGAAGAAGAAAAAGAAAATCGAAAGGCTTGAAAAAGAGCTTCTACATCATCATAATCAGAAAGAGAAGGAGAATGGAAGGGAGGAAAAGGAGAAGAATGAGCAGGATGGAATGGAGAAGCAGGAGAAGGAAAGTGAAAAGGAGGGGAAGAAGAAGAAGAAGAAAAAGATAATCGAAAGGCTTGAAAAAGAGCTTCTACATCATCATAATCAGAAAGAGAAGGAGAATGGAATTGAGGAGAAGGAGAAGGAAGAGGATAGAATGGAGAAGCAGGAGAAGGAAAGAGAAAAGGAGGAGAAGAAGAAGAAGAAAAAAAAATCGAAAGGCTTGAAAAAGAGCTTCTACATCATCATAATCAGAAAGAGAAGGAGAAAGGAAGGGAGAAGGAGAAGAAGGAGAAGGATGGAATGGAGAAGCAGGAGAAGGAAAGTGAAAAGGAGGGAAAGAAGAAGAAGAAGAAAAAGATAATCGAAAGGCTTGAAAAAGAGCTTCTACATCATCATAATCAGAAAGAGAAGGAGAAAGGAAGGGAGAAGGAGAAGAAGGAGAAGGATGGAATGGAGAAGCAGGAGAAGGAAAGTGAAAAGGAGGGAAAGAAGAAGAAGAAGAAAAGAAAATCGAAAGGCTTGAAAAAGAGCTTCTACATCATCATAATCAGAAAGAGAAGGAGTATGGAAGGGAGGAAAAGGAGAAGAAGGAGCAGGATGGAATGGAGAAGCAGGAGAAGGAAAGTGAAAAGGAGGGGAAGAAGAAGAAGAAGAAAAAGATAATCGAAAGGCTTGAAAAAGAGCTTCTACATCATCATAATCAGAAAGAGAAGGAGAAAGGAAGGGAGAAGGAGAAGAAGGAGAAGGATGGAATGGAGAAGCAGGAGAAGGAAAGTGAAAAGGAGGGAAAGAAGAAGAAGAAGAAAAAGATAATCGAAAGGCTTGAAAAAGAGCTTCTACATCATCATAATCAGAAAGAGAAGGAGAAAGGAAGGGAGAAGGAGAAGAAGGAGAAGGATGGAATGGAGAAGCAGGAGAAGGAAAGTGAAAAGGAGGGAAAGAAGAAGAAGAAGAAAAGAAAATCGAAAGGCTTGAAAAAGAGCTTCTACATCATCATAATCAGAAAGAGAAGGAGAATGGAAGGGAGAAGGAGAAGAAGGAGAAGAATGGAATGGAAAAGCAGGAGAAGGAAAGTGAAAAGGAAGGGAAGAAGAAGAAGAAGAAAAAGAAAATCGAAAGGCTTGAAAACGAGCTTCTACATCATCATAATCAGAAAGAGAAGGAGTATGGAAGAGAGGAGAAAGGAGAAGAAGGAGCAGGATGGAATGGAGAAGCAGGAGAAGGAAAGTGAAAAGGAGGGGAAGAAGAAGAAGAAGAAGAAGAAAATGAAAATCGAAAGGCTTGAAAAAGAGCTTCCACATCATCATAATCAGAAAGAGAAGGAGAATGGAAGGGAGGAGAAGGAGAAGAAGGAGGATAGAATGGAGAAGCAGGAAAAGGAAAGAGAAAAGGAGGAGAAGAAGAAGAAGAAAAGAAAATCGAAAGGCTTGAAAAAGAGCTTCTACATCATCATAATCAGAAAGAGAAGGAGAATGGAAGGGAGGAGAAGGAGAAGAAGGAGGAGGATGGAATGGAGAAGCAAGAGAAAGAAAGTGAGAAGGAGGAGAAGAAGAAGAAGAAGAAGAAGAAAATGAAAATCGAAAGGCTTGAAAAAGAGCTTCCACATCATCATAATCAGAAAGAGAAGGAGAATGGAAGGGAGGAGAAGGAGAAGAAGGAGGATAGAATGGAGAAGCAGGAAAAGGAAAGAGAAAAGGAGGAGAAGAAGAAGAAGAATAGAAAATCGAAAGACTTGAAAAAGAGCTTCTACATCATCATAATCAGAAAGAGAAGGAGAATGGAAGGGAGGAGAAGGAGAAGAAGGAGGAGGATGGAATGGAGAAGCAGGAGAAGGAAAGTGAAAAGGAGGAGAAGAAGAAGAAGAAGAAAAAGAAAATCGAAAGGCTTGAAAAAGAGCTTCTACATCATCATAATCAGAAAGAGAAGGAGAATGGAAGGGAGGAGAAGGAGAAGAAGGAGAGGATGGAATGGAGAAGCAGGAGAAGGAAAGTGAAAAGGAGGGAAAGAAGAAGAAGAAGAAAAAGAAAATCGAAAGGCTTGAAAAAGAGCTTCTACATCATCATAATCAGAAAGAGAAGGAGAATGGAAGGGAGAAGGAGAAAAAGGAAGGATGGAATGGAGAAGCACAGAAGGAAAGTGAAAAGGAGGAGAAGAAGAAGAAGAAGAAAAAGAAAATCGAAAGGCTTAAAAAGCTTCTACATCATCATAATCAGAAAGAGAAGGAGAATGGAAGAGGAGAAGGAGAAGAAGGAGGATAGGAATGGAGAAGCAGGAAAAAGGAAAGTGAAAAGGAGGAGAAGAAGAAGAAGAAAAAAGAAAATCGAAAGGCTTGAAAAAGAGCTTCTACATCATCATAATCAGAAAGAGAAGGAGAATGGAAGGGAGGAGAAGGAGAAGAAGAGGAGGATGGAATGGAGAAGCAGGAGAAGGAAAGTGAAAGGAGGAGAAGAAGAAGAAGAAGAAGAAGAAAATGAAAATCGAAAGCTTGAAAAAGAGCTTCTACATCATCATAATCAGAAAGAGAAGGAGAATGGAAGGGAGGAGAAGGAGAAGAAGGAGGAGGAGGATGGAATGGAGAAGCAGGAGAAGGAAAGTGAAAAGGAGGTGAAGAAGAAGAAGAAGAAGAAAAAGAGAATCGAAAGGCTTGAAAAAGCTTCTACATCATCATAATCAGAAAGAGAAGGAGAATGGAAGGGAGAAGGAGAAGAAGGAGGAGGATGGAATGGAGAAGTAGGAGAAGGAAAGTGAAAAAGAGGAAGAAGAAGAAGAAGAAAAAGAAAATCGAAAGGCTTGAAAAAGAGCTTCTACATCATCATAATCAGAAAGAGAAGGAGAATGGAAGGGAGGAGAAGGAGAAGAAGGAGGAGGATGGAATGGAGAAGCAAGAGAAGGAAAGTGTGAAGGAGGAAAAGAAGAAGAAGAAGAAAATGAAAATCGATATGCTTGAAAAAGAGCTTCTACATCATCATAATCAGAAAGAGAAGGAGAATGGAAGGGAGGAGAAGGAGAAGAAGGAAGGGGATGGAATAGAAGCAGAAGAAGGAAAGTGAAAAGGAGGAGAAGAAGAAGAAGAAGAAAAAGAAAATCGAAAGGCTTGAAAAAGAGCTTCTACATCATCATAATCAGAAAGAGAAGGAGAATGGAAGGGAGGAGAAGGAGAAGAAGGAGGAGGATGGAATGGAGAATTAGGAGAAGGAAAGTGAAAAGGAGGTGAAGAAGAAGAAGAAGAAGAAAAAGAAAATCGAAAGCTTGAAAAAGAGCTTCTACATCATCATAATCAGAAAGAGAAGGAGAATGGAAGGGAGGAGAAGGAGAAGAAGGAGGAGGATGGAATGGAGAAGCAGGAGAAGGAAAGTGAAAAGGAGGAGAAGAAGAAGAAGAAGAAAAAGAAAATCGAAAGGCTTGAAAAAGAGCTTCTACATCATCATAATCAGAAAGAGAAGGAGAATGGAAGGGAGGAGAAGGAGAAGAAGGAGGAGGATGGAATGGAGAAGCAAGAGAAGGAAAGTGAAAAGGAGGAGAAGAAGAGAAGAAGAAAAAGAAAATCGAAAGGCTTGAAAAAGAGCTTCTACATCATCATAATCAGAAAGAGAAGGAGAATGGAAGGGAGGAGAAGGAGAAGAAGGAGGAGGATGGAATATAGAAGCAGAAGAAGGAAAGTGAAAAGGAGGAGAAGAAGAAGAAGAAGAAAAAGAAAATCGAAAGGCTTGAAAAAGAGCTTCTACATCATCATAATCAGAAAGAGAAGGAGAATGGAAGGGAGGAGAAGGAGAAGAAGGAGGAGGATGGAATATAGAAGCAGAAGAAGGAAAGTGAAAAGGAGGAGAAGAAGAAGAAGAAGAAAAAGAAAATCGAAAGGCTTGAAAAAGAGCTTCTACATCATCATAATCAGAAAGAGAAGGAGAATGGAAGGGAGGAGAAGGAGAAGAAGGAGGAGGATGGAATGGAGAAGCAGGAGAAGGAAAGTGAAAAGGAGGAGAAGAAGAAAGAAGAAAAAGAAAATCGAAAGGCTTGAAAAAGAGCTTCTACATCATCATAATCAGAAAGAGAAGGAGAATGGAAGGGAGGAGAAGGAGAAGAAGGAGGAGGATGGAATGGAGAAGCAGAAGAAGGAAAGTGAAAAGGAGGAAGAAGAAGAAGAAGAAGAAAAAGAAAATCGAAATGCTTGAAAAAGAGCTTCTACATCATCATAATCAGAAAGAGAAGGAGAATGGAAGGGAGGAGAAGGAGAAGAAGGAGCAGGATGGAATGGAGAAGCAGGAGAAGGAAAGTGAAAAGGAGGAGAAGAAGAAGAAGAAGAAAAAGAAAATCGAAAGGCTTGAAAAAGAGCTTCTACATCATCATAATCAGAAAGAGAAGGAGAATGGAAGGGAGGAGAAGGAGAAGAAGGAGGAGGATGGAATGGAGAAGCAGAGAAGGAAAGTGAAAAGGAGGAGAAGAAGAAGAAGAAGAAAAAGAAAATCGAAAGGCTTGAAAAAGAGCTTCTACATCATCATAATCAGAAAGAGAAGGAGAATGGAAGGGAGGAGAAGGAGAAAAGGAGGAGGATGGAATGGAGAAGCAGAAGAAGGAAAGTGAAAAGGAGGAGAAGAAGAAGAAGAAAAAGAAAATCGAAAGGCTTGAAAAAGAGCTTCTACATCATCATAATCAGAAAGAGAAGGAGAATGGAAGGGAGGAGAAGGAGAAGAAGGAGGAGGATGGAATGGAGAAGCAGAAGAAGGAAAGTGAAAAGGAGGAGAAGAAGAAGAAGAAGAAAAAGAAAATCGAAAGGCTTGAAAAAGAGCTTCTACATCATCATAATCAGAAAGAGAAGGAGAATGGAAGGGAGGAGAAGGAGAAGAAGGAGGAGGATGGAATGGAGAAGCAGGAGAAGGAAAGTAAAAGGAGGAGAAGAAGAAGAAGAAGAAAAAGAAAATCGAAAGGCTTGAAAAAGAGCTTCTACATCATCATAATCAGAAAGAGAAGGAGAATGGAAGGGAGGAGAAGGAGAAGAAGGAGGAGGATGGAATGGAGAAGCAGGAGAAGGAAAGTGAAAAGGAGGAGAAGAATAAGAAGAAGAAAAAGAAAATCGAAAGACTTGAAAAAAAGCTTCTACATCATCATAATCAGAGAGAGAAGGAGAATGGAAGGGAGGAGAAGGAGAAGAAGGAGGAGGATGGAATGGAGAAGCAAGAGAAGGAAAGTGTGAAGGAGGAAAAGAAGAAGAAGAAGAAAATGAAAATCGATAGGCTTGAAAAAGAGCTTCTACATCATCATAATCAGAAAGAGAAGGAGAATGGAAGGAGGAGAAGGAGAAGAAGGAGGAGGATGGAATGGAGAAGCAGGAGAAGGAAAGTGAAAAGGAGGAGAAGAAGAAGAAGAAAAAAAGAAAATCGAAAGGCTTGAAAAAGAGCTTCTACATCATCATAATCAGAAAGAGAAGGAGAATGGAAGGGAGGAGAAGGAGAAGAAGGAGGAGGATGGAATGGAGAAGCAGAAGAAGGAAAGTGAAAAGGAGGAGAAGAAGAAGAAGAAGAAAAAGAAAATCGAAAGGCTTGAAAAAGAGCTTCTACATCATCATAATCAGAAAGAGAAGGAGAATGGAAGGGAGGAGAAGGAGAAGAAGGAGGAGGATGGAATGGAGAAGCAGAAGAAGGAAAGTGAAAAGGAGGAGAAGAAGAAGAAGAAGAAAAAGAAAATCGAAAGGCTTGAAAAAGAGCTTCTACATCATCATAATCAGAAAGAGAAGGAGAATGGAAGGGAGGAGAAGGAGAAAAGGGAGGAGGATGGAATGGCGAAGCAGGAGAAGGAAAGTGAAAAGGAGGAGAAGAAGAAGAAGAAAAAGAAAATCAAAAGGCTTCAAAAAGAGCTTCTACCTCATCATAATCAGAGAGAAAAGGAGAATGGAAGGGAGGAGAAGGTGAAGAAGGAGGAGGATGGAATGGAGAAGCAGAAGAAGGAAAGTGAAAAGGAGGAGAAGAAGAAGAAGAAGAAAAAGAAAATCGAAAGGCTTGAAAAAGAGCTTCTACATCATCATAATCAGAAAGAGAAGGAGAATAGAAGGGAGGAAAAGGAGAAGAAGGAGGAGGATGGAATGGAGAAGCAGGAGAAAGAAAGTTAAAAGGAGGAGAAGAAGAAGAAGAAGAAAAAGAAAATCGAAAGGCTTGAAAAAGAGCTTCTATATCATCATAATCAGAAAGAGAAAGAGAATGGAAGGGAGGAGAAGGAGAAGAAGGAAGAGGATGGAATGGAGAAGCAGAAGAAGGAAAGTTAAAAGGAGGAGAAGAATAAGAAGAAGAAAAAGAAAATCGAAAGGCTTGAAAAAGAGCTTCTACATTATCATAATCAGAACGAGAAGGAGAATGGAAGGGAGGCGAAGGAGAAAAAGGAGGAGGATGGAATGGAGAAGCACAAGAAGGAAAGTGAAAAGGAGGAGAAGAAGAGGAAGAAGAAAAAGAAAATCGAAAGACTTAAAAAGGAGCTTCTACATCTTCATAATCAGAAAGAGAAGGAGAATGGAAGGGAGGTGAAGGAGAAGAAGGAAGAGGATGGAATGGAGAAACAAAAGAAGGAAAGTGAAAAGGAGGAGAAGAAGAAGAAGGAGAAAAAGAAAATCGAAAGGCTTGAAAAATAGCTTCTAACTCATCATAATCAGAAAAAAAAGGAGAATGGAAGGGAGGAGAAGGTGAAGAAGGAGGAGGATGGAATGGAGAAGCAGGAGAAGGAAAGTGAAAAGGAGGAGAAGAAGAAGAAGAAGAAAAAGAAAATCGAAAGTCTTGAAAAAGAGCTTCTACATCATCATAATCAGAAAGAGAAGGAGAATGGAAGGGAGGAGAAGGAGAAGAAGGAGGAGGTGGAATGGCAAAGCAGGAGAAGGAAAGTGAAAAGGAGGAGAAGAAGAAGAAGAAGAAAAAGAAAATCGAAAGGCTTGAAAAAGAGCTTCTACATCATCATAATCAGAAAGAGAAGGAGAATGGAAGGGAGGAGAAGGAGAAGAAGGAGGAGGATGGAATGGAGAAGCAGAGAAGGAAAGTGAAAAGGAGGAAGAAGAAGAAGAAGAAAAAGAAAATCGAAAGGCTTGAAAAAGAGCTTCTACATCATCATAATCAGAAAGAGAAGGAGAATGGAAGGGAGGAGAAGGAGAAGAAGGAGGAGGATGGAATGGAGAAGCAGGAGAAGGAAAGTGAAAAGGAGGGGAAGAAGAAGAAGAAGAAAAAGAAAATCGAAAGGCTTGAAAAAGAGCTTCTACATCATCATAATCAGAAAGAGAAGGAGAATGGAAGGGAGGAGAAGGAGAAGAAGGAGGAGGATGGAATGGAGAAACAGAAGAAGGAAAGTGAAAAGGAGGAGAAGAAGAAGAAGAAGAAAAAGAAAATCGAAAGGCTTGAAAAAGAGCTTCTACATCATCATAATCAGAAAGAGAAGGAGAATGGAAGGGAGGAGAAGGAGAAGAAGGAGGAGGATGGAATGGAGAAGTAGGAGAAGGAAAGTGAAAAAGAGGTGAAGAAGAAGAAGAAGAAAAAGAAAATCGAAAGACTTGAAAAAAAGCTTCTACATCATCATAATCAGAAAGAGAAGGAGAATGGAAGGG
Organism: Palaemon carinicauda; assembly: GCF_036898095.1. Lineage (NCBI taxonomy): Eukaryota > Metazoa > Arthropoda > Malacostraca > Decapoda > Palaemonidae > Palaemon > Palaemon carinicauda. The sequence continues at coordinate 46,420,034 of NC_090758.1, forward strand.
AGGAGAAGGAGAAGAAGGAGGAGGATGGAATGGAGAAGCAGAGAAGGAAAGTGAAAAGGAGGAAAGAAGAAGAAGAAGAAAATGAAAATCGAAAGGCTTGAAAAAGAGCTTCTACATCATCATAATCAGAAAGAGAAGGAGAATGGAAGGGAGGAGAAGGAGAAAAGGAGGAGGATGGAATGGCGAAGCAGGAGAAGGAAAGTGAAAAGGAGGAGAAGAAGAAGAAGAAAAAGAAAATCGAAAGGCTTGAAAAAGAGCTTCTACCTCATCATAATCAGAGAGAAAAGGAGAATGGAAGGGAGGAGAAGGTGAAGAAGGAGGAGGATGGAATGGAGAAGCAGAAGAAGGAAAGTGAAAAGGAGGAGAAGAAGAAGAAGAAGAAAAAGAAAATCGAAAGGCTTGAAAAAGAGCTTCTACATCATCATAATCAGAAAGAGAAGGAGAATGGAAGGGAGGAGAAGGAGAAGAAGGAAGGGGATGGAATATAGAAGCAGAAGAAGGAAAGTGAAAAGGAGGAGAAGAAGAAGAAAAAGAAAAAGAAAATCGAAAGGCTTGAAAAAGAGCTTCTACATCATCATAATCAGAAAGAGAAGGAGAATGGAAGGGAGGAGAAGGAGAAGAAGGAGGAGGATGGAATGGAGAAGCAGAGAAGGAAAGTGAAAAGGAGGAGAAGAAGAAGAAGAAAAAGAAAATCGAAAGGCTTGAAAAAGAGCTTCTACATCATCATAATCAGAAAGAGAAGGAGAATGGAAGGGAGGAGAAGGTGAAGAAGGAGGAGGATGGAATGGAGAAGCAGAAGAAGGAAAGTGAAAAGGAGGAGAAGAAGAAGAAGAAGAAAAAGAAAATCGAAAGGCTTGAAAAAGAGCTTCTACATCATCATAATCAGAAAGAGAAGGAGAATGGAAGGGAGGAAAGGAGAAGAAGGAGGAGGATGGAATGGAGAAGCAGGAGAAGGAAAGTGAAAAGGAGGAGAAGAAGAAGAAGAAGAAAAAGAAAATCGAAAGGCTTGAAAAAGAGCTTCTACATCATCATAATCAGAAAGAGAAGGAGAATGGAAGGGAGGAGAAGGAGAAGAAGGAAGAGGATGGAATGGAGAAGCAGAAGAAGGAAAGTTAAAAGGAGGAGAAGAAGAAGAAGAAGAAAAAGAAAATCGAAAGGCTTGAAAAAGAGCTTCTACATCATCATAATCAGAAAGAGAAGGAGAATGGAAGGGAGGAGAAGGAGAAAAGGAGGAGGATGGAATGGAGAAGCACAAGAAGGAAAGTGAAAAGGAGGAGAAGAAGAAGAAGAAAAAGAAAATCGAAAGACTTAAAAAGAGCTTCTACATCATCATAATCAGAAAGAGAAGGAGAATGGAAGGGAGGTGAAGGAGAAGAAGGAGGAGGATGGAATGGAGAAGCAAAAGAAGGAAAGTGAAAAGGAGGAGAAGAAGAAGAAGAGAAAAAGAAAATCGAAAGGCTTGAAAAAGAGCTTCTAACTCATCATAATCAGAAAGAAAAAGGAGAATGGAAGGGAGGAGAAGGTGAAGAAGGAGGAGGATGGAATGGAGAAGCAGGAGAAGGAAAGTGAAAAGGAGGAGAAGAAGAAGAAGAAGAAAAAGAAAATCGAAAGGCTTGAAAAAGAGCTTCTACATCATCATAATCAGAAAGAGAAGGAGAATGGAAGGGAGGAGAAGGAGAAGAAAGGAGGAGGAATGGAGAAGCATTAGAAGGAAAGTGAAAAGGAGGAGAGAAGAATAAGAAGAAAAAAAAGAGAATCGAAAGGCTTGAAAAAGAGCTTCTACATCATCATAATCAGAAAGAGAAGGAGAATGGAAGGGAGGAGAAGGAGAAGAAGGAGGAGGATGGAATGGAGAAACAAGAGAAGGAAAGTGAAAAGGAGGAGGAGAAGAAGAAGAAGAAAAAGAAAATCGAAGGCTTGAAAAAGAGCTTCTACATCATCATAATCAGAAAGAGAAGGAGAATGGAAGGGGTGAAGGAGAAGAAGGAGGAGGATGGAATGGAAGCAGGAGAAGGAAAGTGAAAAGGAGGAGAAAGAAGAAGAAAAAAAAAAAGAGAATCCAAAGGCTTGAAAAAGAGCTTCTACATCATCATAATCAGAAAGAGAAGGAGAATGGAAGGGAGGAGAAGGAGAAGAAGGAAGGAGGATGGAATGGAGAAGCAGAAGAAGGAAAGTGAAAAGGAGGAGAAGAAGAAGAAGAAGAAAATGAGAATCGAAAGGCTTGAAAAAGAGCTTCTACATCATCATAATCAGAAAGAGAAGGAGAATGGAAGGGAGGTGAAGGAGAAGAAGGAGGAGGATGGAATGGAGAAGAAGGAAAATATAAAGGGGGAAGAAGAAGAAGAAAAAAATGAGAATCGAAAGGCTTGAAAAAGAGCTTCTACATCATCATAATCAGAAAGAGAAGGAGAATGGAAGGGAGGAGAAGGAGAAGAAGGAGGAGGATGGAATGGAGAAGCAGGAGAAGGAAAGTGAAAAGGAGGAGAAGAAGAAGAAGAAAATGAGAATCGAAAGGCTTGAAAAAGAGCTTCTACATCATCATAATCAGAAAGAGAAGGAGAATGGAAGGGAGGAGAAGGAGAAGAAGGAGGAGGATGGAATGGAGAAGCAGAGAAGGAAAGTGAAAAGGAGGAGAAGAAGAAGAAGAAGAAAAAGAAAATCGAAAGGCTTGAAAAAGAGCTTCTACATCATCATAATCAGAAAGAGAAGGAGAATGGAAGGGGTGAAGGAGAAGAAGGAGGAGGATGGAATGGAGAAGCAGGAGAAGGAAAGTGAAAAGGAGGAGAAGAAGAAGAAGAAGAAAAAGAAAATCGAAAGGCTTGAAAAAGAGCTTCTACATCATCATAATCAGAAAGAGAAGGAGAATGGAAGGGAGGAGAAGGAGAAGAAGGAGAGGATGGAATGGAGAAGCAGAAGAAGGAAAGTGAAAAGGAGGAGAAGAAGAAGAAGAAGAAAAAGAAAATCGAAAGGCTTGAAAAAGAGCTTCTACATCATCATAATCAGAAAGAGAAGGAGAATGGAAGGGAGGAGAAGGAGAAGAAGGAGGAGGAGGATGGAATGGAGAAGCAGGAGAAGGAAAGTGAAAAGGAGGAGAAGAAGAAAAGAAGAAAAAGAGAATCGAAAGGCTTGAAAAAGAGCTTCTACATCATCATAATCAGAAAGAGAAGGAGAATGGAAGGGAGGTGAAGGAGAAGAAGGAGGAGGATGGAATGGAGAAGCAGAAGAAGGAAAGTGAAAAGGAGGAGAAGAAGAAGAAGAAGAAAATGAAAATCGAAAGGCTTGAAAAAGAGCTTCTACATCATCATAATCAGAAAGAGAAGGAGAATGGAAGGGAGGAGAAGGAGAAGAAGGAGGAGGATGGAATGGAGAAGCAGGAGAAGGAAAGTGAAAAGGAGGAGAAGAAGAAGAAGAAGAAAAAGAAAATCGAAAGGCTTGAAAAAGAGCTTCTACATCATCATAATCAGAAAGAGAAGGAGAATGGAAGGGAGGAGAAGGAGAAGAAGGAGGAGGATGGAATGGAGAAGCAGAGAAGGAAAGTGAAAAGGAGGAGAAGAAGAAGAAGAAGAAAAAGAAAATCGAAAGGCTTGAAAAAGAGCTTCTACATCATCATAATCAGAAAGAGAAGGAGAATGGAAGGGAGGAGAAGGAGAAGAAGGAGGAGGATGGAATGGAGAAGCAGAGAAGGAAAGTGAAAAGGAGGAGAAGAAGAAGAAGAAGAAAAGAAAATCGAAAGGCTTGAAAAAGAGCTTCTACATCATCATAATCAGAAAGAGAAGGAGAATGGAAGGGAGGAGAAGGAGAAGAAGGAGGAGGATGGAATGGAGAAGCAGGAGAAGGAAAGTGAAAAGGAGGAGAAGAAGAAGAAGAAGAAAAAGAAAATCGAAAGGCTTGAAAAAGAGCTTCTACATCATCATAATCAGAAAGAAAGGAGAATGGAAGGGAGGAGAAGGAGAAGAAGGAGGAGGATGGAATGGAGAAGCAGGAGAAGGAAAGTAAAAGGAGGAAAAGAAGTGAAGAAGAAGAAGAAGAAGAAAAAGAAAATCGAAAGGCTTGAAAAAGAGCTTCTACATCATCATAATCAGAAAGAGAAGGAGAATGGAAGGGAGGAGAAGGAGAAGAAGGAGGAGGATGGAATGGAGAAGCAGGAGAAGGAAAGTGAAAAGGAGGAGAAGAAGAAGAAGAAGAAAAAGAAAATCGAAAGACTTGAAAAAAAGCTTCTACATCATCATAATCAGAAAGAGAAGGAGAATGGAAGGGAGGAGAAGGAGAAGAAGGAGGAGGATGGAATGGAGAAGCAAGAGAAGGAAAGTGTGAAGGAGGAAAAGAAGAAGAAGAAGAAAATGAAAATCGAAGGCTTGAAAAAGAGCTTCTACATCATCATAATCAGAAAGAGAAGGAGAATGGAAGGGAGGAGAAGGAGAAGAAGGAGGAGGATGGAATGGAGAAGCAGGAGAAGGAAAGTGAAAAGGAGGAGAAGAAGAAGAAGAAGAAAAGAAAATCGAAAGGCTTGAAAAAGAGCTTCTACATCATCATAATCAGAAAGAGAAGGAGAATGGAAGGGAGGAGAAGGTGAAGAAGGAGGAGGATGGAATGGAGAAGCAGAGAAGGAAAGTGAAAAGGAGGAGAAGAAGAAGAAGAAGAAAAAGAAAATCGAAAGGCTTGAAAAAGAGCTTCTACATCATCATAATCAGAAAGAGAAGGAGAATGGAAGGGAGGAGAAGGAGAAGAAGGAAGGGGATGGAATGGAGAAGCAGAAGAAGGAAAGTGAAAAGGAGGAGAAGAAGAAGAAGAAGAAAATGAAAATCGAAAGGCTTGAAAAAGAGCTTCTACATCATCATAATCAGAAAGAGAAGGAGAATGGAAGGGAGGAGAAGGAGAAGAAGGAGGAGGATGGAATGGCGAAGCAGGAGAAGGAAAGTGAAAAGGAGGAGAAGAAGAAGAAGAAAAAGAAAATCGAAAGGCTTGAAAAAGAGCTTCTACCTCATCATAATCAGAAAGAGAAGGAGAATGGAAGGGAGGAGAAGGTGAAGAAGGAGGAGGATGGAATGGAGAAGCAGAAGAAGGAAAGTGAAAAGGAGGAGAAGAAGAAGAAGAAGAAAAAGAAAATCGAAAGGCTTGAAAAAGAGCTTCTACATCATCATAATCAGAAAGAGAAGGAGAATGGAAGGGAGGAAAAGGAGAAGAAGGAGGAGGATGGAATGGAGAAGCAGGAGAAGAAAGTGAAAAGGAGGAGAAGAAGAAGAAGAAGAAAAAGAAAATCGAAAGGCTTGAAAAAGAGCTTCTATATCATCATAATCAGAAAGAGAAGAGAATGGAAGGGAGGAGAAGGAGAAGAAGGAAGAGGATGGAATGGAGAAGCAGAAGAAGGAAAGTGAAAAGGAGGAGAAGAAGAAGAAGAAGAAAAAGAAAATCGAAAGGCTTGAAAAAGAGCTTCTACATTATCATAATCAGAAAGAGAAGGAGAATGGAAGGGAGGCGAAGGAGAAAAGGAGGAGGATGGAATGGAGAAGCACAAGAAGGAAAGTGAAAAGGAGGAGAAGAAGAAGAAGAAGAAAAAGAAAATCGAAAGGCTTGAAAAAGAGCTTCTACATCATCATAATCAGAAAGAGAAGGAGAATGGAAGGGAGGTGAAGGAGAAGAAGGAAGAGGATGGAATGGAGAAGCAAAGAAGGAAAGTGAAAAGGAGGAGAAGAAGAAGAAGAAGAAAAAGAAAATCGAAAGGCTTGAAAAAGAGCTTCTAATCATCATAATCAGAAAAAAGGAGAATGGAAGGGAGGAGAAGGTGAAGAAGGAGGAGGATGGAATGGAGAAGCAGGAGAAGGAAAGTGAAAAGGAGGAGAAGAAGAAGAAGAAGAAAAAGAAAATCGAAAGGCTTGAAAAAGAGCTTCTACATCATCATAATCAGAAAGAGAAGGAGAATGGAAGGGAGGAGAAGGAGAAGAAGGAGGATGGAATGGAAAGCAGAGAAGGAAAGTGAAAAGGAGGAGAAGAAGAAGAAGAAAAAAAAGAGAATCGAAAGGCTTGAAAAAGAGCTTCTACATCATCATAATCAGAAAGAGAAGGAGAATGGAAGGGAGGAGAAGGAGAAGAAGGAGGAGGATGGAATGGAGAAGCAGGAGAAGGAAAGTGAAAAGGAGGAGAGAAGAAGAAGAAGAAAAAGAAAATCGAAAGGCTTGAAAAAGAGCTTCTACATCATCATAATCAGAAAGAGAAGGAGAATGGAAGGGAGTGAAGGAGAAGAAGGAGGAGGATGGAATGGAGAAGCAGGAGAAGGAAAGTGAAAAGGAGGGAGAAGAAGAAGAAGAAAAAAAAAGAGAATCGAAAGGCTTGAAAAAGAGCTTCTACATCATCATAATCAGAAAGAGAAGGAGAATGGAAGGGAGGAGAAGGAGAAGAAGGAGGAGGATGGAATGGAGAAACAGAGAAGGAAAGTGAAAAGGAGGAGAAGAAGAAGAAGAAGAAAATGAGAATCGAAAGGCTTGAAAAAGAGCTTCTACATCATCATAATCAGAAAGAGAAGGAGAATGGAAGGGAGGTGAAGGAGAAGAAGGAGGAGGATGGAATGGAGAAGAAGGAAAATAAAAGGGGGAAGAAGAAGAAGAAGAAAAATGAGAATCGAAAGGCTTGAAAAAGAGCTTCTACATCATCATAATCAGAAAGAGAAGGAGAATGGAAGGGAGGAGAAGGAGAAGAAGGAGGAGGATGGAATGGAGAAGCAGGAGAAGGAAAGTGAAAAGGAGGAGAAGAAGAAGAAGAAGAAAATGAGAATCGAAAGGCTTGAAAAAGAGCTTCTACATCATCATAATCAGAAAGAGAAGGAGAATGGAAGGGAGGAGAAGGAGAAGAAGGAGGAGGATGGAATGGAGAAGCAGGAGAAGGAAAGTGAAAAGGAGGAGAAGAAGAAGAAGAAGAAAAAGAAAATCGAAAGGCTTGAAAAAGAGCTTCTACATCATCATAATCAGAAAGAGAAGGAGAATGGAAGGGAGTGAAGGAGAAGAAGGAGGAGGATGGAATGGAGAAGCAGAGAAGGAAAGTGAAAAGGAGGAGAAGAAGAAGAAGAAGAAAAAGAAAATCGAAAGGCTTGAAAAAGAGCTTCTACATCATCATAATCAGAAAGAGAAGGAGAATGGAAGGGAGGAGAAGGAGAAGAAGAAGGAGGATGGAATGGAGAAGCAGAAGAAGGAAAGTGAAAAGGAGGAGAAGAAGAAGAAGAAGAAAAAGAAAATCGAAAGGCTTGAAAAAGAGCTTCTACATCATCATAATCAGAAAGAGAAGGAGAATGGAAGGGAGGAGAAGGAGAAGAAGGAAGGAGGATGGAATGGAGAAGCAGGAGAAGGAAAGTGAAAAGGAGGAGAAGAAGAAGAAGAAGAAAGAGAATCGAAAGGCTTGAAAAAGAGCTTCTACATCATCATAATCAGAAAGAGAAGGAGAATGGAAGGGAGGTGAAGGAGAAGAAGGAGGAGGATGGAATGGAGAAGCAGAGAAGGAAAGTGAAAAGGAGGAGAAGAAGAAGAAGAAGAAAATGAGAATCGAAAGGCTTGAAAAAGAGCTTCTACATCATCATAATCAGAAAGAGAAGGAGAATGGAAGGGAGGAGAAGGAGAAGAAGGAGGAGGATGGAATGGAGAAGCAGGAGAAGGAAAGTGAAAAGGAGGAGAAGAAGAAGAAGAAGAAAATGAGAATCGAAAGGCTTGAAAAAGAGCTTCTACATCATCATAATCAGAAAGAGAAGGAGAATGGAAGGGAGGTGAAGGAGAAGAAGGAAGAGGATGGAATGGAGAAGCAGAAGAAGGAAAGTGAAAAGGAGGAGAAGAAGAAGAAGAAGAAAATGAGAATCGAAAGGCTTGAAAAAGAGCTTCTACATCATCATAATCAGAAAGAGAAGGAGAATGGAAGGGAGGAGAAGGAGAAGAAGGAGGATGGAATGGAGAAGCAGAGAAGGAAAGTGAAAAGGAGGAGAAGAAGAAGAAGAAGAAATGAGAATCGAAAGGCTTGAAAAAGAGCTTCTACATCATCATAATCAGAAAGAGAAGGAGAATGGAAGGGAGGTGAAGGAGAAGAAGGAGGAGGATGGAATGGAGAAGCAGGAGAAGGAAAGTGAAAAGGAGGAGAAGAAGAAGAAGAAGAAAAAGAAAATCGAAAGGCTTGAAAAAGAGCTTCTACATCATCATAATCAGAAAGAAAGGAGAATGGAAGGGAGGAGAAGGTGAAGAAGGAAGGAGGATGGAATGGAGAAGCAGGAGAAGGAAAGTGAAAAGGAGGAGAAGAAGAAGAAGAAGAAAAAGAAAATCGAAAGGCTTGAAAAAGAGCTTCTACATCATCATAATCAGAAAGAGAAGGAGAATGGAAGGGAGGAGAAGGAGAAGAAGGAGGAGGATGGAATGGAGAAGCAGGAGAAGGAAAGTGAAAAGGAGGAGAAGAAGAAGAAGAAGAAAATGAGAATCGAAAGGCTTGAAAAAGAGCTTCTACATCATCATAATCAGAAAGAGAAGGAGAATGGAAGGGAGGTGAAGGAGAAGAAGGAGAGGATGGAATGGAGAAGCAGAGAAGGAAAGTGAAAAGGAGGAGAAGAAGAAGAAGAAAATGAAAATCGAAAGGCTTGAAAAAGAGCTTCTACATCATCATAATCAGAAAGAGAAGGAGAATGGAAGGGAGGTGAAGGAGAAGAAGGAAGGAGGATGGAATGGAGAAGCAGAAAGGAAAGTGAAAAGGAGGAGAAGAAGAAGAAGAAGAAGAAAAAATGAGAATCGAAAGGCTTGAAAAAGAGCTTCTACATCATCATAATCAGAAAGAGAAGGAGAATGGAAGGGAGGTGAAGGAGAAGAAGGAGGAGGATGGAATGGAGAAGCAGGAGAAGGAAAGTGAAAAGGAGGAGAAGAAGAAGAAGAAGAAAATGAGAATCGAAAGGCTTGAAAAAGAGCTTCTACATCATCATAATCAGAAAGAGAAGGAGAATGGAAGGGAGGTGAAGGAGAAGAAGGAAGAGGATGGAATGGAGAAGCAGAAGAAGGAAAGTGAAAAGGAGGAGAAGAAGAAGAAGAAGAAAATGAGAATCGAAAGGCTTGAAAAAGAGCTTCTACATCATCATAATCAGAAAGAGAAGGAGAATGGAAGGGAGGAGAAGGAGAAGAAGGAGGAGGATGGAATGGAGAAGCAGGAGAAGGAAAGTGAAAAGGAGGAGAAGAAGAAGAAGAAGAAAATGAGAATCGAAAGGCTTGAAAAAGAGCTTCTACATCATCATAATCAGAAAGAGAAGGAGAATGGAAGGGAGGTGAAGGAGAAGAAGGAGGAGGATGGAATGGAGAAGCAGGAGAAGGAAAGTGAAAAGGAGGAGAAGAAGAAGAAGAAGAAAAAGAAAATCGAAAGGCTTGAAAAAGAGCTTCTACATCATCATAATCAGAAAGAGAAGGAGAATGGAAGGGAGGTGAAGGAGAAGAAGGAAGGAGGATGGAATGGAGAAGCAGAGAAGGAAAGTGAAAAGGAGGAGAAGAAGAAGAAGAAGAAAAAGAAAATCGAAAGGCTTGAAAAAGAGCTTCTACATCATCATAATCAGAAAGAGAAGGAGAATGGAAGGGAGGAGAAGGAGAAGAAGGAGGAGGATGGAATGGAGAAGCAGGAGAAGGAAAGTGAAAAGGAGGAGAAGAAGAAGAAGAAAAAGAAAATCGAAAGGCTTGAAAAAGAGCTTCTACATCATCATAATCAGAAAGAGAAGGAGAATGGAAGGGAGGTGAAGGAGAAGAAGGAGGATGGAATGGAGAAGCAGAGAAGGAAAGTGAAAAGGAGGAGAAGAAGAAGAAGAAGAAAATGAGAATCGAAAGGCTTGAAAAAGAGCTTCTACATCATCATAATCAGAAAGAGAAGGAGAATGGAAGGGAGGTGAAGGAGAAGAAGGAGGAGGATGGAATGGAGAAGCAGAAGAAGGAAAGTGAAAAGGAGGAGAAGAAGAAGAAGAAGAAAATGAGAATCGAAAGGCTTGAAAAAGAGCTTCTACATCATCATAATCAGAAAGAGAAGGAGAATGGAAGGGAGGTGAAGGAGAAGAAGGAGGAGGATGGAATGGAGAAGCAGAGAAGGAAAGTGAAAAGGAGGAGAAGAAGAAGAAGAAGAAAATGAGAATCGAAAGGCTTGAAAAAGAGCTTCTACATCATCATAATCAGAAAGAGAAGGAGAATGGAAGGGAGGTGAAGGAGAAGAAGGAAGAGGATGGAATGGAGAAGCAGAAGAAGGAAAGTGAAAAGGAGGAGAAGAAGAAGAAGAAGAAAAAGAAATCGAAAGGCTTGAAAAAGAGCTTCTACATCATCATAATCAGAAAGAGAAGGAGAATGGAAGGGAGGAGAAGGAGAAGAAGGAGGAGGATGGAATGGAGAAGCAGGAGAAGGAAAGTGAAAAGGAGGAGAAGAAGAAGAAGAAGAAAAAGAAAATCGAAAGGCTTGAAAAAGAGCTTCTACATCATCATAATCAGAAAGAGAAGGAGAATGGAAGGGAGGTGAAGGAGAAGAAGGAGGAGGATGGAATGGAGAAGCAGGAGAAGGAAAGTGAAAAGGAGGAGAAGAAGAAGAAGAAGAAAAAGAAAATCGAAAGGCTTGAAAAAGAGCTTCTACATCATCATAATCAGAAAGAGAAGGAGAATGGAAGGGAGGTGAAGGAGAAGAAGGAAGAGGATGGAATGGAGAAGCAGAAGAAGGAAAGTGAAAAGGAGGAGAAGAAGAAGAAGAAGAAAATGAGAATCGAAAGGCTTGAAAAAGAGCTTCTACATCATCATAATCAGAAAGAGAAGGAGAATGGAAGGGAGGTGAAGGAGAAGAAGGAGGATGGATGGAGGAGCAGGAGAAGGAAAGTGAAAAGGAGGAGAAGAAGAAGAAGAAGAAAATGAGAATCGAAAGGCTTGAAAAAGAGCTTCTACATCATCATAATCAGAAAGAGAAGGAGAATGGAAGGGAGGTGAAGGAGAAGAAGGAGAGGATGGAATGGAGAAGCAGAGAAGGAAAGTGAAAAGGAGGAGAAGAAGAAGAAGAAGAAAATGAGAATCGAAAGGCTTGAAAAAGAGCTTCTACATCATCATAATCAGAAAGAGAAGGAGAATGGAAGGGAGGTGAAGGAGAAGAAGGAGGAGGATGGAATGGAGAAGCAGAGAAGGAAAGTGAAAAGGAGGAGAGAAGAAGAAGAAGAAAATGAGAATCGAAAGGCTTGAAAAAGAGCTTCTACATCATCATAATCAGAAAGAGAAGGAGAATGGAAGGGAGGTGAAGGAGAAGAAGGAGGAGGATGGAATGGAGAAGCAGAGAAGGAAAGTGAAAAGGAGGAGAAGAAGAAGAAGAAGAAAATGAGAATCGAAAGGCTTGAAAAAGAGCTTCTACATCATCATAATCAGAAAGAGAAGGAGAATGGAAGGGAGGTGAAGGAGAAGAAGGAAGAGGATGGAATGGAGAAGCAGAAGAAGGAAAGTGAAAAGGAGGAGAAGAAGAAGAAGAAGAAAATGAGAATCGAAAGGCTTGAAAAAGAGCTTCTACATCATCATAATCAGAAAGAGAAGGAGAATGGAAGGGAGGAGAAGGAGAAGAAGAAGGAGGATGGAATGGAGAAGCAGGAGAAGGAAAGTGAAAAGGAGGAGAAGAAGAAGAAGAAGAAAAAGAAAATCGAAAGGCTTGAAAAAGAGCTTCTACATCATCATAATCAGAAAGAGAAGGAGAATGGAAGGGAGGTGAAGGAGAAGAAGGAGGAGGATGGAATGGAGAAGCAGGAGAAGGAAAGTGAAAAGGAGGAGAAGAAGAAGAAGAAGAAAAAGAAAATCGAAAGGCTTGAAAAAGAGCTTCTACATCATCATAATCAGAAAGAGAAGGAGAATGGAAGGGAGGAGAAGGAGAAGAAGGAAGGAGGATGGAATGGAGAAGCAGGAGAAGGAAAGTGAAAAGGAGGAGAAGAAGAAGAAGAAGAAAAAGAAAATCGAAAGGCTTGAAAAAGAGCTTCTACATCATCATAATCAGAAAGAGAAGGAGAATGGAAGGGAGGAGAAGGAGAAGAAGGAGGATGGAATGGAGAAGCAGGAGAAGGAAAGTGAAAAGGGGAGAAGAAGAAGAAGAAAAAAAGAGAATCGAAAGGCTTGAAAAAGAGCTTCTACATCATCATAATCAGAAAGAGAAGGAGAATGGAAGGGAGGTGAAGGAGAAGAAGGAAGAGGATGGAATGGAGAAGCAGAAAGGAAAGTGAAAAGGAGGAGAAGAAGAAGAAGAAGAAAATGAGAATCGAAAGGCTTGAAAAAGAGCTTCTACATCATCATAATCAGAAAGAGAAGGAGAATGGAAGGGAGGTGAAGGAGAAGAAGGAGGAGGATGGAATGGAGAAGCAGGAGAAGGAAAGTGAAAAGGAGGAGAAGAAGAAGAAGAAGAAAATGAGAATCGAAAGGCTTGAAAAAGAGCTTCTACATCATCATAATCAGAAAGAGAAGGAGAATGGAAGGGAGGTGAAGGAGAAGAAGGAGGATGGAATGGAGAAGCAGGAGAAGGAAAGTGAAAAGGAGGAGAAGAAGAAGAAGAAGAAAATGAGAATCGAAAGGCTTGAAAAAGAGCTTCTACATCATCATAATCAGAAAGAGAAGGAGAATGGAAGGGAGGTGAAGGAGAAGAAGGAAGAGGATGGAATGGAGAAGCAGAAGAAGGAAAGTGAAAAGGAGGAGAAGAAGAAGAAGAAGAAAATGAGAATCGAAAGGCTTGAAAAAGAGCTTCTACATCATCATAATCAGAAAGAGAAGGAGAATGGAAGGGAGGTGAAGGAGAAGAAGGAGGAGGATGGAATGGAGAAGCAGGAGAAGGAAAGTGAAAAGGAGGAGAAGAAGAAGAAGAAGAAAAAAATGAGAATCGAAAGGCTTGAAAAAGAGCTTCTACATCATCATAATCAGAAAGAGAAGGAGAATGGAAGGGAGGTGAAGGAGAAGAAGGAGGAGGATGGAATGGAGAAGCAGGAAAGGAAAGTGAAAAGGAGGAGAAGAAGAAGAAGAAGAAAATGAGAATCGAAAGGCTTGAAAAAGAGCTTCTACATCATCATAATCAGAAAGAGAAGGAGAATGGAAGGGAGGAGAAGGAGAAGAAGGAGGAGGATGGAATGGAGAAGCAGGAGAAGGAAAGTGAAAAGGAGGAGAAGAAGAAGAAGAAGAAAATGAGAATCGAAAGGCTTGAAAAAGAGCTTCTACATCATCATAATCAGAAAGAGAAGGAGAATGGAAGGGAGGTGAAGGAGAAGAAGGAGGAGGGAATGGAGAAGCAGGAGAAGGAAAGTGAAAAGGGGGAGAAGAAGAAGAAGAAAAAATGAGAATCGAAAGGCTTGAAAAAGAGCTTCTACATCATCATAATCAGAAAGAGAAGGAGAATGGAAGGGAGGTGAAGGAGAAGAAGGAAGAGGATGGAATGGAGAAGCAGAAGAAGGAAAGTGAAAAGGAGGAGAAGAAGAAGAAGAAGAAAATGAGAATCGAAAGGCTTGAAAAAGAGCTTCTACATCATCATAATCAGAAAGAGAAGGAGAATGGAAGGGAGGTGAAGGAGAAGAAGGAGGAGGATGGAATGGAGAAGCAGGAGAAGGAAAGTGAAAAGGAGGAGAGAAGAAGAAGAAGAAAATGAGAATCGAAAGGCTTGAAAAAGAGCTTCTACATCATCATAATCAGAAAGAGAAGGAGAATGGAAGGGAGGTGAAGGAGAAGAAGGAGGAGGATGGAATGGAGAAGCAGAGAAGGAAAGTGAAAAGGAGGAGAAGAAGAAGAAGAAGAAAAAGAAAATCGAAAGGCTTGAAAAAGAGCTTCTACATCATCATAATCAGAAAGAGAAGGAGAATGGAAGGGAGGTGAAGGAGAAGAAGGAGGAGGATGGAATGGAGAAGCAGAGAAGGAAAGTGAAAAGGAGGAGAAGAAGAAGAAGAAGAAAAAGAAAATCGAAAGGCTTGAAAAAGAGCTTCTACATCATCATAATCAGAAAGAGAAGGAGAATGGAAGGGAGGAGAAGGAGAAGAAGAAGGAGGATGGAATGGAGAAGCAGGAGAAGGAAAGTGAAAAGGAGGAGAAGAAGAAGAAGAAGAAAAAGAATCGAAAGGCTTGAAAAAGAGCTTCTACATCATCATAATCAGAAAGAGAAGGAGAATGGAAGGGAGGAGAAGGAGAAGAAGGAGGAGGATGGAATGGAGAAGCAGGAGAAGGAAAGTGAAAAGGAGGAGAAGAAGAAGAAGAAGAAAATGAGAATCGAAAGGCTTGAAAAAGAGCTTCTACATCATCATAATCAGAAAGAGAAGGAGAATGGAAGGGAGGAGAAGGAGAAGAAGGAGGAGGATGGAATGGAGAAGCAGAGAAGGAAAGTGAAAAGGAGGAGAAGAAGAAGAAGAAGAAAATGAGAATCGAAAGGCTTGAAAAAGAGCTTCTACATCATCATAATCAGAAAGAGAAGGAGAATGGAAGGGAGGTGAAGGAGAAGAAGGAAGAGGATGGAATGGAGAAGCAGAAGAAGGAAAGTGAAAAGGAGGAGAAGAAGAAGAAGAAGAAAATGAGAATCGAAAGGCTTGAAAAAGAGCTTCTACATCATCATAATCAGAAAGAGAAGGAGAATGGAAGGGAGGTGAAGGAGAAGAAGGAGGATGGAATGGAGAAGCAGGAGAAGGAAAGTGAAAAGGAGGAGAAGAAGAAGAAGAAGAAAATGAGAATCGAAAGGCTTGAAAAAGAGCTTCTACATCATCATAATCAGAAAGAGAAGGAGAATGGAAGGGAGGAGAAGGAGAAGAAGGAGGAGGATGGAATGGAGAAGCAGGAGAAGGAAAGTGAAAAGGAGGAGAAGAAGAAGAAGAAGAAAATGAGAATCGAAAGGCTTGAAAAAGAGCTTCTACATCATCATAATCAGAAAGAGAAGGAGAATGGAAGGGAGGTGAAGGAGAAGAAGGAAGAGGATGGAATGGAGAAGCAGAAGAAGGAAAGTGAAAAGGAGGAGAAGAAGAAGAAGAAGAAAATGAGAATCGAAAGGCTTGAAAAAGAGCTTCTACATCATCATAATCAGAAAGAGAAGGAGAATGGAAGGGAGGTGAAGGAGAAGAAGGAAGAGGATGGAATGGAGAAGCAGAAGAAGGAAAGTGAAAAGGAGGAGAAGAAGAAGAAGAAGAAAATGAGAATCGAAAGGCTTGAAAAAGAGCTTCTACATCATCATAATCAGAAAGAGAAGGAGAATGGAAGGGAGGAGAAGGAGAAGAAAGGAGGATGGAATGGAGAAGCAGGAGAAGGAAAGTGAAAAGGAGGAGAAGAAGAAGAAGAAGAAAATGAGAATCGAAAGGCTTGAAAAAGAGCTTCTACATCATCATAATCAGAAAGAGAAGGAGAATGGAAGGGAGGAGAAGGAGAAGAAGGAGGAGGATGGAATGGAGAAGCAGGAGAAGGAAAGTGAAAAGGAGGAGGAGAAGAAGAAGAAGAAAATGAGAATCGAAAGGCTTGAAAAAGAGCTTCTACATCATCATAATCAGAAAGAGAAGGAGAATGGAAGGGAGGAGAAGGAGAAGAAGGAGGAGGATGGAATGGAGAAGCAGGAGAAGGAAAGTGAAAAGGAGGAGAAGAAGAAGAAGAAGAAAATGAGAATCGAAAGGCTTGAAAAAGAGCTTCTACATCATCATAATCAGAAAGAGAAGGAAATGGAAGGGAGGTGAAGGAGAAGAAGGAGGAGGGAATCGCAAAGCAGGAGAAGGAAAGTGAAAAGGGGGAGAAGAAGAAGAAGACAAAAATGAGAATCGAAAGGCTTGAAAAAGAGCTTCTACATCATCATAATCAGAAAGAGAAGGAGAATGGAAGGGAGGTGAAGGAGAAGAAGGAAGAGGATGGAATGGAGAAGCAGAAGGAGGAAAGTGAAAAGGAGGAGAAGAAGAAGAAGAAGAAAATGAGAATCGAAAGGCTTGAAAAAGAGCTTCTACATCATCATAATCAGAAAGAGAAGGAGAATGGAAGGGAGGAGAAGGAGAAGAAGGAGGAGGATGGAATGGAGAAGCAGGAGAAGGAAAGTGAAAAGGAGGAGAGAAGAAGAAGAAGAAAATGAGAATCGAAAGGCTTGAAAAAGAGCTTCTACATCATCATAATCAGAAAGAGAAGGAGAATGGAAGGGAGGAGAAGGAGAAGAAGGAGGAGGATGGAATGGAGAAGCAGAGAAGGAAAGTGAAAAGGAGGAGAAGAAGAAGAAGAAGAAAAAGAAAATCGAAAGGCTTGAAAAAGAGCTTCTACATCATCATAATCAGAAAGAGAAGGAGAATGGAAGGGAGGAGAAGGAGAAGAAGGAGGAGGATGGAATGGAGAAGCAGAGAAGGAAAGTGAAAAGGAGGAGAAGAAGAAGAAGAAGAAAATGAGAATCGAAAGGCTTGAAAAAGAGCTTCTACATCATCATAATCAGAAAGAGAAGGAGAATGGAAGGGAGGTGAAGGAGAAGAAGGAGGAGGATGGAATGGAGAAGCAGGAGAAGGAAAGTGAAAAGGAGGAGAAGAAGAAAAGAAGAAAAAGAGAATCGAAAGGCTTGAAAAAGAGCTTCTACATCATCATAATCAGAAAGAGAAGGAGAATGGAAGGGAGGAGAAGGAGAAGAAGGAGGAGGATGGAATGGAGAAGCAGGAGAAGGAAAGTGAAAAGGAGGAGAAGAGAAGAAGAAGAAGAAAATGAGAATCGAAAGGCTTGAAAAAGAGCTTCTACATCATCATAATCAGAAAGAGAAGGAGAATGGAAGGGAGGAGAAGGAGAAGAAGGAGGAGGATGGAATGGAGAAGCAGGAGAAGGAAAGTGAAAAGGAGGAGAAGAAGAAGAAGAAGAAAATGAGAATCGAAAGGCTTGAAAAAGAGCTTCTACATCATCATAATCAGAAAGAGAAGGAGAATGGAAGGGAGGAGAAGGAGAAGAAGGAGGAGGATGGAATGGAGAAGCAGAGAAGGAAAGTGAAAAGGAGGAGAAGAAGAAGAAGAAGAAAATGAGAATCGAAAGGCTTGAAAAAGAGCTTCTACATCATCATAATCAGAAAGAGAAGGAGAATGGAAGGGAGGTGAAGGAGAAGAAGGAAGAGGATGGAATGGAGAAGCAGAAGGAGGAAAGTGAAAAGGAGGAGAAGAAGAAGAAGAAGAAAATGAGAATCGAAAGGCTTGAAAAAGAGCTTCTACATCATCATAATCAGAAAGAGAAGGAGAATGGAAGGGAGGAGAAGGAGAAGAAGGAGGAGGATGGAATGGAGAAGCAGGAGAAGGAAAGTGAAAAGGAGGGAGAAGAAGAAGAAGAAAAAATGAGAATCGAAAGGCTTGAAAAAGAGCTTCTACATCATCATAATCAGAAAGAGAAGGAGAATGGAAGGGAGGTGAAGGAGAAGAAGGAGGAGGATGGAATGGAGAAGCAGAAGAAGGAAAGTGAAAAGGAGGAGAAGAAGAAGAAGAAGAAAATGAGAATCGAAAGGCTTGAAAAAGAGCTTCTACATCATCATAATCAGAAAGAGAAGGAGAATGGAAGGGAGGTGAAGGAGAAGAAGGAGGAGGATGGAATGGAGAAGCAGGAGAAGGAAAGTGAAAAGGAGGAGAGAAGAAGAAGAAGAAAATGAGAATCGAAAGGCTTGAAAAAGAGCTTCTACATCATCATAATCAGAAAGAGAAGGAGAATGGAAGGGAGGAGAAGGAGAAGAAGGAGGAGGATGGAATGGAGAAGCAGAGAAGGAAAGTGAAAAGGAGGAGAAGAAGAAGAAGAAGAAAAAGAAAATCGAAAGGCTTGAAAAAGAGCTTCTACATCATCATAATCAGAAAGAGAAGGAGAATGGAAGGGAGGAGAAGGAGAAGAAGGAGGAGGATGGAATGGAGAAGCAGGAGAAGGAAAGTGAAAAGGAGGAGAAAAGAAGAAGAAGAAAAAAATGAGAATCGAAAGGCTTGAAAAAGAGCTTCTACATCATCATAATCAGAAAGAGAAGGAGAATGGAAGGGAGGAGAAGGAGAAGAAGGAGGAGGATGGAATGGAGAAGCAGGAGAAGGAAAGTGAAAAGGAGGAGAAGAAGAAGAAGAAGAAAATGAAAATCGAAAGGCTTGAAAAAGAGCTTCTACATCATCATAATCAGAAAGAGAAGGAGAATGGAAGGGAGGTGAAGGAGAAGAAGGAGGAGGATGGAATGGAGAAGCAGGAGAAGGAAAGTGAAAAGGAGGAGAAGAAGAAGAAGAAGAAAAAGAAAATCGAAAGGCTTGAAAAAGAGCTTCTACATCATCATAATCAGAAAGAGAAGGAGAATGGAAGGGAGGAGAAGGAGAAGAAGAAGGAGGATGGAATGGAGAAGCAGGAGAAGGAAAGTGAAAAGGAGAGAGAAGAAGAAGAAGAAGAAAAGAAGAAAATCGAAAGGCTTGAAAAAGAGCTTCTACATCATCATAATCAGAAAGAGAAGGAGAATGGAAGGGAGGAGAAGGAGAAGAAGGAGGAGGATGGAATGGAGAAGCAGGAGAAGGAAAGTGAAAAGGAGGAGAAGAAGAAGAAGAAGAAAAAGAAAATCGAAAGGCTTGAAAAAGAGCTTCTACATCATCATAATCAGAAAGAGAAGGAGAATGGAAGGGAGGAGAAGGAGAAGAAGGAGGAGGATGGAATGGAGAAGCAGAAGAAGGAAAGTGAAAAGGAGGAGAAGAAGAAGAAGAAGAAACTGAGAATCGAAAGGCTTGAAAAAGAGCTTCTACATCATCATAATCAGAAAGAGAAGGAGAATGGAAGGGAGGTGAAGGAGAAGAAGGAAGAGGATGGAATGGAGAAGCAGAAGAAGGAAAGTGAAAAGGAGAGAAGAAGAAAAGAAGAAAATGAGAATCGAAAGGCTTGAAAAAGAGCATCTACATCATCATAATCAGAAAGAGAAGGAGAATGGAAGGAAGGAGAAGGAGAAGAAGGAGGATGATGGAATGGAGAAGCAGGAGAAGGAAAGTGAAAAGGAGGAGAAGAAGAAGAAGAAGAAAAAGAAAATCGAAAGGCTTGAAAAAGAGCTTCTACATCATCATAATCAGAAAGAGAAGGAGAATGGAAGGGAGGTGAAGGAGAAGAAGGAGGAGGATGGAATGGAGAAGCAGGAGAAGGAAAGTGAAAAGGAGAAGAAGAAGAAGAAAAAGAAAATCGAAAGGCTTGAAAAAGAGCTTCTACATCATCATAATCAGAAAGAAAAGGAGAATGGAAGGGAGGAGAAGGAGAAGAAGGAGGAGGATGGAATGGAGAAGCAGGAGAAGGAAAGTGAAAAGGAGGAGAAGAAGAAGAAGAAGAAAAAGAAAATCGAAAGGCTTGAAAAAGAGCTTCTACATCATCATAATCAGAAAGAGAAGGAGAATGGAAGGGAGGAGAAGGAGAAGAAGGAGGAGGATGGAATGGAGAAGCAGGAGAAGGAAAGTGAAAAGGAGGGGAAGAAGAAGAAGAAAAAAAAGAAAATCGAAAGGCTTGAAAAAGAGCTTCTACATCATCATAATCAGAAAGAGAAGGAGAATGGAAGGGAGGAGAAGGAGAAGAAGGAGGAGGATGGAATGGAGAAGCAGGAGAATGAAAGTGAAAAGGAGAAGAAGAAGATGAAGAAGGAAAAGAAAATCGAAAGACTTAAAAAGAGCTTCTACATCATCATAATCAGAAAGAGAAGGAGAATGGAAGGGAGGAGAAGGAGAAGAAGGAGGAGGATGGAATGGAGAAGCAGGAGAAGGAAAGTGAAAAGGAGGAAAAGAAGAGAAGAAGAAAAAGAAAATCGAAAGGCTTGAAAAAGAGCTTCTACATCATCATAATCAGAAAGAGAAGGAGAATGGAAGGGAGGAGAAGGAGAAGAAGGAGGAGGATGGAATGGAGAAGCAGGAGAAGGAAAGTGAAAAGGAGGAGAAGAAGAAGAAGAAAAAAAAGAAAATCGAAAGGCTTGAAAAAGAGCTTCTATATCATTATAATCAGAAAGAGAAGGAGAATGGAAGGAAGGAGAAGGAGAAGAAGGAGGAGGATGGAATGGAGAAGCAGGAGAAGGAAAGTGAAAAGGAGGAAAAGAAGAAAAAGAAGAAAAAGAAAATCGAAAGGCTTGAAAAAGAGCTTCTATATCATTATAATCAGAAAGAGAAGGAGAATGGAAGGAAGGAGAAGGAGAAGAAGGAGGAGGATGGAATGGAGAAGCAGGAGAAGGAAAGTGAAAAGGAGGAAAAGAAGAAAAAGAAGAAAAAGAAAATCGAAAGGCTTGAAAAAGAGCTTCTATATCATTATAATCAGAAAGAGAAGGAGAATGGAAGGGAGGAGAAGGAGAAGAAGGAGGAGGATGGAATGGAGAAGCAGGAGAAGGAAAGTGAAAAGGAGGAGAAGAAGAAGAAGAAAAAAAAGAAAATCGAAAGGCTTGAAAAAGAGCTTCTATATCATTATAATCAGAAAGAGAAGGAGAATGGAAGGGAGGAGAAGGAGAAGAAGGAGGAGGATGGAATGGAGAAGCAGGAGAAGGAAAGTGAAAAGGAGGAGAAGAAGAAGAAGAAAAAAAGAAAATCGAAAGGCTTGAAAAAGATCTTCTATATCATCATAATCAGAAAGAGAAAGAGAATGGAAGGAAGGGAGAAGAAGGAGAAGGAGGAGGATGGAATGGAGAAGCAAGAAAAGGAAAGTGAAAAGGAGGAGAAGAAGAAGAAGAAAAAGAAAAAGAAAATCAAAAGGCTTCAAAAAGAGCTTCTACATCATCATAATCAGAAAGAGAATGAGAATGGAAGGGAGGAGATGGAGAAGAAGGAAGAGGATGAAATGGAGAAGCAGAAGAAGGAAAGTGAAAAGGAGGAGAAGAAGAAGAAGAAGAAAAAGAAAATCGGAAGGCTTGAAAAAGAGCTTCTACATCATCATAATCAGAAAGAGAAGGAGAATGGAAGGGAGGAGATGGAGAAGAAGGAAGAGGATGAAATGGAGAAGCAGAAGAAGGAAAGTGAAAAGGAGAAGAAGAAGATGAAGAAGAAAAAGAAAATCGAAAGGCTTGAAAAAGAGCTTCTACATCATCATAATCAGAAAGAGAAGGAGAATGGAAGGGAGGAGAAGGAGAAGAAAGAGGAGGATGGATTGAAGAAGCAGGAGAAGGAAAGTGAAAAGGAGGAAAAGAAGAGGAAGAAGAAAAAGAAAATCGAAAGACTTGAAAAAGAGCTTCTACATCAGCTTCTATATCATTATAATCAGAAAGAGAAGGAGAATGGAAGGGAGGAGAAGGAGAAGAAGGAGGAGGATGGAATGGAGAAGCAGGAGAAGGAAAGTGAAAAGGAGGAGAAGAAGAAGAAGAAAAAAAAGAAAATTGAAAGGCTTGAAAAAGAGCTTCTATATCATTATAATCAGAAAGAGAAGGAGAATGGAAGGGAGGAGAAGGAGAAGAAGGAGGAGGATGGAATGGAGAAGCAGGAGAAGGAAAGTGAAAAGGAGGAGAAGAAGAATAAGAAGAAAAATAAAATCGAAAGGCTTGAAAAAGAGCTTCTACATTTTCATAATCAGAAAGAGAAGGAGAATGGAAGGGAGGAGAAGGAGAAGAAGGAGGAGGATGGAATGGAGAAGCAGGAGAAGGAAAGTGAAGAGGAGGAGAAGAAGAAGAAGAAGGAAAAGAAAATCGAAAGGCTTGATAAGAGCTTCTACATCATCATAATTAGAAAGAGAAGGAGAATGGAAGGGAGGAGAAGGAGAAGAAGAAGGAGGATGGAATGGAGAAGCAGGAGAAGGAAAGTGAAAAGGAGGAGAAGAAGAAGAAGAAAAAAAAGAAAATCGAAAGGCTTGAAAAAGACCTTCTACATCATCATAATCAGAAAGAGGAGAATGGAAGCGAGGAGAAGGAGAAGAAGATGGAGGATGGAATGGAGAAGCAGGAGAAGGAAAGTGAAAAGGAGGAGAAGAAGAAGAAAAAGAAAAAGAAAATCGAAAGGCTTGAAAAAGAGCTTCTACATCATCATAACCAGAAAGAGAAGGAGAATGGAAGAGAGGAGAAGGAGAAAAAGGAGGAGGCTGGAATGGCGAAGCAGGAGAAGGAAAGTTAAAAGGAGGAGAAGAAGAAAAAATATAATGAAAAAAAGATGATTACCCCAAATCGTGAAGAACTAAACAAGAAAATAGAAGAATTGAAGAGAGAAAAGAAGCATTTAAAGGACTGTATAAGGAGATTTAAAAACAAGATCGTCAGAAGAAATATAGAAAATAAAAAGAAAATTGAAAGACTTGAAAAGGAGCTTCTACGAAAACAAGAAATCAACGCTAGGTTGATAGGATTTTATGGAAAGAAGGAAAATAAGATGACCAAGAATAGCAAGGATCAGAAGGAGAAGAAGAATGGAAAGGAGGAAAAACAGAATACCAATAATCAAAGGAATAAGGGGGAGAAGGGGAAGAGAAAAAATAAAGAAAAATTAAACAAGGAGAAGGAAGAGAATAGAAAAAGCGAGGGGCTAAGAAAGGATAGACAACAATTGATGGAAAAGATAAACCTTCCGGAGAGTATTGACAAAACTCTCTCCAAAAAAGGAGATCAGAACAGCGCAACCACTCAATGGAACCTTCATTGAACAAGAAATCGTTGATCATATAAACAATGGCACTCCCCAATGGGATAGAGAAAATTCCCCAATTCCTTGGCAGCGTAAATGTGACTCGGCTATGGTGGTCCATCACAATAACCCAAAAATGCCCATCCAAGTCTTCCGTTTAAAGTTCGATTGTGACAAGTGCTACTCGGGCCACTTTCTCAATCATATTCTCAGACCCTTGGTTGGATTTGATTACATTAAATATTTAATCCGCCCTGTATGTATTAGAATAAGTTTTGATACACAAAGGTGGGAAGAGTATCTGAAAAATAGGAAGGAAAGGGAGGAGGGGTATCCCAAAAAGAATGAAAGGAGTCAGGAGGAAGAGCAGGCGAAGAAGACAACTGACCCTAATCGTCAAAAGGAACAAGAGGAGATAATAGCAACATTGAATATAGAAATTAAGCGTTTAGGTTTTCGTATAGAGATTCTCCACGAAAGGGTGGTCAAAGGCTTTAGAAACACTAGCAAAGAAGTCAAAAGGCTTCAAAAGGAGCTCCAACGAGAAGATAAAATCAACGCTCGTTTGGTGGGGCTTTATGGAAAGGATGAGGAGACCTCACGTTCATCACTTGATTCTTCCTCCTCACTGTCAAAACTTTATTCTTCCTCCTCACGTTCATCACTAGATTTTTCCTTCTCAAATTCATCCCTTTATTCTTCCTCCTCACATTCATCACTTGGTTGTTCTTCCTCACATTCATCACTTGAATTCCCCCTCTTCTTAAATCCACCAGAATCCTCCCCTTTCTTAAAGGCACTCTTCTCAAAAATAACACCAGAATCCTCCCCTTTCTTAAATATACCCTTCTCACAACCACCACTAGATATTCAAGATATGCTTCGGAAGAATTATGAAGAATGGGATGAAAAGGACGACAACCCAGGATTCTGCAAAATTGTCGTGCTAGAGAGGTATTTTGACGGGGAATCACTGTACCCGTTTCGCCATATGTGCCGTCTGTTGCATATAATGCATACCACCGTGAAATTACAATGGGAGTCCAGGGAGCGATACTTTGAAGGGTTACTAAAAGAAGACTCTGAAAAAAATAAATGGTTGATGCCCTCTTACAGATTAACACCTCCTAAATTTGAGTTCTTTGTAAAGGATGAATACCAGATAGAAAACCTGACACCACAGCAGGTCTATGAGGCAATGACTGAACTCTATAAACCGTGGAATTTGAAAAGGTATCATCGTATGACAAACAATTGTCAATCCATGCTTAGAGAGCTTCTAGAACGTCTAGGAGTTAAAACACCTGAGACAAAGTGCTTTTAAGATGGCAGCATGTGTGAGGAGATTGTACTGAAAAGTCAGCATGAGGTTGCAAAAGAATCTTCAATTTGAGAGAGGATGCCCATACTAAATTGGCTCGGGGAATACAGATAAAGTTAGCAGAAAGAGAAGGAGAATGGAAGGGAGCAAAATAAGAAAAAAACGAATACCAAGAATCTGGAAGAGAAGGCGAATGGAAATGAGAAGCAGGAGAAGGAAAATGGAACGGAGGAGGAAAAGAAGAAACAACATACTAACAAGAATCAGAAGAAAGAGGAGGATAAGAAGATGGGTAGATGGAAAACGCTGGCCAGAAAAATCGACCCCACACAAAAGTGGGAAAAAATGCAGACAAAGTAAGAGCAAAAGAAACATAAAATTACTTTATATATCGAAATTGATATGAAACCCAAGACTGTAATTAATTTAGAGGATCAAAATGAGATGAATTTGTGCGGTGGATCGAGATGATTCGCAAAGTTCTTAGTCTCCATTACACAATATGAAAGAAAAGATCAAGAAAAAATAAACAGACATCTTAAAGTTGTCTAAGCAACATGACAATTAAGAGGATGGCAAGTGCATTCCTGCCTTCTGGGTCAAAAGAAATAATCTTCAATATGGACTCAGCAGAGGGAAGAAGTCCCACTTGTTCTAGTATGCAGTGTTCCTTGATAAAGATTCACCTGTACTGTTTCTTTATCACGTGGATGGATGCAGAAAACACAAGTGTGATATCTTTTAGTATGATGTGTCCCCTGAAGGAGATTCCACAGTATTGGAATAGTGGATCAGGAGTTTTTGCGATTATGGTAACAAAGGACCTAAAGGATCAAGGTTTTTTAGGAGATAAACTGTCAATGGCAAGTGCATTCCAGCCTTCCGGGTCAAAAGAAATAATCTACAATATGGACTCACCAGAGGGAAGAAGTCTCACTTGTTTTAATATGCAGTGTTCCTTGATAAAGATTCACCTGTACTGTTTCTTTATCATGTGGATGGACGCAGAAAAAACAAGTGTGATGTCTTATAGTATGCTGTATCCCCTGACGGAGATTCCACAGTATTGGAATAGTGGATCAGGAGTTTTTGCGATTATGGTAATGAAGGACTTTAAGGATCAAGGACTTTTAGGAGATAAACTGTCAATGGCAAGTGCATTCCAGCCTTCCGGGTCAAAAGAAATAATCTACAATATGGACTTAGCGGAGGGAAAAGTCTCACTTGTTCTAGTATGCAGTGTTCCTAAATAAAGATTCACCTGTACTGTTCCTTTATCATGTGAATGGATGCAGAAAAAACAAGTGTGATATCTTTTAGTATGCTGTGTCCCCTGACGGAGATTCCACTGTACTGGAATAGTGGATCAGGAGTTTTTGCTATTATGGTAACTAAGGGCCCTAAGGATCAAGAACATTTAAGATAAACTGTCAATGACAAGTGCATTCCAGCCTTCCGGGTCAAAAGAAATAATCTACAATATGGACTCAGCAGAGGGAAGAAGTCTCACTTGTTCTAGTATGCACTGTTCCTTGATAAAGATTCACCTGTACTGTTTCTTTATCATGTGGATGAGTGCAAAAATAACCAGTGTGATGTATTTTATTATGCTGTGTCCCCTGAAGGAGATTCCAGAGTATTGGAATAGTGGATCAGGAGTTTTTGCTATTATGGTAACTAAGGGCCCTAAGGATCAAGGACATTTAAGAAATAAACTGTCAATGGCAAGTGCATTCCAGCCTTAAGGGTAAAAAAAAAAATCTACAATATGGACTCAGCAGAGGGAAGAAGTCTCCCTTGTTTCAGTATGCAGTATTCCTTGATAAAGATTCACCTGTACTGTTTCTTTATCATGTGGATGGATGCAGAAAAAATAAGTGTGACGTCTTTTAGTATGCTGTGTCCCCTAAAGGAGCTTCCACAGTACTGGAATAGTGGATCAGGAGTTTTTGCGATTATGGTAACGAAAGACCTTAAGGATCAAGAACATTTAAGAGATAAACTTTCAATGCCAAGTGCATTTTAGAATTGCGGGGCAAAAGGAATAATCTAGAAAATGGACTCAGCTGGAGGAAGTCGTCTCCCTTGTTCGAGTATACATTATTCCCTGATAAAAATTCACCTTCACTGTTTGTTAATCATGTGGATCGATGCATACAAAACAAGTGTTGGGTGTTTTAGTGTGCAGTGCCATTTGAAGGAGATTCCATTAGACAGGAATAGTAGATCAAGAGTTTGTGTGATTATGGTAACTAAGGACCTTCTGGATCTAGAGCATTTAAGAGATAAACTGTCAATGGCATGTGTATTCCAGCCTTCCAGGTCAAAAGAAATAATCTATAAGATGGACGCGGCAGAGGGAAGAAGTCTCACTTTTTCCAATATACAGTGTTCCTTGATAAAGATTCACTAGCACTGTTTCCTAATCATTTGGACAGATGTAGCCAAAAAAAAGTGCGACGTCTTTTAGTAAAGTGTGTAACCTGAAGAAGATTCCAGTAATTGAATACCGGATGAAGAGTTCATGCGTTTATGGTAATTAAGGATCATCTGGATCAAGGACAATTAAGAAATAGACTGCCAATACCAAGTGTATTCCAGCCTTCTAGGGCAAATAGAATAATCTACAAGATGGACTCAGCAGAGGGAAGAAGTCTCACTTGTTTCAGTATGCAGTGTTCCTTGGTAGAATCACTTGTACTTTTTATCATGTGAACAAATGTAGAAATGAAAAGTGTGAAGTCTTTTAGTATGGTGTGTCCCCTGAAGGAGATTCCATTGTTTATAAATAGTAAAACAACGGGTTGTGGTTAGGTTATGACAACGATGAACCTTCTGGATCAAGAGCCATTGTGAGACAAAGTGGCAATGCCCAGTAGATTCCAGCCATCCAGGTCAAAGGAAATAATTTACAATATGGACTCAGCAGAGGGAAGAAGTCTCGCTTGTTCCAGCATGCAGTGTTCCTATGGTAAATACTAACTTGTACTGTTTCTTTATAATGTATAAAATGCAAAAGTAAAAAGTGTTAAGTCTTTTAGTATGCTGTATCCCTTGAAGGAGATTCCTTTGTACTGGAATAGTGCATCAAAATTTTTTGGTTTTGGTTATGGTAACTAAAGACCTTCTGGATAAGAAATACCAAGTGTATTCCAGCCTTCCAGGTCAAAGAGAATACTGAACAAGATGGACTCGGCAGACAGAACCCAGCCACTGATTAAGACATTTTTGGAGGGCACAGACGGGTATTCAAAATTAAGTTTCTTATAACAATACAGTGTATACAATATCTATTTCATAGCCACAAACCATTAAAGTTTTCTTAGACACAAACCACTATTTTATTTCAACATTAATTGAAAGATTGAAAGGTTGAGCAAATAAGAAGTTGGCCCTAAAGTGTTCATTGTATCGGAGATAATTACTCAAATTTTTCTGACTGTCAAGTTACAAACTTTAAGGCATTCATTAAGCTCCTGTGTACATCTGATACAGTTTTTTTTAATTATCTTATTTTTTATATTAAATGAGTTTTTTTATGATTAATTTTAATGACGCTATGTATGTGCCTTTGATTTGAATATAATTTATGTATCATACTTCCTGTAAAAATATTTGCATAGTGTTGTTTACCAAAGAAAGATTTTCTATAAATACTTTCCTTTCTCATTCATTGGTCAGTAAATAACAGTTGTATGGGTTTTCAGAGAATGGCTCAATATAAAATTTGCATACATACATACATACATATACCAAAGGCACTTCCCCCAATTTTTGGGGGTAGCCGACATCAACAATGAAACAAAACAAAAAGGGGACCTCTACTCTCTACTTTCCTCCAGCTTAACCAGGGACTCAGCCGAGTTCAGCTGGTACTGCTAGGGTTCCACAGCCCAACCTCCCACATTATCCACCACAGATGAAGCTTCATAATGCTGAATCCCCTACTGGTGCTAACTCCGCGGTCATCTAAGGCACCGGAGGAAGCAGCAGGGCCTACCGGAACTGCGTCACAATCGCTCGCCATTCATTCCTATTTCTAGCACGCTCTCTTGCCTCTCTCACATCTATCCTCCTATCATCCAGAGCTTTCTTCACACCATCCATCCACCCAAACCTTGGCCTTCCTCTTATACATCTCCCATCAACTCTTGCATTCATCACCTTCTTTAGCAGACAGCCATTTTCCATTCTCTCAACATGGCCAAACCACCTCAATACATTCATATCCACTCTAGCCGCTAACTCATTTCTTACACCAGTTCTCACCCTCACCACTTCGTTCCCAACCCTATCTACTCGAGATACACCAGCCATACTCCTTAGACACTTCATCTCAAACACATTCAATTTCTGTCTCTCCATCACTTTCATTCCCCACAACTCTGATCCATACATCACAGTTGGTACAATCACTTTCTCATATAGAACTCTCTTTACATTCATGCCCAACCCTCTATTTTTTACTACTCCCTTAACTGCCCCCAGCACTTTGCAACCTTCATTCACTCTCTGACGTACATCTGCTTCCACTCCTCCATTTGCTGCAACAATAGACCCCAAGTACTTAAACTGATCCACCTCCTCAAGTAACTCTCCATTCAACATGACATTCAACCTTGCACCACCTTCCCTTCTCGTACATCTCATAACCTTACTCTTACCCACATTAACTCTCAACTTCCTTCTCTCACACACCCTTCCAAATTCTGTCACTAGTCGGTCGAGGTTTTCTTCTGTGTCTGCTACCAGTACAGTATCATTCGCAAACAACAACTGATTTACCTCCCATTCATGATCATTCTCGCCTACCAGTTTTAATCCTCGTCCAAGCACTCGAGCATTCACCTCTCTCACCACTCCATCAACATACAAGTTAAACAACCACGGTGACATCACACATCCCTGTCTCAGCCCCACTCTCACCGGAAACCAATCGCTCACTTCATTTCCTATTCTAACACATGCTTTACTACCTTTGTAGAAACTTTTCACTGCTTGCAACAACCTTCCACCAACTCTATATAACCTCATCACATTCCACATTGCTTCTCTATCAACTCTATCATATGGTTTCTCCAGATCCCTAAACGCAACATACACCTCCTTACCTTTTGCTAATTTTTTCTCGTATATCTGCCTAACTGTAAAAATCTGATTCATACAACCCCTACCTCTTCTAAAACCACCCTGTACTTCCAAGATTGCATTCTCTGTTTTATCCTTAATCCTATTAATCATTACTCTACCATACACTTTTTCAACTACACTCAACAAACTAATACCTCTTGAATTACAACACTCATGCACATCTCCCTTACCCTTATATACTGTAGTGGTACAAATAAAATTAGCAGGTTATGAAAATTCAAAAAAGGAGTGTCGTCGTCGGGGACTAGAAGAGCAACCGTTCTATGAAATGACCAAGCTTCCAGGTCAGTTTTCACAATTGCTTCAAGATTCAGGGCTGCAAGGTAGGGCTAGCCAATCTCGAACAGCCCTTACTAGTGCTAAACGTGCAATAAAGTATGGAGAGCTTCGACAACTGCATGAGTTGAAGAAATCGCTTCATAAGGAAGGACCAAGAAAAACTAGTATGTTGAAAGTCTCACATACTGAACATATCTATTAACAGAGAAGGTCATCTCAATAAGATTGATACCAATAGGACAAATTTTTGATCAGTTACGCCAAAAGAAAAGAAGTATCAAAGCAAATAATTGGAAAAACTGATAACGCTGTCAGTGGATTCCTATTGGCTGACAGATTAATTTGACGGCATTTGACGAGCTCACAATATTGCAATTTTTGCAATTAAAATACTAATACTACAGATTATTTTCATCTTTTGTCTGGCAACAGTTGATTTTTGCCGAATTTCGAGTTTTTCTTTGTCTGCATCTTTTCCCACTTTTATGTGGGGTCGATGTTTCTGGCCAGCGTTCTCCATCTACCGCTGTCCCACACTTCATCAACGGTTAATCCCTTTGATTGAGGTCATCTGTGATACAGTCTATCCACCTTCGCTTTGGTCTCCCTCTCCTTCTCGTTCCCTGTACCTCCATTTCATCATCACTCTCCTCCTAGTATACTGTTCATTTCTTCTCATGACATGACCATACCACCTCATTCTACTTTCTTGGATCTTATCTGATAGTTTTCTAACTCCTGTGGTACCCCTAATTAAATCATTCCGTGTCTTATCTCTTCTTGTCACCCCACACATCCATCTCAACATTCTCATCTCTGCCACATCCAGCTTCTTCTCTTCTGTCTTCTTTATTGCCCATGTCTCCACTCCATAAATCATTGCCGGTCTCACAACTGTCCTGTGTACTTTACCCTTCAACTTAGCCCTTGTTTTCCTATTGCATAGTATTCCACGCACTTTTTCCAATTTTTCCATCCTTCTTTTAGGCTGTTGTTTATTTCCACCACCTGGTCACCATCCTCTGCAACCGTGGATCCTAAATACTTGAAATTTTCAACTCTTTTCAATCTCTCTCATTGTAAACTAAATTCCCCATTTTTCATTTTGAATTAAGAGCTCAATACAGACCCCTAATGTAGTCCCACTTTTACTGGGAAACTTTGTTAGGCCTTTACTGCTCTTAACATTTGCTTCTACCCTTTCATACATATCTTGAGTTATTCTGACGTATTTCTCAGGGACTCCCTTTTCTCTCATACATCTCCACAGCTCCTGACGTGGTACTCGATCGTATGCCTTCTCCATGTCAATAAAGACCATTTGTAATCCTTTCTGTTTCTCCCGATGTTTTTCTATCATCTGCCTCAAAGCAAATATTGCTTCTACAGTCCCTCTTCCAGGCATGAATTCAAATTGTTCCTCACCAATTGTTGTTTCATCTCAAGAGACTCCTCTCAATGATCTTCTCCCATATTTTCATAGTATGGCTTATCAACTTTATGCCTCTGTAGTTGCCACATTCCTGGATGTCTCCCTTCCCATATAGATGGGAATGATTAGGCTTCTTCTCCATTCCTCTGGCATATTTTCCTGATTGAAGATCTTCTGCATCAGGTCCCACAAGATATTTATGCCTTCCTCTACAAGACTCTTCCATACCTCTACTGGTATATTACCCGGTCTTGCAGCTTTACCATTTCTCATCTTCTTTACTGCTTGTTCTACTTCTCTTCTAGTCACTCCTATGGTAACTGCCTCGTTTGGGAGTCCATCTTCAAATACTGTTCTTGGGTTCTCCTCAATAATAGTCCTTCAAAATAACTTTCCCACCTTCTTTTAATTTCATTCTCTTCTGCTAGAACTATACCATTGCTATCTTTTATTAGCCTTATCTGTGTAAGGTCTTTAGATGCAGCATCTCAGGCCTTAGCCATTCGTAATATTTCCTTCTCTCCTTCTGGTGTTTCCATCTCTTTATACACTTCATGTAATGTCTCTGCCTTCACCTTTGCTACTGCTCTTCTTACTTCTTTCATAACCTCTTTATAGTTTTCTTTATCCTGCTCTTGTCTTGATAGATCTGCCTTCTTGTCTTCTTTCTTAGTTTTTACCCGTTCTTGCACCTCATCATTCCACCACCACAATTCTTTATCATTTTGGGGGTCTTCTTTGATGACTTACCATGTACTTCCTCGTCGATCCTTAGAATCACTTTACTATTCTCGGAACACAATTCTTGTACATCCTCATGTAACCTTATTGCTTCCAGTACTCTTTCCTTAAACAAGACTCTCAGTTCTTCCTCTTTCAATTTCCACCAATTAATCTTTGGGTCCATTCTCGTCTTTCTACCTCTTCTACAATTCCTTAGTATGCAATCAATTACCACTAACCTGTGTTGAGCTGCTATACTCTCCCCATTTATCACCTTGCAATTTCTAACCTACATCAGATGGTCTCTCTTACACAGCAGCAAATCTATCTGGCTCTCCCTGCTACCGCTACTTGAATTTATCAGTCTGTTAATCTTTTTCTGAAAGAAGGTGTTGATCATTGCTAGGTCAACAGCCACTGCAAAATCAATCACTCTTTCTCCCACATCATTTCTCTCATCCACACCCTAACCTCCATGCACTCTCTCTATCCCTTCCCTACTTATTCCCATGTGGCCATTCAGATCTCCTCCTATAATTACCCTTTCCGTTGCAGGAATTATATTATGCCAAGCTCCTGGTCCATCTCCTCCCAGGAGATGGACCAATGCAGAACAAACAACTGTGAAATCTTTTAGTACGCTGTATCTCCTGAAGGAGAATCCCTTGGACTGGATGAGTGGGTCAAATGTTTGTGGGTTTGGTTATGGTACCTATGGACCTTCTGCATCAAGGGCCATTGAAAGAAAGTCAATCTCAATTGCATTCCAGCCTTCCAGGTCAAAGAGAATAATCTACAAGATAGATTCAGTATACAGTGTTCCTTGATAAAGATTAACTTGTACTGTTTCTTTATCATGTGGACAAATGCAGAAGTAACAAGTGTGGAGTCTTTAAGTACGTTGTGTCCCCTGAAGGAAATTCCAATGTTCTGGAATAGTGGAAAAAAACTTTGTGGGTCTGGTTATGGTAAGCAAGGTCCTTCTGGATCAAGAGCCATTGAGAGAAACTGTTAATGCCAAGTGTATTCCAGCCTTCCAGGTCAAAGGGAATAATCTGCAAGTTGGACTCGACAGAGAGAAGAAATCTTACATGTTCCAGTATGCAATGTTCCTTGATAGAGATTAACCTCTACTCTCTTTATCATGTGGAAAAATGCAGAAGAAACTGGTAAAAAAACCTTGACACCTCACTGAAAGGAAAACATTGTGTAATACACTAGTAGCAGCCTGAGCAACCTGTGTGGTTTGAGGAACTAGCAATTTGACTGTCTCCTCTTTTTTTTCTTTGTCTGCATCTTTTCCCACTTTTATGTGCGGTCCATGTTTCTGGATAGCATTCTCCATCTACCTCTGTCCCACACTTCATCACCGGTTAATCCCTTTGATCGAAGGTCATCCTTGATACAGTCCACCCACCTTCGCTTTGGTCTCCCTCTCCTTCTCGTTCCCTGTACCTCCATTTTCATCAGTCTCCTCCCAATATATTGTTTATCTCTTCTCATAACATGACCATACCACCTCAGTCTACTTTCTTGGATCTTATCTGATATTTCTCTAACTCTTGTGGTACCCTTATCTTATCTCTTCATGTCATCCCACACATCCATCTCAACATTCTCATCTCTGCCACATCCAGCTTCTTCTCTTCTGTCTTCTTTATTGCCCTTGTCTCCACTCCATACACCATTGCTGGTCTCACAACGGTCCTGTGTACTTTACCTTTCAACTTCACCCCTATTTTCCTGTCACATAGTACTCAATTGTTTTTTGCTTTATACCTAACTTAGTTTCCTTAATATCTACCCAGTTCTTTGGTCACACACAGATTAAAGGTAGATAATGAGTATTACCTTGAAAAAAATATCCATATCTTCAAATAATATACAAAAAAATACGAGTTGAAGTGAAAAGAGCGCTGATAGAACTTTATACAAGTTTTTTATATTCTGTTTTTTACCTACAAATTTTATCCAAACGTAGACGAAAATACTGTAATTAGATTTTGTAGAAAAAATCCTCTTGAAAGTCATGAAACTAAAATTAAAGCAAGGAAGGAAAATATTGGTGAAATATTTGTCTGTGTAACAAACTCGATATCATTGTAAATTTAGGTGACGTTTTGTTGATGCATCCCGCCCACCCACGATTACTATTCATCAAAATATTCCAATACTCATCATGAAACGTTTTTATTTTTTCCTTAGTAGCTCACCTATTTCCCCACTATTGGCACACGGGAACAAGCTGCTGCAATGCATTTAAGATAATATTTTAAAACTGCTCATTGGACAAAGTAACAGTTGATCCAGATCATCGGTTATAGAACGAAGACTCGCAATCTGAAAAGGCTCGAATCTAGGATCCATTATCCCTGAATTTTGAGTCATGGCAATAAACTCAGGGACGAAGCCGAGTGTCACCTCCCCCAATCCCTTTGAATGGGCAACGTCGTAAGATAGACCATGAAATTCAATACCTTGCTTTGCAGAAGCTAAAGCGAATAGGAAAACTGTCTTTAAAGTGAAGTGGCAATCTGTTGCCTGGCATAATGGTTTAAAGGGAGTGCCCTTCAGGGATGAAAGGACGAAAACTACGTTGCAAGGAGGTCTAACTTCTGACTGGAAGCAGGTGATCTCATAGCTTTGTATGATGAGAGATAACTGTACCGAAGAGGAAAGATCGACTCCCTTCAGTCTTAAGTCCATGCTTAAGGCTTAGCGGTAAACTTTCACTGCCCAAACCGAGAGGAGCTTTTCCTCCCGAAGGTATACAAGGAACTCCGCTGTTACTGGAATAGCTGCAGTAAAAGAGAGATACCCCTTCCATGACACTAACTAAGGAAGACTATCCACTTTGCTTGGTAGACTGATGCATAGGATCTTTGCAGGTATCCAGACATCCTCTTCGTAACTCGCTGCAAAAAGCCTCTCTGAAAGAAGAGATGCTGGATAGTCTCCAGGCGTGAAGACAAAGAGATGCTACTGGTTTGTGAAAGTTGTTCACGTGTGGTTGTCTGAGTAGATCTGGTCGTGGAAGGAGGTTCCTCGGGAGCTCTATCAGGAGGGGCAAAAGGTATGGGAACCATACTGTGTGATGCAATAGCAGAGCTATGAGCATCATGAATATAATGTTGGATGCTTTCGTTTTGTTGAGCACCCTTCTCATTTGACAGAATGGCAAAGACGTACACATCGATGTTGTCCCACCGTTGTTGAAATGCATTTTGCCAGAGAGCCTAAGGCTCCAGGAGTGGGGAGCAGTAAAGTGGGACCCTGAAGTTCAGGGATGTCACAAACAAGTCCAGAGTTGGGAAAACCCCAAAAGTCAGGACTTTGCTGGCTATCAGAGGATTCAAAGACAACTCGGAGCCCACTATCTGAGTCACTCTGCTCAGATTGTCTGCGAGCACATTCCTCTTGCCTAGAATGAAGTGAGCAGATAGGGACACCGAATGTTCATCTGTCCATCTTAGAGTTTACTGTTAGATAGCATAGGGGCTGCGATAAGGTACTGCCTTGCTTGTTTATGTACGCCACTACTGTGGTGCTGTCCCTTATCAACACCACAGAGTGACCTGCGAGGATCTATTGAAGAGCTAGAAAGGCTGCTCCCATCTCTAAGAGATTTATGTGCTGGTACCTTTCGGATTCGGACCATAGCCCAGAGGCCACGTGGGGCAGCATCTGGGCCCACCACCCTTCTTTCGATGCACCTGTATAGAACATCAATTCTGGGGGAGAGACAAAGTCTGTCCCTCTTCGGAGGTTCTCTTCTGTCACCCACCAATGAAGATCCATCCTCTGCTCCTGTCTCATGGGGACAATAGTATACGGGTAGCTGGTGTGTTGGCTCCACCTGGATTTCAGTTGCCACTAGAAAGATTGAATCTTGAGGCGACCATTGGGAACTATATGGACCAGGAATACTAGGTGACATTGGAGACACAACCACTACTAGGCTGGAATCTCTTCTTGTCTGAGGAAGGGGTTTGCCACTTTCCTCAGCCTGTGTACTCTGTTGTCGGATGGAGAGACTTTCTGAACCTTGGTGTCTATTATCAAACCTAGGTATACCAGTATTTGAGAGAGAAGCAGTGATGACTTCTCGTGATTGATTACGATCCTCAGATCCTGACAAAACCCGAGTCGTCTGTCTCATGGTTGAAGAAGGGTCACCATCAAGTTTGCTAGAATCAGCCAAACGTCGAGGTATCGAAGGAGACGAATGCAGATTCTGTGAGCCCAGAGCAAAAACTCTTTTGAAGAACTGAGGAGCTGTTCAAAGGCCAAAGCACCACACTTTGAACTGGGATTACCTGTTTTCGTGTATGATCCAGAGATACTTTCTGTAAGACGGATGGATGGGGATCTGGAAGTATGTGCCTATAAGATCCAGCATGGAAATGAAATCCTGAGGCCTTACTGCTTGAATGACCGTGTCTACCATCTCCATCCTGAAAGGAGTTTGTATGATAGACTTGTTCAGAGTTGAGAGATGGATGACTGGTCTCCAACCTCCTGTTACCTATACCTATCTTGTTACCTCAAAACCTCAAGTTTCCTTGTTACCATTGCTGTACGCAATCGCTGAATGACTAGGTTCACGTTCAATAATTTTTATTTTATCTCTTCATGATTATTTATCATGTTTAATTATTATATTTCAGCAGCATACAATTCCTTAGTTTTATTATTAAACAATTATTATACCGTTCATTTCTAAGTTTTATTCAATTTCAAACAACTATGCTCACTCATTTAAATTAGTTAAGTATTTAAGGTGCTTGATAACAAAAAATATTTAATTGACCGAACACAATACATATGTAATTAAGCATTACCAGTGATAAGTCTGTGACTGAATTATGGCTGCACTGCATGTCACAATATACACAAACTCAGCCCCCTAAACTCCCAACATAAATTCCACACACAAATGACAAATTCGTAGTTCATTTGTATTTTTCCCTAATACAAACCAGGAATGATCTATATGTGGATGTATCTATTGGCTAGACTGAAAGGTAGCCAATCAAACTTTTTGGTGCGAGCCTGGGTAGAGGGTGGCTAGTGGTACCAGCTACCTGTATATATGTAATATATGTAAAATTACATGTTTAAATACATGACCTAAGAGGTCAATATGGAAGTAGGAGCAAGTGTGAGGAATGCCATAGTCATGTCATAACCAGGATGCGAATGCCAAACCTCAGCAATGTCACATTTTTATGAAGAATAAACACAAATACAAATCGTGAGAAAGAGTTGTGTCGCACCGGATGCAGGTGTCTTCCTATAACTGACTATACAATATCTGTGATATTGATATTTTAGCCAGTTCTCAATAAGTTGTCATACGGAATGGTCATCCAACCAAAACATCTATACTCCTGTGATGGAGATGTTAATAACTGTTTTTAAAGGAATAAAGTATTTTAAAGTTATCTTACATAGACTTATTTGAAGATGTAACATACCAAGTCTAATATAAAACACATTGAAGATGACATATGATGGGAACCCGAATGTGTGTTAATAGCAGTATCACACCAACAATTGGTGGCAGCGAATAAAACTCTAAGAACCAGAGAAAGATCTTCAAGAACCAGCGAATAAAACTCTAAGAACCAGAGAAAGATCTTTAAGAACCAGCGAATAAAACTCCAAGAACTAGAGAAAGATCTTCAAGAACCAGCGAATAAGACTCTAAGAACCAGAGAAAGATCTCCAAGAAATCAACAGTAATGAATCTACAATTTTGACGAAGTATCTACGTCCACCGAAGAAATGAAAACATTGAATACCAACAAATAAATGTTATACAAGCTGAGGAACTGGATCTTCAATCAACATCCTAAGAAAACCAAGCACTGACATTCAACGTTTACTAAACATTCGAAATTCATATCCAGGAAGCACTACATTCAACGGAAATCGGACCGAAAACATTCACCCAAACATTAATAAGAAGAAACAATTCAGTGAGAGAGAGAGGAAATGAAGACATCACCCTTCGCCCACATAAACCGAAGCTAAGTACATTTCTCTATTCATTTCAGTTTTAGACAGTTAAGTGTAGTTATCACGAGTCAATCGTCCATTATTGCTGGGGTGAGTTTTTTGTTAATCTTAGTTTTTCCTTTCATTAAAGGAAACTGTATTAACTTCGAATTCTCGTCGAGAATTTTTTTTCCTCTCTCTGTGCTAATTCCTTTTTCTTTCAGAAGTTCTCGGGAAATATATTTATATTTGTATCATTCTATTGGGGGACTGTGTTATGATCTTTGTTTGAATAGTATTTATGCGTTTACGCAGTGGACGTCTGTATTCATATAGAGATTTTGATAGGATTGCAAGGAATCGAAGAGATAAAAAACAAGTTAAAAGTCAAAATGACACCTCCTGTTAGCCCGAGTAACCCCAGCCCCAGCCCGAGTAACCCGATCCCGGCTCCCATTGTTACATTAGATAATGCCCGATCAGATACCCTTCCTTTTCAAGGTCAGGTCAACGGCTTCTTACCTCAGAATGTTGAGTCGTGGATTTCTTCCGTCGACGCCCATTTAAATGCTAGACAAATTATAGACCCATTTGTACAATTACAAGAAGCTAAAAGTTTTATAGACTTTTCAAAAGGAGATGCGAGTGCGTATTTGAGGGGAGTTTCGTTTCAAGAAGCAGTTACATGGGATGAAATGCAGTCTTTGGTGGTGAGGAAGCCTTGGATGTAGTTTTAACATTAAGAAATACACTTAATCAAGCCACTATGACTCGGCCTAATGTTATTGAGAGAGCAGCTCTCATTGCCGATAGGCTAAACGAGTATCAAGATATTTTAGGTAATTCCACTTGGGTTACTAGAGATAACATCTCCGTGAAAGATTTCATACGATTAATGTATTTAACTTGTATGACACTTATGTTGCCTGAAGCTTTAGTGCAGTGTTTTGATAAAAAGTTAACGCCAGCAAGTACAGAATTGGACGTATATAAAATGATAAAGAAACACATGTCTAACTGTACTGATCTTGATCCCTTGTTTACACAGATTTTTGCAAAAAATGAAACAAAGCCACAACAAGTAAACGTAGTTGATAATAGTCAAGTCGCGGGAATGACGTGTTATAATTACAAACGTGAAGGTCACTTGATTGCAGACTGCAGAACGAGATTCTGTCCGTTACATAATAGTTCTACTCATTCATATAGTCAGTGCTACTCGCGTAAGACACAACAGAATCCTAGAAATACATAGTCAATTCCACAGTCAGTTCTATATGGAAATGAAAAGAAAAATCCTCAGTTCAATAAGAAGAAACAGCCAAACATCAATGTAGTTCAGAAACAAACAAACAGTTTTTTGAATAACGCTGATCCTGGGCCGTCAAACCAGAACTCGCAAGGTCAGACTAATTTTCAGAATGTGCAGAGCAAAGCAAATACCACATAATTAACTCCAGTGGGGAAGAGAGTGATGTTGGGTCAAGGTCATTCATATCAACATCAGTAGTATTGAATAATCCATTTAATGTTTTACCAGATCATTGTGAGGCAATAGATTTTTCCTATGAAACACACGGCCGAGTTAAATAAATCAGTGCATGCTCCCGTAGATTTGCAACGAATTCTTACAATAATAAGCCAAAATGACATACGACCAACATTATATGCCGTAAATTTAGAACACAGATCACTTACATTATTTTTTGACTGGTAGTCCACATAATATCATGGATTTGAGGACACATCATTTGTTGTTTTTGAACTTCCCTATAGAAAAGGCCAGAGTAAGGATCTCGGGTATAGGAAATAATGAATTAAATGTAATAGGCGTAACTCATGTTCGGTTCAAGGTCGGTAAGGACACGTTTGCCGATACATTTGTTGTTGTACAAAACATTGATACGTATCCAGCTGTAATTATAGGATACCCATCTATGGGCAATCAAAACATTATCTTAGCCCCTGCCAAGCACGGCGTGTATATCAAAGGAAAATCCTATAAGTCTTCTCATACCTTAAAATCAGTTTTGGATAAAAAGGAGACGACAAATAAAACAGTGACGTACGTTGAAGAACCAATAACTTGTCTCACTAATAAAGAAATAATATACGCGACCCAACAGAATTCTCGTTCACCCGTAATTTCATCTTGCATGCAATCTATCGAGCCGAACCTAACTTCAAATTTAATAGTGCAAATAAACAAAACGTTACCGGGATCTGAAATATTAATCCTTTCCGACACTTTGAAAACTAACGGATTGTCCGACACAGTAGCTATTTATACAGTAGGCTCACATCGACAATGTAATATTGAAGTCTGTAATCATTTAAATACCACTTTAGTAATTCACAAAAATCAACATATCTTGGATGTAGAAGTTTATAAACATTGTATTCTTACCGTTGCTTAAATCAATCACGCTCAATCAGTGACGGATGAATCCCTTTTGCAATCTATTAAAAATAAAATCAATAAAGACATTCAAGAAGAAGAAATTCAGCAGAAAATTTTTGGACTTTTAATCGAGTATCATGATGTTTTTCCTACTACGGATGGATCCTTAGGAAAAACAGATGTGATTGCGCATCAAATAAGGTTAAAGGACAAGCAGAAAATTATCTATGTACCCTCTTACAGACTCCCTATGAAATTCCAGAATGAAATAAATGATGAAGTAGGTAAAATGTTAGAAGAAACCGAACAGCCCTTATAATTTCCCATTAATAGGTGTAGCGAAAAAAAGATCGAACCCTGCGTATCTGCGTAGATTTCCGTCGCTTGAATGAGGAAACGATCCCTGAT
Organism: Palaemon carinicauda; assembly: GCF_036898095.1. Classification (NCBI taxonomy): domain Eukaryota; kingdom Metazoa; phylum Arthropoda; class Malacostraca; order Decapoda; family Palaemonidae; genus Palaemon; species Palaemon carinicauda. The sequence continues at coordinate 46,460,234 of NC_090758.1, forward strand.
CGATTCCCACTGCCATGTACTGACGATATTTTATCTTTGTTAGGTCAGAATAAATATTTTACCAGTTTGGACTTACTTAAAGGCTTTCACCAGATATCATTAGAAGAAAATAGTATCCCATACACAGCCTTCAGCACAGTCAGGGGACATTATGAATTTTTACGGATGCCTTTTGGTTTACGTTGTGCTCCCATAACATTTACAAGAATGATTAACATAATGTTTGGAGACTTGCTAGGGGATATACTGCATGCCTATATGGACGACCTTGTAATCTTTTCCAATACCTTAGAAGAACATCTACGTAAATTAGACCTAGTACTACAGACACTAAGACAACATAACTTAAGGGTAAAGATTAGCAAGTGTGTATTTTTCAAAACAGAATTCGTCTATTTGGGTTTTACGGTGTCAAGCCAAGATCTTAAAGTAGTCCATGATAAGGTATCGGCTATCCGTAACTTTCAGATACCTACTAATGTCAAGGGAATACAGCAATTTCTGGGGTGTAGTGGATATTACAGGCGTTTTATACGCAATTATTCAATAATAGCCGCTCCCCTAACTGATCTTACGAAGAAGGGCGTAGATTTCATATGGTCTGAGCAGCACCAACAGGCGTTTAATAACTTGAAAGATGAACTGTGTAGTTCTCCTATCTTAAAATTTCCTGACTTCGGTAAGGAATTCTTCATTGCAACAGACGCCTCAGACTTAGGAGTAGGTGGGGTATTGCTTCAGCAATATGAAAAAAAAATCTTCCCGCTAGCTTTTTATTCTCAAAAACGGAGAACTTCCGAAAGTAAGCATGCAGTAATAGACAAGGAAGGGCTAGCTATTGTTAATTCACTAGTGCATTTTAAGTACATAATATACAGTTATCCCGTTAAGGTTCTTACTGATCATAAACCAATAACCGACTTCTTTAAAGGCTTCAGTCACAGCCCCAAAATAACTCGGTGGCATTTGATCATTCAAGACTTTGGCGTGAGAATCGGGTATTTACCAGGGAAAGCAAATATCATTGCTGATGCATTATCACGCAACCCTGTGTTATCTTGTACGGAGGATTTGGCTGAATTAATAGATATATCAACATCCATGACAATTGGTAAAACTATATCTGAAAAAGAAGATCTGGGCTGGAGTGCTGAATTATTACAGACTGAGCAAAGAAAAGATCACATATTAGAAAAAATTATAAATGCTTTGGAAGGCAATCGTAAGGAAAAGGAATATATAAAGTATATGCAGCTGAATTATATAATCAAAGACAATATTCTGTGTAGATCCGTGACAAGGAAAACCCGCAATACACCACACGTGACTAACGACCAGGTAGTGGTACCAATCTCACTTATATCCACTGTCCTAAATTGGTTGCATGCAAATCTTTTGCATGGACACCCAGGGTTCTCATTAATGTCACAGAAATCCAAATCATTGTTTTATTGGCATACGATGCTTACAGATATAAAAAAAAAACACATAGCTAATTGTCGCACTTGTCAGGAAAACAAAGGGCACACAAAAACACCTGTCAGCCTAGGGGCTTATCCCGTGCCCAATCAACCCTTTGAAAGGATATATTTAGATTTATTAACAGGATTTTACGAGTCAGACAGAGAAAATAAGCACCTTTTAGTAATTTTAGATGCTTTGACTCGATATACAGAACTAATAGCGCTTAAAACTAAAACTGCGATTGAATGCGCTAGGAAGTTTGACGAGTGTTACATTTGTAAATATGGAATTCCACACATGATAATCTCAGACTCGGGTGGAGAATTTAATAATCACTTTCTTACCTCATTGTATGAATTCCTTAGCATATAGAAAATCAATACTATGATCTATCACCCAGAGTCAAATGGGCTAGTGGAAAGAGCGAATAGGAAGGTTTTAAACATATTAAGAGTAATACTAGGGGGAGCAGACCCCAACTGGGATATTGCAATACCTGCGGTACTGAGTACTCTGAATCATTCATATCATATATCAATTAAAATGACACCGCACGAGGCATTGTATGGTACCCCCAGTTAGAACGACTTTCCATGTATTAACGCCTGCAACTAATTTATCAAATCCTTTCAAAGAATGTATAAATGAAAGCAATAGTCATTTTGATATCCTTTGAAAGAATTTAGAAGAATCACAAATCATAATGAAATGGAATCATGATAAAACAGCGAAGCCAGCTAAAACATACACCGTGGGTGATAATGTATACATACTGGTATATGTACGTAAAGGACTCAATTATAAACTAACACCCAAGTTTGAAGGCCCATTTAGCTTTTTGGAAACATTAACGGCCAATAGATTTAGAGTTCAAAACATATCCCTGCCCACTGATGAAAGAATTGTTCCATTGGCTCACATAAGAAATTAAAATAGGAGGGGGAAAAAGTGAGGGAAAGATTATTTTTTTTTTATTTCTGTGAACAATATATGTTAAAAGTTTCATCTTTCTAATACAGGAGTAATTACATATATTTTTCTCATTACAAGTTTCCAAGATGAAGTTTTTATTGTTAGGAGTGATATTGTTCGCTCAGACATTTTTCTCGTGTGGGAAGAGCTCTAAAACTAAAAGTATAGATTTTAAATATGGCACTATATTAGAAAGACATGAAGACGTTTTTATTACATCAAGTAACGTAGTTGTTGAAGTACGTATGCAAGCCATTTTTCTCCCAGAGAATGACGTCACTAGCTTAAAAAGCGCCATTCCAAGGTTTGCTGTTTCCTTAAATGAAATGCATAGAAGACACATTCCTTTAAATACAGAGAGTTCGCTTGCATTGACACTAAAAGTTGCAGAGATGCTATCCGACGACTTGCAAAATAAGACTTACGAGGCAGAATCTTTGGCTCGTGACCTTTTGATGTGGAGAGTAAGACATGATAACCTTGAAAAACGTAACCCGTTTATTTTTGCTGCACTAAACATCTTTGGTTCTATTGAAAGTTTACGCTTAGGGATTTCCAATCGTCTGAAGATTAGTAATCAAAATAAGAAAATTTAGTTTTTGACTCATGAAAATGAATTGATTTTGTCAGAACTAAGGAATCAGTTAGCATCAATCAATCAAATTATGATTTTGGTGAACGAACATTCTAGTAATATCAGTCAGATTATGGATGTACAAGATTTGTTGGCAACGTTTACGTATTATGATTCAAAAATAGATCATATACATAATAGAATTGCACATTTCATTGCGAAATCAAAAGACTATGTGGAAGCTATCACATTAGCGACTAAAGGTGCACTGTTACAGCATTTGTTGCTGATAAGAGACTTAACGTTAATTTTTAGAACGGACGGGAGAAATTAGGTTATATTCCTTTGTTAGACGCATGTAGGTTAGAATTTTATTACAGACTAATTACAGTAAGCGTTGAAAATCACAGGATTATGATTACAATTCCCTTTGATTGTTCCGATGCCTAGCAATCTTACGGGATATCACCATTTCTGACTTTCATGACGAATCACTCAAATCCAGTAATATCCAGTTTGACAGGACACGTATTGATTTCCCCAGACAAGGAAACATACGGTCATTAAAGACTTAAATCAATTAACTCACTGTTCAGACGCAATGAATAAAAAAATATGTACAGCTGACTCCTTTGAATTCCATAAAAACTCAATGGATTCATGTGAGTTAGGTATATTGCTAGACAGTGCTCTCTCCTATACACTTGAAAATTGTCTGAAAAAGCTTTATCCTTTTGACGATAATAAGTTCAATTGCAGACTGAACAACAGCTCGTGGATACGATACGACAAGGCTGGCTTCAATGTATCATGCCCGGAGGGATCCACGTCCTATTCACAAATCTTCGTTGCAGCAGAAGGTTGTATCGGTACGTCCCTGAATTACATGGTCCGTGGAATCAAGACTATCGTCAGAGAACGGGCCTACTTCGCGAACTTCACGTGGTCGACTACAATTCCATCTTTACCTCTCCCATACAATGCACGTGTGGCTAAGCGGTTGATGAAATTAACCGAGATGGACCACCCGACACTGACTTATGCAAACCTTCATTTCTATTATTATTATTATCATTACTATCCAAGCTACAACCCTAGTTGGAAAAGCAAGATGCTATAAGCCCAGGGATTCCAACAGGGAAAAATAGCCCAGTGAGGAAAGGAAATAAGGAAATTAAATAAAAAAGGAGAACCAATTAACAACAAATCAATCAAAAATAAGTAAAACGTCAAAACAGACATGTCATATATAAACTATTAATAACATCAAAAACAAATATGTCATAAATAAACTATAAAAAGACTCATGTCCGCCTGGTCAACAAAAAAGCATTTGCTCCAACTTTGAACTTTTGAAGTTTTACTGATTCAACCACCCGATTAGAAGATCGTTCCACAACTTAGTAACAGCTGGAATAAAACTTCTAGAGTACTGCGTAGTATTGAGCCTCGTGATGGAGAAGGCCTGGCTATTAGAATTAACTGCCTGCCTAGTATTACGAACAGGATAGAATTGTCCAAGGAGATCTGAATGTAAAGGATGGTCAGAGTTATGAAAAATCTTATGCAACATGCATAATGAACTAATTGAACGACGGTGCCAGAGATTAATATCTAGATCAAGAATAAGAAATTTAATAGACCGTAAGTTTCTGTCCAACAAATTAAGATGAGAATCAGCAGCTGAACACCAGACAGGAGAACAATACTCAAAACAAGGTAAAATGAGAGAATTAAAAACACTTTTTCAGAATAGATTGATCACCGAAAATCTTGAAAGACTTTCTCAATAAGCCTATTTTTTGTGCTATTGAAGAAGACACAGACCTTATATGTTTCTCAAAAGTAAATTTGCTGTCGAGAATTACACCTAAAATTTTGAAAGAGTCATACACATTTAAAGAAAAATTATCAATACTGAGATCCGGATGTTGAGGAGCCACCGTCCTTGACCTACTTACAATCATACTTTGAGTTTTGTTAGGATTCAACTTTATACCCCATAATTTGCACCATGCACTAATTCTAGCTAAATCTCTATTAAGGGATTCACCAACTCCAGATCTACATTCAGGGGATGGAATTGATGCAAAGAGCATCATCTGCATATGCAACAAGCTTGTTTTCTAGGCCAAACCACATGTCATGTGTATATAGTATGAAAAGTAATAGGCCAAGAACACTACCCTGTGGAACACCAGATACCACATTCCTATACTCACTATGGTGCCCATCAAAACAACTCTTTGAGATCTATTACAGGTTTAAGTAAAGGAGGAACTGTTGCATCTACACCAGAGAGGGCAGATTTAAGGGTAGACCACCATATATGTCCCTGAGTTGTACCAGAAAGTTTTTCTTTTATGGTTAAATTGTATTCATTTTCAATTGAGGCATAAAACTCTCTGAGCAAAAGCTCAAAGCTGAGTATAGTTGTTCCAGGTCAAATCTGATCTGTTACCTTTCCAAAGATGATAGGCCTCCTTTTTCTCCATATAAGCACGTCTACAATCATCATTGAACCACGGTTTGTCCTTCACTCGGTACCTTGGGCACACGAGTAGGGATACGCCTATCAATTATGTTGACTAGATTCTCATTCAAAGGGGACAACAGGATCTACACTATTATATAATTGTGACCAATTCAAGCACAAAAGATCATGTAAAATCCCATTCCAGTCTGCTTGGGATTTCATATAAATTTTACAAGAATATGATATATCAGGGACAGCTGCTCAGTCTTCACTTCTAATGAAATCAAGGGCATGATCAGATGTCCCGACTGGAGAACCAACCTCACTAGTTATAACGCCAGGGGAGTCAGTGTATACGAGGTCAAGCAATTACCAGATCTGTGAGTAGCTTCATTTATGATTTGCTCACAGCCGGATTCAGAGGCAAAGTCTAAAGCTCTTAAGCCATGGTGATCGGTAGGAGAGATAGCACTTAACCACTCCCTATGGTGAGCATTAAAATCACCAACAAAGACAAAAGAAGCCTTTCTATCATCTTCTTGTATCTTAGCCATAATGGTAAGAAGACAATCGAAGATAG